>NC_041359.1:13229278-13555112 GCF_900634415.1 Cottoperca gobio | reverse complement strand
GCACTGTGGTCTCTTTGGCTGTTTGCTGCTAACCCCGTAGACATTGTCGCCGAGCGGCGGCATCATGTTTTTTTGATGAGCTAGTGGAAATGTGGAACTAGAGCACTGAAGACAAGGTAAAGCTTGGGACAGATGTGAAGACATGACGGCTATTTTCAGTATAGACAGGTTTTTTTTCCGTCTAGACACAAAGAAACACGTACTGAACAAGTGAATACAGAGATAATAATAATAATAATCCTGGGGCAACAGTTAGGCTGCACAATCCTGTGTGAGGTGAACTTAAAGGAGCAGCTCAACATTTCAGGAAATGAGAGCTAGATGAGAGGATCAAAGACGATCTCGTGCCTGTGCATTTACTGTGCTACAGCCAGGAGGCAATTAGCTTAGCTTAGCATACATCTGGAAACAGAGGGAAATAGCTAGACAACATATATAAAATACACCTGCCAGCACCTCTAAAGTTCATCATTCATGCATCTCATTTGTTTATTTCAAATACAAACATGAATGTAAAAATGATGTTATGTTTTATGGGGATCCAGCTCAAGAGTTAGTTAGTGGTGTTGTTCTTCTAATTTAGCTCTTGGCAAGAAAGTGAATAGGCCTAAGCATATCACAAAAAATGTAGAACTATTCCTTTAAACTGAGCTGTGGCTGTACTTAACTATAATCATTAAACACCACGCACTGTATGAGTTTATCTCCTGACTGTCAACACCAACTGATCCACGTTTGAACAGACTCGGTTTGGACTTGGTCTGTTCAGTCTTCCCGCCCAAATGATGGTTATAATCAGCTCAACAATCGTTTTAGCTCTGACACATTCACACAACGACAACACTTATTAAACAAAACCGGCTGTTCTCTTCTAACTCTTCGATCTGTCAACCCAGCGTGTGATCATTGTCACTTCAATTTAATCTATTTTCACTTTGGCTGGGCTTGACTGATTTTCACACATGTGCATACACACACACACACACACACACACACACACACACACACACACACACAAACGCACACACATTACACACTTACTATTTAAACTCAGGTATGTGCGACACACATGAGCATGCGTAGTCCACACCTACACAGGAATTTTTTTAATGCAACATTTTCTATGCATTTTAACCGTTGGTCTACACCCAAACAGCATTTCAGGTCACTGAAAAGCTCTTACAAAACTCCGGTAATATCAGAGTGTGCAAATGTCAACATTTCATGCAGACAGGACTTTTTACATGCTGCCAAACAAATGACAGTGTCTCTTCCACTATTGGGTTTTTATGTTTTCATGTAGACGGAGACTTTTTCAAAACAGTGCTTGTGTGGACGGGAATGAAGGAGGAAAGACACCGTTTTAAAAAATACGTGCTGACTAGGCCAAATAGATTGATGGAGCACCCACTGTTATAGTATATACAGTATCGCTGTGTGTGTGTGTGTGTGTGTGTGTGTGTGTGTGTGTGTGTGTGTGTGTGTGTGCTCTCTGAGAATCTGCAGTTTTAACAATACTGAGGACATGAACTTTCATCCAATTCCTTTAAATAGTTATGAGTTAACGATTGATGAGTCTCTTGAGCCTCAAGAGCTTCTTCACTGGATAAGGGGAAGGAGCGGTGCATGATGTCAAGGCCTCACACACACGCACGCGCACACGCACACGCACACACACACACAAACATAGAAAGACCACACAAAATACCTGTATGTGCCATGTTGACAAATGTGTAGGAGGACACATGTGCACAGCGTACACAAAGCATAGTTTGGGGCACTCCTATTTCCGACAAGGGCACAAATTCAAAATATGTCTATCTTTGTCTCACACACACTGACACACACACACACACACACACACACACGCACACACACTGAGCCTGAGAGGTGTTGCAATGAAAACGTGAACGACAGTTGGATGACGAAGAAAGAAGGATTGGAGATGAACAATAGATTCAATCTATACAATTGTGATGTATGATGATGTCACACATCAGTTAATGATCACTTCATGCAAGTGGGATCTCAGCTGGGTTAGTCGTGAGAGAAGTTGCTGGGGTGAAGATTTATAGCTAAACTTGTGTTTTGACAGAGACGGGGAGTAAGTGGAGGGCAACACGGTAGGAAGAGGGAGAGGTGCAATGTGGGAAGGGTCATAACCTGTTCCTCGAAACGGAGAGGAAAAGACGGGAGTGAGCTGCACACTGCTGCTCTTTAGCTGGACAATGACAAAACAAAACATGACGCGGCTCTCATTCACAAAACGTACAGTAAACATGTGTGCCGGGAAAGGTGGTCGCAGAAGAAATTAAGAATTGTCTGAGAAAAGGAAGTTTCAATGAAGGTTTAAAATAAAGCTGTTTTCTAATATGAAGTCAAGACAATGTCCGGAGTTTCCCTTTCCACATAGCGCTGGAATTCTCAGCTTAGTTTAGGCGAGGGGTGGCCCCTGGCCAGAGCGTGCAGGAGGCCGACATGACGTAGAAACCTCATGGTCACGTAAAGCCGGTTCTTAATTTGCTCACAACCAACAGAGTCTGTTGCCTTTTCTTGAATTTGTCTGACAATTTTGCCGCCGGCCCCTGCAGACAGAAGTTCACCAATCTGCGGTTTTGTGTCACCCGCATGGACACTCTGGGAATTCCCCCCCCCCATTTGATTGATTGATTGTTTTGTACTAGGGAGCTGGCAGGCTCCGAGTGACTCCGACATTTGCGTAACTTTGCACATACAGCTCAGTGCGTGCGTGAAAGGGGCCGAAGTGTCAGTAGTAGTGGTCCTCTGCATTTAAAGAGTTTAGTTGCTGGTGTCTTCTTCTTTTGTCTTTTCAAAACCAAATTCATGTGAGCTAAAGAGTAAGGAGTGGATTATAAAATATCTTTTAGGTCTTTAGGCTTTTGAATTCAAAATCATCTTAAAGACAAGGACACATGCAAGTGGAAAACATGTTTCCTTAAATAGGGAATGCTATTTATTAACAATCTGTGTTCCTGTTTCATTTCCACGATCCTTTGGCATTTAACCATTATTAGCCAATTTCAAATTGAGGGGGCAAGTAACAAACTTCATACATCATCATAAGCAAGACCTGATCTAATGATGTCTCAACCAGTGGCACATCCAGTGAGTCCACGTAGAACCTTGTGCACATAGTCTGAGTCAGTATTATGTTCCCACTAGGCCGAGGTTTTGACCTGAGGAGCTGCTGTTTGCTCCCACATCTTTTTTAAAGGGAAATTAGGACAAAGGTTGCAAGATATCCCTACTGTCTGTTGACTAATATCTATGTTAAAGTGCATTGGCAAAGAAAACTCTTCTTATTAGTGTATGCATGCATATTTTTGGTGTTGACGTGGGTCTTTACTACTGTGTGCGCGAGGGTGGATTATCAAAAAGGCGACTGCCTCAGTTGTTTTAAAGTAATTTAAGTAATTTAGAATGTGTTTGAGATGATACAACACCAAAGAACAACAGTAGCTGAAATAATCTGGGTCTTTAATTACGTTTTTTTTTCCTACTTTGGTCCAATTTTTGTAAGTTTTGCCATCATTTATCTCTGATCACCTGATCACCAGATGATTGTCTGACTGCCAGCATTGCTGTCTCACCGGACTTCTCTTTAGTGATGTTTCCAGATCACAGGAGTCAACTTGATGAGTAAAATATTACAATATGATAGCCAACACTGTTACTATATCTCAGCTGATATAAACCAGAATGATCCTACTGATGCTTTACCTACAATTTACCTACACTGTGTTGTCTCATACAGTTTTTATATTTAAAACTCTTTTGCACTCCAACTTGCATTCTGTAATCCTAAGCGTGATGCAGTAGCAGTGCACCTACACTTTATTTCTGAGTCAATGAAAATATTTTTTTGTTGCAGCCCTAATAGACTGTGATCCGACGTAGTTTTATGTTTTGTTTTATTTGCTGAAGAAAGCCAACAGAATAGAAACAGCCTCTTACTGATGTTGCTGTAACTGCTTTACTAATAAAGAGGGCAAGAGAGAGCTTCCTCACTGGATAAGGGGAAGGAGTGGTGCATGTTGTCAAGGCCTCTCAGACGCACACGCGCACGCGCACGCACACGCGCACGCACACACACACACACACACACACACACACACACACACACACACACACACACACAGAGAAAGACCACACAAAAAACCTGTATGTGCCATGCTGTTACGCTCAAAGACAAATGTGCATGGGGACACATCTGCACAGCATACACAAAGCATAGTTCTGGGCACTCCTTTCATTTACGACAAGAAGCACAAAGTCCTAATAGACTGTGATCAGACATAGTTTTATGTTTTGCTTTATTTGCTGAAGAAAGGGCCAACACAACAGAAACAACATCTTACTGATGTTGCTGTAACCGCTTTACTAATCAAGGGCCCAATTGGCTTCTTCACATTACAACATCTAACCAAGGATGTGAAATATAGTGTGGATGCGAGACAATGTTAGATAAATCAATAACGCGTGGGTATGGCCCAAGAGCCACGCATTGCATCAAAATGAGTTCATGTCTCATCCAGACGCAGACTGCATCTACGTACACCAAAGTCTGAAGAGGTGAGAACTGAAAACTTGTTCTGACTTTGCACCGAACATGAGTCACTTCTCAGACGGCAGAAGTTGTCTCTCCACAACGTCTGGTCGTTGTGAAGAGAGAGAAAAAATGTAACAGAGATGTAACAATATATTAAATAAAGAACTTTTGAATCAAACAAATTAAAACATGTTTGCCCAGAAAACTATTGTTAAAGTGTTGAAATAGAATCGGGTCACTTTGTGTCACGTGTGAGATCTGACTATAATACTGCAGAAAACAATCACATTGAAAAGATCCTGCTAATAATATACTGTCAACTGTTGCTATTCCTTATATTAGTATTATTGTGTAGTTGTTATTATTATAGCTGCAAACAACCGGCTTGTGTCAAATTTAGTTTGATGTCAAAATAAATCCAGAAAAAGTGTTGCTGTGAATAGTGACATGATTGGCCTTGAAGTTAATAATTACACCTAATTAAAAAACAATAACCTGGATGACCTTAAAACTGAGTCAACATGGTTATAATGTCATCTGATAAAATCCAATCAAAGGTGCGGTTTTGGAAAGTGTGGGCAGTAACAGTAAGAAGAGCTGACTTATAGTAAACAAAGCAAGACGTCGGAGGTGAAAGTGGTTAACAATCTGTGGCCTGAACCGGAGTGTGTCCGTCTCTTTTTATTTGTTCGCTTATACAAATGTGCAACATCTTCCTTCCTTTTTATGCGGTGATTATGTTAAGCTCTCAAAGAGGTTTTTATATATCATTTTTTTCAATCCACTGCAAACAACTGCTTAGATGATTGACATGTTTTTGCTTCTGGCATTTTTAAGTTAACATAGTTTTTCCCAAACCAATGAATCCCCGGTGAGAAGGCGTCTTTGAATTTGGACTTTACACTCAAATTAAGCTTTGTGTGGAAGTCTGTTGTCTGCAGAGAGTTAAATATGACTTTCATGCCGTGTGAGGGACAACATAAACATAGCATGGTATCTCGAGACACTCCTTTCATTTACAGGAACAGAGCAAAGTCCAAATCTGTCTTTGTCATTCACACACACACACACACACACACACACACACACACACACACACACACACACACACACACACACATACTGTACATACACTCACTTCTCTTAAGGAATTATATAACTTAATAAGAAAGAATTCACTAACTGCCGCTGTATCAACAACATTTTTACATTCGGTAAATAACAGATCATAAACTCACACTTGAAACACAAATATTATGTATTATGCATTGTTAGTCAAAGAAATTACTTTGCATAACTCCAAAATATAGATTTATTTTTCCAACACAAATGTATCATATGTCTATTTCTTTACAAAAGCCAAGTGACATCAGTGATGACATTTAAACCTTCAATAAATCCTGTAAACCCATTGTATTATGCTGATACACGCCTAATAGTCTATTGCATCAGTTTGATGGGTAATGTCACTGTTACTTAATCATTTATCTTTAAAAACCTGCAACTCTAAATGTTACTTTTTCAGGAAGTATGACTTTCTCTCTTTTTCTGTGGTTTATACATTCTTGTTTAACAGTCTTGTTGGCTTTTAAGGAAAAGGAACCTCTTATTTCTGGACGACTACTTGCTTATTGTTTATCTGACTTTTTGTCAATTCAGTTTTAATATAAGCTCGTATTTGTTACACAGCTGTTGATTTCCACTAAGTTTATTATCACTGAGTATTAGGAGACAGCATGACTCTCTGAGATCACGCAGGTGTTTTGGCACATTTTAGCTTATTTATTACCAACAACATGTACTTTATGTACCTGGCTGCGGCTTTCCAAAGCTGCGATAGATTGATTTTCTATCTTCCGGGCAGCAATTTATTATTAAGTGCTGTCAATACACTGTTAAAATAACTTTCAGAGACTTTAAACTTGCAAGACAGAAAATCTATCACAGTGAACTTTGCATATATATTTATTATTGTGTGAGAATGTAGTTCCGTATGCACTTTCAGCTGTATCATCACAATAACATAACATTTTACAAAAATAAAAGCAGACGTAATGGTGAGGGAAATACATCTCAAGCAAATAAAGATGTATTCTGAATAGCATAGAAATATTTTTTTAAACTAATGACTGCCTGAAAGGTAGGCAAAATTCTACAATAGCAGTAATGTTAAGTAAGTGGACAAAAGACAAACACTTATTTAACTAGTCTGAATTGCAAAGAAAACCTACTTAAATTACTTTATATATATATATATATATATATATATATATATATATATATATATATATATATATATATATATATATATATATATATATATATATATACACACATTTAAATTTAGTTTGGAAAAGCAAATGAAGTCTCTGTAATTCTCCCCTGATTGCTCACTCACTTATCAGATTATTGACATGGAGATCAAACAAAGTGATGAAGAAACACTTCCACAGATGTGGTGAACAACTAGACTCCCTGTTGGCACTGACAGTCTGATTCTTGTACAACAAGCTGATTAGTTCTCTTTCCGAGTGCCATTCACATATCATAATAAAACAATTTAAGGCCAGTAGCCTCCGCGGATACCGCGGAGCCAAGCAGCAAACCTCAGAGAGAAATCAGTGTTGGCCCCTGAGCCTGTGTCCACATTACTGCTGAGTCACTGTCAAGATTTTCCAGTCAGTTAAAAAGAAACTTTAAGTGTTGTGCAATATCCACACATCCCTCACATGACAAAGAGAATGAAGACATTGAGAGGAAAATATATAGAATATATCAAAAGTTGGGAGTTACCCATTAAAATTGCTGAGCAATATTAACCTCATATCAGAGTGAGTGAGACACATGTTCCTGCAGAGGACTCACCTGAGAAGTTGTGACCAATGTGATCGTTAAAATCTCTGCCTGGTGTTTGCATGTCAAACTCACGCTCACACTGGCCCGCAGACACACTGTGGACCAACACCTGACTGTGTGCCAGTTGTCAGTTCTGTGACCGCACCCCCCTACACACACACACACACACACACACACACACACACACACACACGCCGCCCACCATCACCATCACCCCCCCATCTGTCTGTCACACTGCAACAAGTGTCCACCTTAACAAGATATGACACCCGGCAGTCTTAGTGCAATTTGACAAGGATGGATATAAATAAAGAGGTTTCCTGTTTCAACAACGTTAAGTTCAAATAATTTTCTCAAGAAAACAAGCATAATTATATTTAATATCAATGGCAGGCTTTGTAAAACCCTCTATTATTTTAAAGCAGATTCAGTATTGACAGTGTAAATGACTTTTGAAGGTGGTTTGCAATGCGTTAACATCCAGCCAGCAGCGCAGCAGACCGTGAGCCGAGCGGAAGGTGACTGACCTGTTCGCTGTTGTGAAGCAGACACAGCCCACTTTGCTTTCTTTTAAAAGTTGTCTTCGTCGTCTTCGGTGGCGTGAATGTTCGTGTCAGCCTTGGAAACCGTGGCGTCGTCTCGTCGCTTGCACGGGAGCGCAGTGTCAAAGTGGTCGTCTCTGTTTGCTGTGGAGCTTTCTGGTCATGCTGCTGCTGCTCGCTGCGGTCGGTGTCTGCCTGCCTCTCCGTCTCTCCTCCCTCCTCTCTCACACGACTCGCCCGGGATCCTCAGGACACACGCAGAGGCATCAAATTACGCTTCAGCTGGAGCTATTATTTCAACTCTTTGGCTCGAGCTGTGAAAGTGAAAGACATATTTATCTTTTGTTTGGTTGCATGGTTATTGCTGGACATTGAATTTTGGCTGTAAGCCAAATTGATTAAAGGAATAGTTCAACATAATGGGAAATGTTCCTTCCTTTCTTGTCGAGAATTAGCTAACGTTAAATTCACGTTAGATGAGATTGATAGTCTAAGATGAAAACAGCCTTGTGGAAAAAAAAAATTCTTGTAAATGATTAAAATGAGAAATTTTCAAGAAATAAAGACTTTGAATATAAAAATAATGAGAAACTTTCTCAAAATAATGCCTTAAAGGTTCAATGTGTAAGATATGCCAACATTTCAACTTAAACCATTAAAACAATTGGCAAACACTGACTGACAGGCATTACACGGGAGTACATGCAATACACAATATGATTAATAAATTAGAAGACAATAAATATGCCAAACTACTACAACTACAAATGTGAACATTAGAGATTGTATGGACCCAGTTTAGAGGTGAAATACTGTCTCCTATTTCTTTGGAGCAGGTGGCTCGGAGTTAAACCTTTAATGTTACTTATCAGGAAATAATGTACCTCAAAAACATAATAATAATACTGGCAAGAAAATAGCCAGAGGCAGCAGCTGGCTAAATTAACTTAGCACAAACACTGTCAACAGAGGAGATAGCAAGTCTGTCTCTGTCCAAAAAGGCAACAAAATCCACCAACCAGCTACTATATCTTCTTATTTTCAAAACATACAAAAAACGATAAACGCAGTTGTGGTTTGTTGGCATTATGTGACAGGAGCTGTTGCTACCAACAGAGACAGAAAGTTACTGCTCACTGCTGTAAATTGTCACTTTTTTACATTTCAGCTTTTATACGAATGATAGAAATGAGATGTAGTCTCATTGGTGAGCTCTAGAGTTGCTGGTCGGTGAATTTTGCTGGTTTTCTTTATATACAGTCTTTGTGCTAAGCTAGCTTCGTATTTAGGCAACTATCTTGCCTAGAGCTAATTCTCGGCAAAAAGGAAATATTTGGCTTATTATGTGTATTTCCTATGTGGACCTGTTCCTTTAAGACACAATGTTACTTACCTGTCAATGAGTGACTGCTTGTTTAGTTAGCTGACTGACTGTAGGGTCAGTGTAGGACTCTTAATTAGTGGACTAATGCTCACTAGTGGGGTCCTTACAGTAACATCTCTGCTTTCACAATCATCTACCCCAGTGGTTCTCAACCTGGGGGTCGGGAAAATAACATATTCAAAATAAAATAACATATTTTAGACTTGGGAATGATTTTTACATTACTTATCAGTGATCAGTCATCATTGATATGGGGGGGTTGCAAACACCAACCTGAGTATTCTGGGGGGGTCGCGACTCAAAAAGGTTTGAGAAGCACTGATTACTCACATGCTTTGGACTCATTAGGCGTGACTGAATTCACCCGTCTTGAAAAAGGCCGTAATAGTGGAGAGACAATTTGACAGATTCTGCATCTAAATCAGCCCAAAGTTAGTAGTCAAGGAAACCCTCAGAGAGGTCAGTCTGTTCTTTCTTTGTGTTACTAAGTGTAACATAAAAAAAAGTTGAGATTACAAGTTGACCTAGAAAGTGTTTCTTCTAAAATTCTATCTGCTGTAAACTGTTTTACTATCAGGTGCAGAAATAGATGCACAACTAATAGTCTCCACGTGCTGCATCTCTGTAGGTGTGAGGACCTTAGACTAATCTTATATCTATATAAATACTTCTTAAGCCCTAAACCATACACTGAAATCTACAACTTCTTTGTTTGACTGACACATTCTGAATATATTTGGTTTTAAACTTCTGTTAGCTCAAGCAACAGACAGCAGAGTAACCTGGTGAATAAACGTTTCTACGACCAAAAACGTTCTGCCAACGAAGAAATAAATGTTTCTGTTTTCTGTCTGTGTCACGTCACCAGCGTCTGGCTTTAAAATGCCACCAGCATTAAAACACAAAAGACATGAAACCCTGCTTCACACTGTTCGGGACATTTTCACACAATCTTTTGTGATCGCTGTTTTAAAAGCAGCAAGATGTAAGTGTAGTTCTGCTACTTTCACTGTGCAGCAGTCAGCTTGATTTCAGCTGCCTTTGATCTATCATAACTTGATACTGGGAACTAAGAGAGGTGGCATACTTTGCTTATTTACAGACCTTCACACACACACACACACACACACACACACACACACACACACACACACACACACACACACACACACACACACACACATTCTCTCGATCGCTCTCACATGTTTAACAGTTGTCCCCACGCAGATTTTATTTTCACTGAACCAAAAAGAATGACTCCCTTGAGTGTTTTGCTATTAAAAAAAACAAAACAGCAAAGTATAATAATAATAATAATAATTTCTTGATTGTTTATACGGTTGACTCCCTCGGGGCTGGAGCTTGATGTCTTGTCTGAAATTGTTCATCATGTATGTGCTTGTGTGTCTCTACAAAACCCTCCAACTGCAGTCATGACAGCGTAATTATTATAAAGTGGAGCTAAAATGTTTTTGAGGCCGAGGCTGGGAGCAAGCGGGTCAAAATCTAACTGTGTTGATAAACCCTTGAAATCAGCATTTGTGCTTGACACCAGGAAATAGGCCAACATGGCTTGATTCCCCCCCCCCCCCCCCATCCTCATACATGATGGTGTTATAAGAACTCAATGTGGATGTTATAATGTTTAACCAAAGTGCTGATTGGTCGTTCCACCTAACGTTTATGCTTTGCTCTCAGTTTTGGGACGAGCACCAAGACAAACAGGGTTGGCTAGTATAGGCTTGCTCTGGTGCTTTAGCCGCCCACGTCAATGTCCCGTATGAGCAGTGTGATGGAGACGTTCCCACAGATCTCTGCTGACGGCTCGTCCCATGGACCAAGAACCGAGAGCGTGTTTCCTCTGTCTTGGCTGCACATCGATGCGTACAAAGAGTTTGAGAGGACCAGTAAATGTGTTTCTCATCATCAGCAGACGCTTTCTTTTTTGCCTGTTTTTACAATAAATGAAATTCTTGTTTCTTATGCACATGGTTGTGGTTTCTGTTACAGATGTAAGACTGTTAGTGGCACATATTGAAAAGGCCCACTTCTCCCAGCTGACAGGACATGAAAGAATTTGAGAAGAACTGAGAAAAAATTAGAGACACATCGGCATCAGATGAAAACTGCTGTGGTGTGCAGAGTAAACCAGGGGGTTGTCATCACTAATCAATCATTAGTCCTATTATTACCGTTGCCTAATGTTTTCTATCAACACTTCATTAATAATAATGATGATAATAATAATAATAATAATAATAATAGGGCCCATATTGACATCAGTGATGTTTTTCAACCAACATATGCAAGGCAATTTAAAAAAAGGGAGAGATTTATTTACAAAAATAATAAATAAAATTGCAAAAAGAGATCAGCTGTGGATGGCATAAATAGAGTGAGGTCTAAGGGAGCAGCCTTTATGGGGACTGTGAGTGTGTAAACCCAAGTGGAGGGTCACACGGCCGCCTACTTATTACATGAACCAGCATGAGAAGAGCGCACAGCCGAATATACTCATGGAGAATATCTCCACATGTATATAGTGCCATCAGGTGGCTCAGCACAGGCAGTTCAACCCAAGAAGCACAACACTGTAGGTCTGAATGTGTGAACTGGGTTTCAACACCTCAGGACTTTTACAATATGTTGCTATATCCCTAATATATAAATATATGAAGCAAACTCTGAGGTGAATTGCAACAACAGCAACAGTTAAATCAGTTAAACAATATCTGGAATAAAAGTTTTGTTTGTTTTAGGCTTTGTAAGAAACAAGTTGTGTGTTTCCCTTCTATAATATTAACAAAATATACTTGTAATGTGGTGAGTAAGTTAAAACTGCGACAATGACATTGCAGATAAATGTCGAGAAAGGAGAACAATCGCTAATCTCTTCAAGAATGTTGAGTGATTACAAAGTCATGAACGCCTTTGTAGACGGCTTTTAGCTGGAGGAAACAGGTCAAGGCATCATCCACCTGCTCTGCTGATGTGTGCTGAACAAACAGAGCCGTCAGTGACCTTACACTGTGAACTCGAGGGCGGCAACTAAAAAGGGAAGTTCCCCATTTGGCATTACAACATATCTTTGTTGTCGTCAAATACAAATGTCTAATGACCACATTGGCGCCGAGTTGAAAATCACGAGTTTGTCTCATGCAGCTTCACAATCCGTACAGCATGACACCATCAGATCCCCGGGGACGGTGAGGTGAAGCACACAAACACTACGCTACACTTTAGCAGAGACATTACAACTATGTACTATAAAAGCCATGTTGCAGTTTGTGAAATGATGGCATATTTATATTGATCTCATTGATAAAGGAAATGAAAAAAAAGACTGAAATTCAAAAATATTGGAGCGAAACCCACAGAGAAGCTGTGCACCAATGTACAAACATTTGAGACATAACAATGATTTTGGTGTGGTTTTCCAGTTGATCTGCATTTTGAATACTTTAGCAGAACTGCCTTTTGTCATGTTGTCATCATTTCTCTAATGGGCAGACACTGACATGCTTTTATCATTAGCCTTACACCTTGATGTTTTCCATTGTCTACCAGAAGGTTGGTGTAAAACTGTAATCAAGGCAGTCTCTGTAATATTAAAAGTCTTTAAGCCTCTCTACATTTCTCATTACAGTCTCAACATGCTAGTTGTTTAGCATTAGTAGCAGCAAAGTCGTGTAAATTCACGGGGCACTCCAGATATCCTGACTCTTTGTTCCTAGACTGGGTCAAGCTCCAAAAACATGGAATCCTACATTTGCCACAATGCAACTCAACAGCATCTTTTCCTAATACCCTACTTCGTTGGTAAGTAACCAAATCATTCCATGTGTTTCCCTTAATTGATATTTCTGTGTGGCATCTTTGTGGCTCTTAAAACCTTGTCCCTCAAAGAAAAAGTGCAGACATCAGCATGGATTTTACTTAATGAATCAGTGGAATGATGGAACCACATCTTTATTAACTGTACAGAAAAGAAACATCAGTCACTAGATCATGCAAAGCAGTATTGCGTCACAAATAAAAACACAATACAAAACAAACAATACATACTGTACCATAAATATGGAGCCTCAAAAATATAAATCAATCAATCAATCAATATATTACAAAAAATAAACTCCTGAGATGACACTTACATACAAATACAATATGTTATAATTTACTTGCAACATAGTACTGGAAATGGATAAGCAGACGGGTTGATATGAGATTCTTAATTCTTGATTTTCTTTTTTTCTTTACACATATGAACTTGCAATGAAGCAACTCAGTTGAAAATGACCAGTCAAGGTACTGGGTTCATTCCTGGTTGCCTTAAATTCAGTCTCACAACACAAACAGGATTAATCACAGAAACCAACCGTTTAACATGGCATATTGAACTGAAACCCAGCGTCTGACTGCGGTAAAAAGCAACCTGGGAAGTCGAGATTGAAAGGAATCTTAAAGGGAATGTAAGAGTAAGGTATTCAACAGATACACAGGTCCTGTATGTATGATCATATTTATATTTATAATAGGGTGACAGCACTCAACAGTCACGTCGAGGTGTTATTGCACTACTGTCTCAATGTCTTTTTCATGAGAATAATCAACAAATTACAATACTGTTGATCGATCTACACAGAGGTGAAACAAGAAATCACCAGTCACAGCAGTCAGAGTCTTTTTACTCTATGAAATGCATTCAGTTACCATTCAGGATTGATTTATTCAGTCTGCTGCACCAATGCTCCCAAAACAGTTGCAATTAATCTTTCCCCTCAAGTTAATCAAACACTTGAGGTAAATGAATGAATCTCCAGTTGTAATCGACCCACGTCTGCACAGCTAACACACGTAGCTGAATTGAAAACATGTTCACAATAAGGCTACAACATCTAGAGAGAGAGAGAGAGAGAGAGAGACAGTGTGTGAGAGAGAGGCAACGGAGGGCTCAACACAGAGAGAGCACACCTTCTGCTCCAAAAGTCACACCGAGCCACTTGGAGGAGCCATGCATAACAATTGGACACGGATGAACACATGTACACATATTTCCGACTCCCTCACATGACAATGAACTTGCATGTAGACAAAAAAAAGGGCAGTAATGACGAGCACAGTAGTCAGTAGCCAAGAACCAGAGACACAACGGCTGGATTTACACAAGAACAAACTCTTAAAGTAGTATTTTCTTTTTTTACTCACGTACTTTCACTTACTGACCAACATTGATTCACTTTTTCCAGCATAGAATGTAAAGAATCAGTGTATGAATCCAGCCACTGAATGAAAGAGTTATGTCACTGACAGAAGCTCATTTGGAAACTGTAATTGTTGTTCTATCATTGGCTTATCTCCCTTCTGCTTATATATGTTTGTATTCATATACTGTATATATAGTCGTATATATAAATATATATACTGTATGTACATTCCATCTGTAGTCTGTAATATTCTTCTTTTTATATACTTCAGAAGTGAGCTCTGGGAAAAATAAATATTTTGTTATTCTATTCTTTTCCATCCTATTCTAGTTTATATCAATGACGTAACTCCTTCAGTCCAATTGTTCTGGCACAGCATCTTTCTTTGAACATCCCAGCAGGCCTCACTGCAACTGACACAGAGAAGCTGAGCGTGGAGGAGAGGAGGGTACCGGGACGGAGGGAACACAGTACAGTTAACACACAAAGTTTCATCTCAGACTGGTTCACATTTAATGTCAATCAAGTCATCACTGGCCAACAGTAAAAGGGGGTGGGGTGGGGGGAGCCACGATCAATAAGGGGGCTGACTACGGTTTGGGCTGTGTCTAGTCAGAGAAAAGGCTGGCGAAGGACTTTCGAAGGTTGCGAATGGTCTCGGCCTTGGCCTCGTCTTGACCGTCACCTCCGGTGGTCGGGGCCCCACGGAAGAAAGAGGAGTCGCTGAAGGCGTTGAAGGCATTGGTCAGGGACTGGGACTTACTGGGAAGGGAGGAGGGAGGAGGGAGGAGGGAGGAGGGAGGAGGGAGGAGGGAGGAAAAAGAGAGGGGGGAGAGCAAGTGGGCGAGGGAGGGCAGGAGGGACGGGACGCAGTTCATAGAGTAAGTCAGAGGGGAAAGTAGGGATGGAAGACAAACAGGGAAATATGTAAAAGGGCCAAAAAGTCACAAACACAATATTTGTAGAAAATGTTAACATTGTACTCCCCCCCTCCCCTAATTATCATATATAAGCAGTATATGAACACTTACGTTTGTTTATAACACATTATAATGTAGTTCTAAGAAGATATAAGGACATTATGTTGTTACGATCAGAACTTTGTATGAACTGTGTTATATTATACTCTCATGTATCATCTGTTTCTATGCCGACATACAGTTATGCATGCTTTACGGGAGGAGTTCAAAGTTGCTGACAAATACACCAGTGAACACAACATGGCGCTTACAACTGCTGAAAACAACATTATAATAAACCACGTATTAAATGTTTAGATACTGCATATAAATAGTAAATAGGGAGGGCTAAAATAAAGTGTTGATTTAATCACTTCAGCATGTTACCACTCGGGCTGACACACTTAAAGAATTCTATTGATCGTTTTAGTGTTGCGAATGATTGGAATGACAGACTTAATCTTTTTACAGAAGAATGGATTTAGATATTTAATTCTGTATCCTAAACACAAAGTATGGGCCATTGAAATGCATGTCTTTGCATTATCAACAGTGTGTTGATAAGACGGCTCTTACTTCAGCAGAGGATGGGCCTTTTGCTGGGATCCTGGCTGTTCATCCACGGGGGCCTCGGCCTCGGCCTCAGCCTCAGCGGAGGCCTCGGCATCTTCAGCTGGGACAGGCTCGGGGTTTTGGGAAGGAGACTCTGCATTAGGCGGGGACTGAACCTGTGCTGGGGCGGGGGCTGTGGCAGTATCTGATGCCTGAGTGGGTGCCGGGGCAGCAGGCTGGGGTTTAGGTAAAGCTTTGACAGGAGGCGGGGTTTGTGGCTTTGGCTGGATCTGCGGCTTTGAATTCCTGCGTAAAGGAGGGATGGGCTTTGCAGGTGGTGTGGGTTTGGGTGGTAGCTCTTTTGGTTTGCCAGGAGCTGGGGATGGGGAGCCCTGAGGCTGGGGCTTGGGCTGCTCTGTGGTAGGAGCTGAGGCTGAGGGAGAGGCTTGGGCTGGAGCTGCTGCTGCTGCTGCTACTTTGGTTGGGGGAGAACCTGGAGCTGCTGCGGCTGCTGCTGCTGCTTTAGCTGGGGATGATGGTGAAGCTCTGGCTGGGGCAGGGGCGGAAGCAGAATCTAGGGCCGGCTTTGCGAGGGATGGGGCTCTCGTCATTGGGGGAGGCCTCTGCACTGGAGGCTTTGCGACCGAGGCGGCTCTCTGGACTGGGCCCTTCTGAGCCTGAGCTGGTCTCTGAGCTGGACCAGGTTTCTGGACCTGGATGGGCCTTGGTACCGGTTCAGATGCTCTCTTAGCTGACTCTGATGATATCTCCACACTTTGTGCTTTCACTGGTGCACCTAAAAGATTAAAAGATAATTAATTTGATTATAGTTCCATGGCCATATACACATAAGTCAAGCAAAAAAAAGCAAAAGGAGAAGTTAAGGAAATAAATAAGCATAATTATTGTATTCATCTAGCACCTGTCGTTTTATGTGCAGCAGTTAAAAAAACCAGGCACCTATGACACTCTCCAAAGACCAAAGCAGACCATGAGACAGATAAAGAGCTTGATTATAGACATGCCCATTCACATAGCGACCTCTCACATTCATAGAAACCCTCACCAACTCATCTGTCAAGAAGAGACAGGGGCAAAGCAGGCTGTGAATGTTTGGACTGCAATGTCCAGCAGGGGGCGGCAGATCAACGGTTAAGAGGAGGTGTGGTGACTAGCTTGTCATGCCAAGTGTTGGTTGCTTTTATGCAAAACTACTCATGTGACCGTAGTGCGGTGAAAAAAAAGAAACACACAGAGAGGAAAAGGAAGGAGTCGGAGAAGAGAATGAAAGAAAGTAAACAACAAAAGAAGACACGGAAGAATACTGGCATCAAACAACTCAGTGACTCAAACTCAGGCAGCAAAGCAACCTATCACGCATGCCGAGTAGGAAGTGACTGGGAAGGGATGAGTTTCCAATGACTGATAATTCATTTTCCAAGATTATAGTTAGTGAATTATATGATTATTTTTCTGAACAACTTGGAATATGTAAAGTAATTTATGCTTATTGAATACATTTTGCATTTTAATGTCATTTTATACATGATCACATGATATGACCACTACATAACCTTCATGAAAATTCATCCCACACATTCTCATGGAGTCATTACTGTAAGGCAGCTACAGTACATGGCTATGAGTCTTACGTTTTACGAGTGTGTCATAAAGAATCCCCAAAGGTCGAATGGGACTCACGACGCATAAAAACCAAAGAAAATACAGTTGGTACAAACATAATTTATAAGGGTGACACAATACGAATTAGTTTGGATCCAAATCTTGGATTACTTTTTCTATTTAGTTAGATTTGCGTTTAAAGGCTTCATAATCATACAACGTATTTGTTGAGTGCTGGTAAGATTGGATTTAGTCACTTCAGTCCGGCAAGTCAACAAACTGGCAAAGCCTTTAACGTGTGTTTGTGCAACACCAAATCTCTTCATATCAATCAGGACGGATTGAGACAGAGAAGAACAAACTGATAGTTGTAGCCAGATGGTGTGTGAAGATCAAACATGAGCAAATCAGTGATCTGGATCCAAATTAGGAAATGAACATGCGAAGAAAGAGAAAGACGCTTCTTTTCTTTGAAACTCTTCATTAATCACGTAAGCAGGTTTTATAAATCGCCAAGAAAAATATGTATTGTGTACCGTGTAAAGCCACTTTGTCTGGTCTCAGGTGTTATAACACAGAACAATGAAGGTTCATTTACAACCAAAGACGACACCGAGCAGTTATTCACAGGACACTCAGGTCTCGTAAAGGTGACTTTGTTGCTTGACAGAAGGAAAAATCTGTTTTGATTCGAACCATAATATTGTACAGATCTAAAAGATGATAAGAAGGATTGAAGAGCCACGCATTAATCACTAAGACAGAAACACAACTGAGCTGACCAGAACTCGCAGTGATCACGAGCGGCACATCTAAGAAGTGATCTTACCTTTTGAAGAATGCAAAAATAAACAGAACATCCCTCTATAAAAAGCTCATCTGCCACCGTGCAATAATTTTTCACCATGTCATTCATTTAAAATGTAATTAAACTGCAATCTGATTTGTACATCTTAACATTTCAACACTGTAGGCACATGTTCGTCTCTAACAATTCCTGTAAAATATAAAACGCTGGCATTCTTAAACCAACCAGCACAATCATATTAAACACAACATGGAGTATCGGCATTTGCCACATCCATGCAACATGAGAAAAAAAGGCACTCAAGATAATAAACAAACATGCAAACACACACATTAACAGTACAATAGTAATGGCTTTGTTCATTTACCATGTTATACGCTGTTTTACCACTGCTTTTAGTAGGCACGTTTAGTTTGAACACATCTGCCCTGAGCACAAATATCACCACACTTACACAGACGTTATGGTTGCAATGAAACCCAATAGGCTGCCTGACTGTATCTGCTTCAAGGCACACACAGACAGCAGAGGTTTCTTTTTCTTTTCTTGGACAATGGACAATGTTACCTTCAAGAAACAGAGATAAGGATGCAGATGAAATGCAAACTGCTCTTACTCTTAAAGGAATAATTTGACATTTTTGGGACACGTATTCAATATATTCAAATACGTTTATTTTCTTGTCAAGAAACTGATGAGAAGATTGATACCACTCACTTCTGTAGGGTAAATATGAAGCTACCGCACAGCAGCCGGTTAGCTTAGCTTAGCACACAGACTGGAAACAGGGGGAAACTGCTAGCCAGGCTCTGTTAAAGGTAACAAAATCCACCGACCAGCATCTCTAATAACAAGTTATATCTTGGTTTCACTTCCGATTTTGTTTTAAACTAATTATTTTAGTTAATTAACACTAGAAAACATTTTTTCTCTAATGGCAGTGCTTATTTTGATAGAGATTGTTTTTCAAATACCGGATACTTCCTTTCAGAAAAAAACTCTTAATATGTTCAAGAGTGAACTGTCCCACGACTGATTCAGAGACTGTTTCCTAGACATACTTTGGCCCTACAGTGGCAGCACTTGTATTACAATGGAGAACAGTGTTCAGACAACCTTGAGGTTGAGGGCGCTGGGCCGAGGTCCTGCTTGGTTCTGCCAGTCCTTCCTTAAGGGCTGCACTCTGAGAGAGAGTGAGGGGGCGGGAGAAAGACAGAAAGAAAGAAAAACAAAGAGAGAGAGAGAGAGTGGGAAAGAAAGGCAAACATGGTTAAGCAGGTTTTGGTAAAGAATCAGCAGTGAACTGTGAAGGGCTACAACAAAGTGATTTTCCTGCAGACATAAACCTCTTGGATTTCTGAACCTGCCTCTCCTTAAACTCACAAGGAGAATTTAAATGTTATATGAGCATGTGTCATTGTAGCCATTTATTTTGGGCCATCCATAACAAATACGGTAACATTGCTTAATGGCCCATGCTTTTATTTGCTTCAATCACTCAACTGATGTATATTTGGAACAGGCTTTTAATTCCTTTGCTTAGCAAAGATGGAAAATACTTTCAATTTGTTTATTTAAACCAGTATGAATTTTACTTAATTTAAAAATGATTAAAATCGAATCATTAATTAGATTTAGCTCCGAGAAAAGTAAAAGTGGTGAAAACTAAACAGAGAGAGGCTGGGACAGCAAGGTAACGAAAACAAGCATACCCAACAACACGGTGCAAGATGAAGAGAAGATATTGTTTGTCAGTTAAAGTGTGTTATTCTACGAACGAAGTTAGCAGACAGTGAGCAATGGACTTCAGATGACAATATAGTTTTTCTGAAAAGTAATTTTGATTCTTTTGATCACCCTGATGAACTAAAGGAATATAAATAATCGACACATTCAGACTTTAGGACGTTTTCAAAAGGTAGGGAGTCACCACGCTTTTTGTTGTTGACCATGGGGGTAAATCTAAATGAATTATTCTTTGGTGCTCATGGTTTCTGTAAAATTAATGAAACAAGTGAATTGTGGAGAATCTAACCGATCTACCGATGTGCAGCATGTCCTTATTGACAAAAGCTTCCTGGTGTCTAATTGACACCTGCGTCTATTTGTCAAAACGTGTAGTCACACCCGGGCGAGTAAAAGGGATTCAGCTTTTAATTTATAAAAACATTTTACGGTACACTGGTTTCATTACAGCTTCTACCTGTTGGGGCTGCACAGTAGTTGGCTTCTGGCCTTGAGGGGAGCGAGCAGGTGAGCGGGAAGCGCTGGAAGACCTGGTAGCCAGAGCTTTGCTCATCTTAGCCATCACCACCTCTGACATGAGCTGGCGGTCCTCTACCTGGTGATCACCAATCAGCTGCATAGATGAACCCACAACCTGGACAAAGAGGACACAGACAATGTATGTTTTGTTTTTAAATCGAGAAGGTTACATGACTGAAATGTTGTTGACCCAGACAAAGTCAGGACGGGCAAACTAAGGAGGATAAATGGCACAGTGGTCAACACGTGTGTGGTAAAAGCTCTCTGGTGTGTTTATAGGGCTGTTTCTTTATATTTGATGTTTTATGGACAGAATGGTTTTAGTTTATATGGGTAGGCTTTTAATGTTTTTGCTAAATAAGACAGAAGATGATATTATGTCAACACATATGCACTCAACAATTGCAGTGCATCATTATAAAAACCAAAATACTTTCCCAGTGGAGATGACTCATGGGAAGACATGTCTTTCAAATCTGTGCTACTTTAGAATCCCAATCTACCTTTCACCAAACTACTGATGATTTCTGACAGTCAGCCTACTTTAATGTGGGATGTTGAGATTATTGCTTGGATACCGCAGTGTGGGTGTCATTGTGGCTCCTGTATAATCTTCGCCTCCTCCCTCTTCAGCCTCAGACTGTCTCAATGGGATTTGTAATCATAATTGTTCAAACATTGTCATTGCCCTCCTTGAGTTTCCTGCTCCTGCCAGACTGTCTGATCTCCTCAGGTACCCGTCTCAACTATTTACTCTATATAAACATGTCTGCTGTCCTTCCCCAGCACCAGTGGATGTGTTTGCCTGTTTGGACTGACAGCCAATGACCAACTGTAAGCTTGTTAATTGACTTTCAAACATAGTAAACAGTTTGGGAGTAAGTGGGGACAGACAACTTCCTCCCCCCTAGTGTTTCCAAGTGCGACTCAGTGGCAGACATATTTGCATAGTAAAAGTGAGGCTTGTACGGAACCATCTAAAAGCCCATGGTGTTCATTATTCACATTGAGCAATCAACATTTACTGCATAATGAGAAGTTAAAGCAAAGATGACCCACACCACTGAGTGGCTCTGTACTTACTGCACAAATGCGTCCAGATAGAAGCAGCTGTCCATCTTTTGTCCTACAAACCCTGGCTTGTCAAGATGTTCCCTGAGCTTGCAGAAATCTTGGCCAATAAACAGCTCAATCCTGTGGCCAAATTAGTCCCTAATGTAGACCCTCAGTCTCTAAATCTTTCTCCAGTGTCTTTCAGTTCCTGCTCGGTTACTTCCGAAGCTTCCCTTTTGACCAGCTTAATGCTTAGTACCTTGTAGGCTAGCCTCCGTCCTGCTTCATGCCTTCTAGTCCTGTGCCTTTGTCCTCAGCGCTCTGCTGGCCCTTCTGAAAGCCAACCTGCCGATGCCCTTCAGCATCTGCAGTTCCCTGGTGCCTCGGCGGACAGCCAACCTTAGTGCCAGCAAGGATTGCAGGCTTTTCATATTTCATACTTGGAGGCCACTGGGTGCAAGTGTATTTCCATTGGTTCCTGGGGGTCATTCTCCAGTTATTACACAGCCCATCACTCTAATGCCTCAACTGCCCAGCACTCCTGAGACTACACCATCACCCACCCCTGCAGGCATCCAGTTGGCCAGGAATCCACTTTTCTTCAAGTACAGAGTACCTGTTCCTCTATCAGAGTCTCTGTTTCTTACTTCTTCTGAGCCTGATCCTTTGTCTCAGCCTGAGTCTGAGTCTGAAACAGAACCTCTGCTCGAGTCTGATCCAGTTTCTCAGTCTGAGCCTGACCTCGCCTCTGTACGAGAACCTAAACCTCGTCTAATCCGTCACTGTACACCAGCTCCATGTTTCAACCTTAGGCAATGAGCATGGTTGTCCACCTCATGACCTGCCTCTTCAGTTTTAACTCTACCAGCTGTGTCACAGGGCACGGGTCCTGCTGTTTCTTGCCTAACGCCAGAACTGTATTAGGCAGGTAAAAGCTACCCCACTGAGCGGTGACAAGAGTTAAAGTGTGGGAATTGAAGCCGAATAGAATACTGATAGGTGGGCTGTAGAGAATGGCCATGCCTACCATTGAAATATCACCAGATGTTAGTTATCAAACTCAAGATGTGCATTCAGGTTAGGTTAGATCAGTTTATTCCCAGCCTGACAATCTAAGGCCCCAGAAGTGTAAACTAGGCCAGAAATGCTAAATTTAAGACTCAAAGACCTTATTAGTATTCTTATGAAACTCACACAGGCTGCTGTCAACATGGTGAAAGTTTAAAAACAAGAGTCAATAAATACAGTGATGCAATGTTAATAAAGCAGCTGGGAAATAAGTGTTCTCTCCCGCCCTTCTTTATGTATTCTTCTCACCTCAGTAATGTAGTCATTACCATCCTTGCCACAGATGGCTTTGACGGCGCAGATATCCAGCCCTCCGAAGATCTCTGAGCAGGTATCAACCCACAGTTTATACCTGTCATAGAGAGAAACTGGATTAAGTCGACAAAGAAAATCGGTGTATAGGAAACATTTTTTTTAAAACACACATAAGGTACCACTACAGTATATACAATAAATGTTTTGCTGAGTTGCAAAGTTTGCAGTTGAGGTGATTCAAGCAGAGCTGCAGGTATTTGTGTAACGCACAACTGAGAATCAAAAGATCACTTTTCCTGCCTTTCCTTGCTTATCTTAGCAAGAAAAAAGCTTTTGTTGTTGCGCATTACTTTATCAATAATATTGACTTGTGTATCACTTCATGTATCCTGACAGTAAAGCTGTTACAGAACCTCTCCGGCTCTTGGCTGGGTCTGCAGCACATACAGGTGCTGCTGCTGGCTTGGGCTGCTGTAAAGAGCTCCATTGATTTGCTGTCTGACAATGGAGCTGTACTACAGCAGGTATTCTACCTTTCTCAAGGAGAAACTTACTTTTTTATATAGTTTGAATAAATAAAGATAACATTTGTAAGGTCTAAAGTCTAACTGTACTCTGTTACTAGATGTCACAGATTAAAGAAACTTTTGCTGATTTGAATGATTTTTGGTTTCGCATTATGGCGATAAGGTAATTCAATGATCGACAAGATTCATCTTGATAAGGAAAAGGGTGAATACCTTATTCCGTTGGGGCTTGTGTAAGTGGCAGTGTAAGATTTGCAGAGTTCAAATATTAGCAAATTGAGCTATTTTTGACTGTATGAGGTACTAAATAAGTACTTTGGTATTGCTTTATATGTTTCAGGTCAGTATTAATGCATCCATCTTTAAAGAAACTACACATAATGTTTCTAAATTCTTATATCTGACAAGACTTTTTTCATAGCAGACCCTTTAACTTGTTATAACAGACAGTTTAAATGTAATATTACATTTTAGTGTCTCTGTAAGCGGCAGTTAGCCAGTGTACGTTATTAATGTTTTTAATTACACCTGTTCCTGCTGTGAAAGGTAAAAAAAACACCACGATTTGGAAACGTCTCCAATCCAGATTTTAAGCATGAGCGGAGCAGCTCAATGCGAAAACGGGAACTTTTCATTATCCAAAGGAAAAATGAAATGCACAGCGCAGCATGAGTCCAACACCAACTAACTTCCAAACATCTGTGTTTACCCATGTGCACTGGTATCAGCTCAATGAGTCTGCTGTGTGAGCACATTGTGACTAACTGTTACATGTGCGACACAAGGGCAGCCTGAGCATCACTAATGTGGAAGTGGTGCTCACTTGTCAGTCATGGCTACTTGTTCCAACATGGCAGATCCGGTGTTGCTCTTCCAATTACCAGAGATGGATGTTCGCCTGGAAGAGGAAAATGTGCGTTAAATCATTACAAACACTAACCTTCACTTGTAGCAATTGTAAAAACAGGCAAGACAGATTCAGCAGGCTGTGTGGTTACAGCAAGTGTATGCAAGCAACATGCACAGCTGCAGGTCATCAAGCTGATTAGCATCCGGATAAATTGACGAGTTACCATCGGCTCTGCGGCATTTTCTTTGAGGGTTTTGATGACTGGAAGTGAAGATCATGAGGCTATTGATGAAGACGAATTCGTTTTGTGTGCCATTTATGAATCAGAAAATGTAAACGCAGAACTGGAGCATGAGAAAGATGAAGCTAGCTTAGACGACATGAGCTCTGAATGGAACAACGTTCAAAATACCGTCCCAAGAGAAATTAGGATTGATAGAGGAACCTTACATAGTTGCCTCAACTGCCTCAAACTTACTGTCATAAAATGAACGTATGAACATGAAAGTAGAAATCCTTCCAATTTAGGGGGCCAGAAAATCTCACAAGTGTTGCACATTGGAAAAGCTTGGCCTTCAGCTGTTGTGGCCATGGCTGGGGAAAGAAGTGCCACAACTTCCAGAAGCTGATGGATGCTCGAAAAGTTTATGGTTGTTCCAGAAACAGAACTTCTTCGGCTGAGGAACTCTAATCCATGCTCAACTTCCAAAAAAGTGGAGAGGTGCGTAGCCTACAGCGCACAACAGTGTTGCAATGTCCACAAGCAAGTCACTGTGATTTGTGATTACTGTGCTGGCTAATTTAGGTTTGGTAAGTACCAGTTTAAGTTTCAGTAGAAAAATCAGACGTCTATAAATGATTGTTAAAAATGTTATAATGGCAAAAATATATGTTTCGTGTCTCTGTTATTGTAAAAAACACAAAGATTAGAAGCAATATGATTTAAATATAATCTGCAATATATAATATAATATATAATATATATAAGCATTAAAGGGTTAAATGAGGATTTTACATTTCACTTTGCTAAGTTCACACTCTATTTATGTATGCATCTGTTCCCCTGTCTACTCCCATAATACAATGTGTTACAATCACAAAATATGCATATTGTACAGTATACATGCACACACACACACAATATGGAAAATAAAACTATTTTCTTGAACAAAAGTAATAGACAAGAACACACACATGTATGCTTTGTAGTCGGCGCCGATTTTCTGGACCCTGATGTCGTATTTGGCGTCTATAAATGGCTCCGTGGTGCAGTAGGTCTGAGTGATGGCCACCACACTCGCAATGTCCTGGAAGTCACTCATATTGTCCACTTTGACCTACAGAGGAGCAGAACAGTAAAAACATCAGTTATTCAAAGTAAAGCTGATGTACCTTATTTTCTAGTATAGAGATTATATTATTATAAAGAGATGTTTTGAAAATGTTATAAGTTTTGCAATAAGGTCGCCAACAAGCATAAAAAAGATTTTCTTTGTATTTGCAGGTTGCAAATATTTACAATATTTTTTGGTTGTTAAAACTGTGGTTCAGTCTTCGTCTTCTTGCTGAGAGTTGGATGAAAAGGTTGATACCACTCTTATGTGTGTCCCTTAAATATGAAGCTAAAGCCAGAAGACAGTTAGATTAACAGTTAGCTTAGCATTAAGATGGGAAGGAGGAGTAAACAGCTAGCCTGCCTACCAGCGCCTGTAAAGCTCATAAATAACACCTTTTATATCTTTCTTGTGCAAAAACAACAGACTTTTGTTACCTTCGTACAGAGCCAGCCTAGCTGTTACCCCCTTCTTCCAGTCCTTAAGTTAAACTAAGCTAATCGCCTGCTAGCTAGCTACATATTAAGCATACAGATATGAGAGTTGCATCAATCTTTTTTTCAAAATGTCAAACCATTTCTTAAAGCATGTACAAAGGGTCAATAGTCTGACAAATATAAAGGTATAGGTTGCATTTCTAGTGTCGATAGTATCTTAAATACTATCGTATCATCAATAATGCAGACCTAATTAAAGTCCTTGATCCATATGGAGTATGGAAATTATATGATAATGTGTCTCTGCACTAGTCAATGTCCTTGAAGCGATATGATGGAAATATTGCTCTGCCTCTGTGCAGTATTTATCATAAAGGACTGTCTTAAACTACAACACAGACACATGCTACATCTGTAGCACAATACAGTTGTGCAAGAGATGAGGTGGTCGGATAAAGGAACACAAAGTACGGGCTGATAAGAGGCCCAGTTAGACAGCGAGAAGACAGTCATACAATAGCAGATTGAGCCGTCGAGGGAAGTGACGTGGTGGATCGATGGGGAGCAGTGGAGGAAGGACAAACACTTCACTCTGATTTCACCAAGAAAATATGGCCACAGTTATTGATCAATACCAGCGCAATACCAGGAGAGTACAAGGACGGAGTGAGAATAATAAAAGATGTGCTGCAGTCATTAAAAGAAGGAAGAATAAAGAAAGACGGATAAGAGTGAAATGGATTAAGAGGTAGTGTATGTCAGAGAAAGCATTACACAGTACAAACGATGTAGTTCCAGACGTGATGGTGCTTAGTGTAAAGCATCCAACTATCTCTAGGCACACAGAAGGGTTTTAAAGCACTTACCGAAGATGCAACATGCGACTATTTCCCCACTTTACTTACTTTATGTGCCTTCCATTCAAACAAAATAAAACAGTTTAATGCTTTGATCACTACTGGCTTAAATGTTAGCTCATCAGCAGGAGGTCGAATCATCATGTATTAAAATGATCACTCACTTTAGCATTTTAAATTGGCTAAATTAACATTACCTTTCCCATTCCAGAGTGGGCGTGCCCGATCTTCACCACCACTGGGAAACTTGGTGTTGTAATCTGAAGAGCAATAGAATAATTAAAAGGTGAATAATGATTAAACAATACAGAATAACCACATAGCAACACACTAGAAAGATCCTGTGGGGAAATATGAGAGGCTGTTTAGAACAACGTTCACCATTCACAGGTCTGTGAAGATAAGCAGGCCTTTATGGGTCTAGCATTGCAAAACAAATCATTTACAATAACTTCTTTAGGTTATATTACAGTTAAACAAATGTATATATAGATCTGCCAGGAAGCGAAGGCACTGAAGTTACTGTATCTGCCATATTCGCCAACTTTCACTAAACTAACAAAAACAGCAGCAGAAAGAGGCGGAGTGATTATCACTAAATATGAAAATGTTTACTTGTTCTATTGAGAATAAGATTTGAACCTGCGTTAATAGATTGTTGGCCACATGGTGGCAGCACAACAAGCTGTTGACACAACATACATATTATCACATATCATATTATATATATACAGTAAATGAATACATATTATTATCACAGTATCATAGCATGTACATAAATGTGTTAGCAAACAGTTTCCTATTTACACAACCAGCTGACACAGAGCAGTATTAGCATACACTTGGAGTTGTGTTTCGGGCCACTTGATGAATGAAAGTCCAATATCTTTTGTCCTTTTTGCTCTATTTTGGCTTAGACGACGTCATGGGGGGAAATATCTGCATCTATAGCTACTAAATGCTGCACCGTGTTCACCAGCTAGTTGCTAACTTTGTCCGTCTGGTGCTGTGCAGTTAGTGTACAGTGGGTTTATATTTGACTGAAAATAAAAACCAAAGCAGTGAGCTGAAAGTCTCTAAAGTTTGTCGAAAGATAATTGTGGGTTTGCCTGATGACTGGCGGAATTTCTTTTTCTGCATGACGCCATACAGTATGCAGAAACCAATGTGAAGTTTGAAAATGGAAATAATATCTGTATTACCGAACATCAAATAAATAAAAAGTTAAACAACATACATACCTTCAAATGAATACAATCTACATTATTTGTGATACAAATAAAACAAGCATGCAATTCTGGTCATTTCTTATATATAAGCATTCACAATGTTAGAGCTTTCATATCTCTCTCTATTTGTTATCCTTTAAAGGTTCTTTCTTTCAGTCTTCAGTTTCTGTTCAGATGTGCTGGCATGCGCTTAGATGTTTTTTTTATTCAACATTAGTCATGAAGTGCTGTGTTGACTTGAAATTGCTCCATTTCCCTCCAATACAGCAATACTTCTACACTACAACTGAAGACTAATCAACAGTCATTTTTATGATTATCGTTGGCATTTATGACTCAGATGCACTGATGGTCACACAAGCTGCCTCTGAAAAGAAGAACAATAATCTAATTTATAATTATGCTTCACAAACCCGTGCAACAATACTTTAATTGGTCATCATTTTCATGACTAACTGCCTGAATACACATACGGTAGCCAATGAGAGGAGAGGGAGGACATCAAAAGAGGATACAAGAAGAGGCAAAGGATGGTAGTTCTTTTCCCCCTGCGTTGGAGGAGGCTGTCCCTAAATTGTTGAGTACATAAGAGGCTCCCTGTGTGCGACCCTCTCAGCATTCAAGACCAGAGTGTGAGGGGATCCAACTATTGTAAGTTTCTCTGTGTGTTGTCTACAGAGAGGGAGAGAGACAGAGAGAAAGAGAGAGCAGTGGCAGCAGCAGCCTTTCCTTCAACTCAAGTTATTTGCTCCAGCTTGAATTCAGAGGTGTTCTTTAAACTTATGAAAACATTTCTATCCACAGCTGCCTTTCAGCTCAGCAGAGGTAATCTTGCTACTCCGACTCTACTGTCTTGTCCTCCCACCGTTGCTGCCTGATCTGCTTTTCCCGTGGAACTTAACAGGATCAGAAGAAAGTTGCCGAGCGTTCATCGAGTGGTGGAGCCGTCAGTCATCATGGCCTTGTCCCAGGAGCGGAGAGCGTGTCTGGGGCTCTGGGTTCTCCTTTTGCTTGGTGCAGGCATGGAGGAAGTTGTGGAGGGATGTAGCTGCCACCCAGCACACCCACAGCAGCTATTCTGCAGCGCTGAGATTGGTGAGTTAAAAACTGGAGACCTGTTTAGTTTCTGTTCACTCAAATAAGAGTTTAGAACATACAATCTGCTGTGTTTAATATAGATAGCAAAAAAAACAACTGAATGTGAATGCAATGACTCAAAAGAGAGTGTGATTTTAAATGTGGAGTTGGGAGGAAAAGCTCCTTCTTAACTGACTGACTGATGATTTGCCTTGTTGATCAACTTAATTTGATTTTCTGAGAGGGAACAAAATTCAAGTCTACAGGTAAAACCAACTGAGACAAGAACTAATCATTAGAGCTTCAGGGCTGAGCTTTCTATGGGGGTTAAATTAAGATTTATTTTAAATGTATTGTTTTTTTCCTTTGATATCCATAGAAAGTATCAGTGTTATGCAAAAACACTGTATATAATGGGTATATACAGTATAAGTTTGGTGGACTGATTACTGATTAATATCAGTTATATGTGAACAATATTCATAAGAATTACATGCATATACGTACATAGTTGTTTTTCTTTTTCATATATATCAAAAATAAATATACTACCAACCCTGTTATTATTTGAAAACAGGGCAACCTGCTATCTGTTTTTTGTATTTACATAAATTAGTCTTCTTGCTTTAAATAACGTAAAAACAAACCCTAAAACAACAGCGAGCTCCAAGTGGCCCCCGGCATACTTTCTATCCGTCCGTCTGTCTGTCGGGTTGTCTGCCTGTCTCTCTGTCTGACGCCCCCCCATCATCCAGTTCTTTCTTGTCTAAGCACAGGCCAAAACCAACACTCTGCTCTGACTTTGGGTACTTGGCTCCAGACTGTGGAAAGCTGGAGTATGTGCTTCTGTCAAAGGTTACACTCCAGCAGAGAAGAGCGACAGAGAGAGAGAGTAGATGAAGAAATTGCTTTTACGGCATTTTAGTCTTGTTATTCTAATTGGTCTGTTAGTCCCTTCAGGTTTAAAGAAGGCCAGCTCCGTCAAAGTGCTTTGAAAATGTGTCTCAAAAAATAGTCTGAAATGGAGGCTGAGACCTGTTTTTTTTAGAACCGCCATAACGCCAAATTAGATCTGGGTTATGAGAGCACAATGAGAGTATTTGGGGCAGTGTTTTTAGGACAGAGTTTTACATACGAAGAGTCAGATGGAAGTCTTGTATGATTTTTTTAGTTTTATCCAACTGAATTTGAGGTTTTTCATACAAGGCCTGGCTTTGCAAAGTTTCCATGAGTTAGACAGACCAGGTCTCAATCTATGTCTATGCTGGTATAGCACTGGGTCCTGTTTTCTAATCATCTTTTGGTCTCCCTCATTGGTCACATAAGAACCCCACAACTATGTAACAAGACACAGAAGCACTGCATGCTGAATGTTATTCTCACATCATGTAGCCAACATTCAAAATCTGAAACTATTGAAACAAACATGTTACAAAGATATGCAGCCCATTTGCAAACGTCACATGTTGAACCACTTTTTCTCTGTTTGTGTCCGTTTGAACCACTGGACCCAAATTGACCATTTGCTAAACCCCTCCCCCATGCTTTGGATTTATCCACATGTTAAAGCGGTGTGCATGGGGATGTGGTGATACTCGGTATCCTGAGAGTTTGGAGGGTTGTGTCTTTTATTTTATCCTGTCTGAAACCCAAAACCCAAAATTAAACAGTGTTTCAGTTCTGAAGTGAGCTGCAAACATTAGTATGTTTGGCTAACTAACATATTAGCATCACTTCCAAAGCCGAGCAGCAAATTTCTGAATAATTTAGTAGGCTAACAGGATACGTTAGAAAAAGCCTCCTTCAGGACTGAGACATCCGCAGTCTAGTGTTTCGCCCCTGCGTGGGAGTGGGTTTGGGATGCTGCTATCACAGCATAATGTCATGTTAGCAGGTCTGTCCTGGAAGTAAACACTCCAGCAACCTCAGCATAGTTCTTACTCTTGTAATATTAAAAGTGAAACATTCATTTTGAAAATAACCGTCATAACTTCATTTTTTGTAAGCTACGCATCCAAATGAGTCCGAACAAATAACAAATCCAAGTTTCCCACTGTTTTGCATATAATAAGTGTAACTACTTCGCAGTACAACAACAGTGCACAGTCTTTTAGCATGAAGTGCATATTTAAGACGCGTTTACAGGATTCTCGCTTTAGAACAATTTTCATAATTAGTTTAGTTAGCTTGCGAGCAACAATATAATTTGCTAGTGACAGTTGTCAAAATCAATGTTTACTAGATAGAATTGTTGTGTCTGTCTAACGCTGTGTGAAATCATGGTTGGGTTTCTACAGTTTAAAAAATGACAAATATTTTCCAGCGGTAAGTAAGTCTGTTGAAGCCGCCACCATTATCATTGTAAACGGTGTACGTACTGTGAAGAAGCGGAAAGCTTGCCTGGCATAGCAACAGTAACCTTCGGGGGCGGGACTTCCCAAATGGTCAATTACCACTTCTTTTGTAATTGGATCCCATTTCCTCGACGTAAGCTCGAGGCTTGGTCTGTGTTTAGTTTATGAATAGATACAAGAGTCAGGGGTCCCTTTCAGGTAGGATGCAACTTATTGGACCCATGAATAACAAATAAGGAAAATACCTCACTCAGCTATGTGTGTCTAAGAAAACTTAAAATTTCTCGGCACTGTCCTAGTTTTCTAAGCTTAGGCTGGCGGTGGCCTTTAGTTGACCTGACAGTGTTGTCAGAGTCTGTGAGCTCTTTGAATAAAGCTGTACATCTGAGTAATATCCCATCTGGACAAACCTTGGATGATTCCTTGGCAATGTTTGTGCATTTGAGATTGTGTGTATGAGTGTGGGTGTGTTGGATGGAGGCCAAGCCATGCCAACACAGCCTACTCCATCTCTCTCTCTTTCTTTCCCTCTCTCTCCCCACTTCATTTCCATGTCTATAGGCTTGGTCTAATGGTCTGCATACTAACAATATCAGTGTGAAAGCCCGCTGACAGTCCAGCTTTGTGAGCATGACAAGGGTGCCGATTCATCAGGGAGGGGGGAAGTTACTTACTACATCAGTTCTCATGGTACAAGTTTGCAATATTTCTCTTTGGTTATGTAGCTTTGAGGCAGATGCACAGCCACTTTCACTCTGCAGGCGTGCCTGTCCTTATTCCTGTTCATAACACAGCTGCAGCAACTGAATTGAGAGGGTAACCTAGCCTGTGCAGTTCAAAGATGTCTAGGTGGGGGGTAAACATTTCGGAGATTAGGGCCAAGAGAATCATTTTTGGAAGAGACAACAAACTTGGAATAAAATGAGTTTTGCTGTTAAGTTATTGCTTGTAATTTCTACAATAAATGTAATTAAAATCACTGCCCAAAAACTATTATGTTTGGAAGGTGTTCCAACTAAAACCACTAAAGTCGACTAATGAAAGATTGCTGTACTATTCTTGGTTAATTGGCTATAAAAAACGTCTGTCCTCTTGCATGTGCATGTTGCACTGATAGACTGCCAACTATGTGATCCTTTCAGAGCACGGTTATGCCGTTGTGGATTACTTAACATTAATAAGCCACATAGACCCATTATTCTGCTCAGAAGGGCAGATTTTAATGGGGCGGCTAATATGCCAAAGCACTTCATCTACTTTCAGATATGTTTCTTCTCGCCAACAGAAGAGCAGATCAAAGAGCTGAACTGAACAAAGTAAGAAATAATATGATGAGTCATCATTGGTTAAGTGGTTGTATTTCTGTGAGCATGACATCCTTATTCAGTAGTGTAATCCTAGTTGAGGAGGGTGTGCTGAGGTTTCAGTATTCAATACAAGACGTGACATGGGCCTATAAAAACAATACTTGTTGCATTTTTTAAATACCATTAACCAGTGGTGGAAGTATTCAGATACTTTTTTCTTAAGTAAACTTATACCAAGTAAAAATACTTCTTTACAAGGCGATATATATATGCAACCATTAGAGTCAGGTTATGTTGAACAGAGCTAGGTTGTATAATTAATGATGATGTTGTTCAAACCTAGCTTACTTTCTCACCTGCGCAAAGCAGGCCAATCACCGGGTGAAGTGGGAGTTTGAGTGAATGTCAGACATGTTTATTTATGTATTGCCGATATATTGCATCGTAACAATGCTTTATGGCTTCAGTTTAACTGAGCTCTTATTCTTTGAATTTGTTTTTTAGGTCACATCTGCATGTGTAAGTGAGTTTATAGGCAGGTGCATCTTTATAAAGTGTATTACTCTGTACAGTAGAGCATGTACTACGCATTTGATAATAACTTGTTTTTAACATGCCATTTAGTCTATCCAGTTCTCGCCCCTTTATTAAAAATAAAGAAATATACCAATAGCATTTCTTCTTCATTAGGATCCATTATCACCTACAACAATATTGTATTAATCTACGGATGGATGTAGGTCTAATATCTTCAGATGTACTGCCATTCTTTAATGTCTCTATGAGCTAGCATCTTGTCCTCTCTGACATTTTCTATAAAGTGAACGTCCTTGGACCAGCTGCTCGCTGTGGGCGATGCAGTGCACTTTGATTAAACTATAACACGTCACACAAGTTCCCATTAACTTTCTGTCTGTACAGTTGTTTGTCTGCCTCCCTTTCTATCTTCTTGTGTGTTCAACTGAGAAAAAAGTCTCCTTTTCACCCAAACCAATTTCAAAGAACACACTGAGCTCCATGGTGTAGTTACACGATGAAGCGAAAACCACAAACAAGGGGGTGGTTTCCATGGGTGGTTTGCATAGCTGTGCGAGAGGGTGAGGGTTACGAGGGGTGGGTTACACTTCTCTCCCTCTCTTATACTGTAGCTTTTCTCTTTCTTTCATGGTTATACCAAGGTCACTTGCTCCACTTCGGTTTATTTCCTTCTCTTATTCTATCTCACTCTGGTGTATGTACAGAGAACTGTTTTCTCTCCTTTAGAGAGCACAATGTAAAAGACAATAGGACTTACAGGCAACTTTTTCAACATGATGAGGTTTTCATTGATCACCAGGTAAAAGAAAAACCTTACATTTATGTTGTTGATTATACTCATTATCAACAGTTAATTCTATCATCTTTCCAAACATGACACAATTAGTTACTGTTGCTACGTCTGTCAGGCTTTACCTTCTTGCACGGCCCATAAAGCAGTTTAAAGTGATATTGGAGGCAGATTTTCCATTTGAAAATCTTAGTTATATTTCAAACAGTTGATCCATGATTTCAAACGGAAATAGGCTCATGATTGCTAGCTGGCAGCATTCGATATTGTTTGGCTAGCAGATTTTATTAGCTGTAACTAGCTATCTAGCTAAACAAATGAGTTGTTTGAAAAACGATGCCTCCAGCTAACTTTTTAATGTTTCCATCTGACTCTTTTTAAAAATGAGAACCCCGTAAAGTTGTCTTAAATATAGACTTAAGGACAGCAGACATGACATTGTTTTGTTCTTGTATTTCAGTGTACAGTTTAGCTGCTTAGCTTAATACTTGGACAAACAAGACAGAGATGAGATTTATTGTTCATATTTTCAAACAGTATGTTTCAATTTTTAACGTTATAAGAGAAAAGGCTTTTAGATTGAGGACTAACCAATGTGTTCTGCCCAACAAAATCTTGGATAACAAGCTAACTGGAGTTGCTAGAGTGTAACCTTCCCCAAATGCAATAAGCAGAACAGAGCTGCTAACGCTAGCTTCCAGATCCGACTCCCATTGTGGATGTGCTAGTCGTGAATTATGTTTTTTTTTAATCAACATAACCTCTAACCCCAGTTTTAAAGGGTTAGTTCAGGTTGTTTGGTGGGGTTGTATAAGGTACTTATCCATTGACAGTGTATAACCTACACTTATTTTAGCCACCTAAAAGAAAGGCGCACCAAAGAAAAGCAATAGTTGTATAGGCTACGCTATATTTAAAATATTTTCACCACTTTACCTTGCGGTCAGACAGCCCTTTCCGATGAGAAACTGAAGCAGCTATCGTTGCTCTCTTCAGTTGGTTAGTTTGTTTGAGTTATTGTGTGACTTTGGTTTGTTCGGAATCACCAAAGTCACAGAATAACACAAAAAAACAAACCAATCAAGAACTCCCATATCTGTGAGGTAAAATGACTGTTTTTTTCCAATGTAGTCTGGTGGCTTTGAGGAGAGCATAGATAACAGCTTCAGTTCCCCGTCTGAAGGGGTTATCTGACTGCAATGTAAGGCGATGAAAATATTCTAAACATAGAATATACTTAACTCTTTATTAGATGGGCCTTTCTTATAGGTGGCTAAAACACATTTTGCTGATGTCCACAGCAGTACATTGCTCTGCTTCTGTGCCATAACTCCAATCTGCTTCTCCAAACTGGAGGCATACTGACCGCCGTCTACTGTAGGTATACACCGCCTATGTATGAGTACCTCATACAACCCCACTTCAAACAATCTGAAATATCCCGTTGAGTATGTGACGTTTACTGATAAGTACTCTATGCATTGTTCTTCTGCAGTGCCACTGCTTTTCTGTTAATGTTAGTTCAAAGCTGATGTAGCTGTCTGTCATGTTCAAAGTCACTGTGTAGGACTTTTTGATAACATGTGAGAAAGCTATTGGCCCAATAGTAAAGTTAATTATGTTTGATAGATTGAGCTACAGCAGTGTTGTATAAATAGTTTGACAGTGAAATTAATTTGGCAGTTAACATAATGAGTCATGCAGATAAAAGTGCAGATTTGACGGGCTTGATCAAAGCAAAACTGTGGTTCTGTAGCAATGAAGTCTGGAATAACACTGTTTGATTTGGCCCAGTGAGCTGCATGTTGTGGTCTGTGGGAGTAAAACGTGCAACATTAATACTAATCAAAGTGTAATAAGTGTTTTGTCTCTTAATGAGAGGTTGTAAAATTATACGATTTCACTGTTACCTTCCTGTTGAGAACCACATACCAATTACCCCGCTACTTTACTGTTTATTTACAGTACGGGATAAAACAATGTGAAATCCCTTCTGTGCCAGACCTGGTTTGGCTCGAGTAAGTGTGCGTGTGGTATATGCTGTATACATAAAAGTGAGTGTGGAGTCAGTTAATGGGAGTGTGCAAGCAGAGAGCTACTTGTTATTCCTTGTGGGTTTTGATTTCCCTCCCGGAGGAGAGGAGGGACACATCCTGTATCACCACTGAGAGGGATTGCTACACTGTCTGTGTGGGGAGAAAGACGAGTGACAAGGAAAATGATAGAAAAGGAGGGAGGAGGGAAAGGAAGAACAAAATAACATATCTATCTATCTCTGAACTAGAGTGAAGCTAAAAGCTTTAAACTTATTGATTATAAACATGCATAACTCAGAATTATGGCATGTAAATCACATTCTAATCTTGCTTCCTGCATTTATTTGGCATTTCAATTAATCTTACTCCTCCTTTATTTCTGTTTTTTTTCCCATTTTCCTGACAGTGATAAGAGCAAAGATCTCCGGAGAGAAGATTGTGTCGCCTAGCAACAGCTCCTCACCTTACATGAAGATGATCCAATATGAAATCAAAATGATCAAGGTGAGCTCTCTGGACAGCAGTAACAGCTGCAGCCGGTGCAGACAAACATCATTTTGTACTGTTGATGCTCCTGTGTTTTCACACTATAATTCTGTGGGTTATGGCTACACTGTCAGGGAAAGAAAACTAATTCTAATTGGTCTACGGTTGACAACATTGATACACACAGAAACAAAATGCCCATATGTGAATACTAACCAGTAGTGTCTGCTAAATGCATATTTTTGGATTTGCATTTTATTTCTACATTTTGTAGTTGACTGTTTCAGAATCAGAAACGGGGAAATTTACATTGTTACAGCAAAGACAAGAAAGTCAAAAAAAGTGCACATGTATGTTAAAATAAGTAGCAGCATTAGTTATGTCAGGTAGTGGATATATAAAAGTGGTTGAGTAGTGGTAATTTACAATAATAAATTATTTAAAAAATGAGTATTGCACATGGCAGTGATAGGTTGCACAATGGTGATGAAATAGTCTGTTTTGAGGACTGAGGCATTAAGACCTTGTATTCTGTATTATTTCTTTCTTTATTACAAAGTGCCCAACCCTCATGGGTTTACAACACACCAACAAAAAAACACAGTTGCAGTGGTCAAGCATTTCATTACATTATACCATTTTAAGTTTTTATACCCATCAGTCTTAAAGAAAATATTCTGCCTTTTATTCTCCCAAGCTTGACAAATAAAATCTCATACAACAAAGGTTTCCGTCCTGAAGCACATTCACATTTTGGAGACATATAAAAGTTGTTCTAGTCCTACTATACATTACTTACGTTATTGCCACATCTAAAGTGTATTTAAATTATATTAGGCCAGGCTTATACCTTCCCTTTTTCCTCTCTGTGTCCAGATGTTCAAAGGGTTTGACAAGGCCAAGGACATCCAGTACGTGTACACTCCAGTCTTCTCCTCACTGTGTGGAGTCAAACTGGACTCCAACAATAAAGCCGGGTATTTGCTCTCAGGTACGGTATGCAATGGTTCGTTTGTATATTGCACCTTTAGTAGGAAAAGGCAACAGAAAGTTCAACATTTTGTGAAATATTCGCTTTCTATTCTGCTAAGAGTTGGGTAAAAAATATTGATATGACTTTAATGTCTCTATGGTAAATATGAAGCTACAGCCAGCATCCGGCTAGCTTAGCTTAGCATAAAGACAAATAGCTGCCCTTGCTCTGTCCAAGAAGTAAAACAATCCACACACCATCACCTCTGAAGCTAACACCTAATCTGTATCTCATTTGTTTAATTGTTTAATTCATACAAAACCAAGAACCAAGCTAGCTTCTTCTCCCTCTTTCAAGTGTTTTGCAAAGCTAAGCTAACTGTAGAGAGTGGTATCTATCTTGTCATGAAACTCTTGGCAGGAAAACAAATTCTGAAAATGTCTTCATTACCGGTACATTATTTCAGCTGTAAACTAATGTTTGCTATTAAATATTAATCTCATAGGCTGTTAAATACAGCGACATAACTTCATTTGCTGAATGCAAGATAACATTTTCAATGGTGGTGTTGTGATGTTGCAAAACAGGAAGTATGTGGAGTGACGGGAGAATCTCTATTGGCCAATGCGACCTAGTGGAGTCCTGGGACAACCTATCTGTGTCACAGAAGAAGAATCTCAACTACAGATACCAGATGGGCTGTGAATGCAGAGTGAGTAAGGACTGTTTGTTCTCTATTCATACATATTTATCTTTGTCCCACTCATCTATCTGTCCTAGTGAGGCCTCAAGAAACAAAATAAAGCAAAAACGTCACTTTTCTCATCTCTCACTCAAACTTTCTCTCCATTTCAGTACAAAATGCTTGGAAGTGTGTTTTTTCCCCCCAATCAACACTTATTCATAACATTATGTGTCCATAGAGACACATTCTACAAACCTTTATCCCAACAACAACACAGTCGAGGCCAACTTCAGCAACACACAATGAGGTTACTCAAAAACTCTTCTATCCACAGATCAACACCTGTTACACAGTGCCGTGTGCGTCAACAGGAGAAAACGAGTGCTTGTGGACTGACTGGCTGCTGGATAACAGCTTAAATGGGGAGCAGGCTCGGCAGTATGCCTGTATCCGCCGCTCTGACACAACCTGTAGCTGGTACCGGGGTGGCCCCCCACCTGAGAAAGACTTCCTAGACATGGCTGACCCTTGACCTGTAATACTGATATTCATTTGACTCCATTTCACTCCTGCAAAGTCCCGAGAAACATTTCCTGCTTTTGCTTATGTAGCTGAAATTTGGCACGCAATATAGCAACTGATTTCATTGAAAAATTGGCTGATTTTGTTTTTACTTGAGGGAGTTTAACCCAACTTCTGTAAGCAGCATTCAGGGTTGCTACAGCAATGCTAGGAAAATTGTTGTAAACTGCAGGGGCTTTCAACATTCCTCTGTCTCATTTTCTCGCTCTCACACATTCGACTTCGCGTTCAACTTTCCACAGAATAAAAACAGCAGCAGAGCATCCACTGAAAACTAGTCACCCAATAGTGAATATTTTCTTTAATTCTGATGCCCTGATGGTAAATACATAACCTTGACGAATACTGAAGACCCCATATGTGTTCATGCATAACTTACAAAAGGTAATGTAGTCATTTAGGATATGCATTTACTGAAAGGATGAGGAGGATGGACATTTACTGTAAAACAAAAGGAGGAAAATAGTAGTAAAAAGCTGCCACTTGCCACAATCATGTAAATCAAAGTTTACTTTACACCCTATAAACAAATATTCTGTGCACTAAATCTTTGCAGATAGACTGCATCACTGCCAGCTTTCCCCCACACATTCTGGTGTTACATTTTTACCTTTATATATTAACGAATAACTCTCCAATGCAAATGAAAATGCACTGTATATATACACGTATATAGAGCAAAGCCAACAACAGAAATTCCCCAATTCATTATATTTTGACAAAATCTGACATATTAATTATATATGACTATAATTCTTGTACATCTAAATCATCACAGTTTATACTCTCAAATTGCTGAGAATGTAAATATTGTACTTGAGTGAGAATTAACATTTTAAAGTCTAACCCGATCTTGTCTCATAGCATAGAAGTTGTTATCTTGTGGTTTTGTGTTTAGTTTCCTTGGTTGTACTATTTCCTGTGCCAAAAACAAAATCTAATCCAGCGCTTTAACAACAGCACTGCCACCTGTAGAAGCCAAGCCACCTCTCTTTAGAGGAAATGATGTAACAGGGCAAGGTTCAATTCACTGTTTTTGAACTCCTTAAAAACAGGAAGTGGATTCTCCTCAATGTTCAAGTTCAAGAAAAGATAGTAAAAGTAAAAACTTTGGCACAAGACGTTAAACAACAAAAGAGAAATAACTGATATTCATGAATGAGCTATAATTAGTGATTTAATTGTTGTTTTATAGGCATTATTTAATATAATGACTCAACATTTATTAAAAGACCCAAATCTGAATTGACCCCTGTCTTGTTACTGGATTACTTCACTGAAGTCATACAAATTAAAATGCATTATCATTTACCATGTACATGCATGAGCCGCTATTCAAATGTCATATTAGCGTCACATTTAACAATAAAGTATTTAAGTTTAACTTGCACAATGCAGTGCAGTGTAATTTGCCTAATTTGTTTGAAACATACTTTTTGAAATATGTAAGTAAAATGAAATTTAGATTTACATGATAGGATAATAATGCATAATAACTGTATGGCTTTAGTGAAGCGTTATCAAACAATTTCATGTTTGTTTTATACTGAAAGAATTGTTTGGGTTTGTATTTATGTCTCTGTTTCTGTCTTTATAGAGTTTTCTATTTCCATGTACCAAAAAAGATTGTATATAAAATGTCTCAATGGAATATGGCTCTTCCATCTGACTCTTTTTTCTTCTCTTCAGCAAACAAAATGTTAGAAAATAAGACTCTTTACAGCACTTCAATGACAGTTCAGAGGTGACAGGATTTTCCGAGTTTTTAAAAGGGTTGCTGCTGTTACAGAATATCTCCAACAAGCCAGAGTAGCAATGAAAAAGCACTCTGGTGCCTTCTGGGAAAAATATTTCTTCTACTTAACCTCTATAATGTAACTCATAAATGCTCTAGCGAATATAGTAAGTGAACTGCATAAAGAAAATAAGCAAGTTCCCCTTTCTCATGAGTGCAGTATACAGTAACATACTATATTTTATATTTATAAATAATATAGAAAATAAAATATGATAGATATGAAAATAAAATATAGATATATAGAGAGATAATATGAGGAATAAAATATGAATATGGAGATAGATCAGAAAGATAAGAATATATAGATAGATATAGATAGAAGATGAAATAGAGATTTATTATAGTATGGGATATATAGAATTGATATTTATAGATATATAGATATTATAGATATTATATAATATATTTATATATAGAGTTATTTATTATAATATATATAGAGTATATTATATTAGATATATAATATTTATAGATGTATATATATATATATATTTTATATTATATTTATATAGATATATATATATATATATATATATATATTTATATATATATATATATATTTTATATCTATATATATATATTTATTATATATATATATATATATATATATATATATATATATATATATATTTATATATTCGGTACCTCATCAAATGTTTGTGAGAAAATAATAATACGCACCTAAGGGCATTTGAGACATTAAAACATGAAATTACCATTTGGTAATCGCAATGAGATGAATTTAGGAAATTTGGCTAAATAGCGTAAAAGTGTAAAGAATTCTGAGAAAAGTAACATGACTTGTGCTTTTACTCTTTAATGTATATTCCCAGCTTTGTAGTTAACACTTGTATATATAGAACGTGAAAATATTTATGCTAGAAATGTGGTAAATTGAATTTTGGAAAGTAATTCAAAATAAAATATATCAATTTTACCAGTGATATCCTAAAATCTACAGTAATAGGCTGACAACATTATCTCTTCTCACTGTCCTGAGACACATAGTTCAACTACTAAAAACACAATAACATACTGTAAATATCTAAATCTCAAGATAATCAATGGAAACATTGAATCATTTGTTGAGAAGCTGGGCTTTTGGCCGTGTGAGTTTGCTAAAGGGTTACTAACAATACACAATAAATAACTCTTACCATGTCTTTGTAGTTGGGGTAGAAAGTCTGATCAATGAGAGGGATCTTATCTGAACCCAGCCTCTTCTGATTGTTGATCAGCTGGGAGAACTGGTGGAGAGGAGGACAATGGAAAGACAGAGTTAACTGCAGTTTGAACACAGGTAGTTGACTGGGTGTAACATGTATTATCACAGTAATATAGTATATAAAAGTGACTACTCATATAAAAAGCATCAATGTCATAGTGTTTTTTAAACTGTGCCACACTGTGAGTCATTTTAATAAGAATTGAAATGAACATCTGCAGGCTCCATTAGGAACATCTTTCTACATCGATGTAATGCACAATATTGTGAATAATACTTTGTAGGTTGTTGCAGGTGTACATTAGAGTTGCTGAAATTGCTTACAGCCCAAGGTTTGTCACAGAGGTTGTAGATGGAGTCCAGAGAGTTGACTGATGGGACGCCCGCATACTGCAGACCGATGATCAAGTTCCTAAAATCCTCGTTCTGGGCCATGCTGAAGGCGTGCTGGCGCACCAATACGAAGTCGGGCCTGAAAGACCTGGAGTGAGAGCAAAGATATAAAAAAGGTTGAAATAAGAATACATTTACATTTCTAGTTGTAATGTACCTCACTTAGATGAGTATTTCCCCACACAGTCTGTGTCGTAACAATTATTTTATTATTTTATTTTGTGACTAAATGAGTCACTTCACAGTGTCAGGCAAAATGGTCACAGCATGGTTATTGAAGCAGACGTTTATGGATTGTAGATGTCCCTGACCTGCTTTTTTGCGTGGAAGAAAGAGCGATAGAGAAGGGGTGGCATTAAATAAAAGGTCATGGTGCAGTGGGAAAACCCACAAAGCCACAAGTAAAAGGTAATACATTTGTCTTTTCCACTGAGGAGGCAGTGAGATAATAAGTCTGACCACATAAATAACTGCATTAGACTGAGAAAGACAGACAGTGGCGTGGTCATATCTGTCGTCTTAGAGTAAATCCTCATCTGTGAAGGATTCTTACTAAACTCTATGTTGTGGAAGTCAAAGTATCTTTAAGATCTTATTTTTCTGGCACATTTCACGCATGAAGCCTGAAGCGGGTAATTTATGTTACATTTATTTTAACATATCTATAATAAAAATGGCACAACTAATTAAATCATAGGACTTTATAATGTATATTTTTACAAGCATCACTGTTCAGTATCAGCGGCACATCGATCTATGCTGTGAATAGTATCATTATTATTATCATTAAAGAAATGTACTTGTATGTTTGAAACTAAATCTCTATTTCACCTCCTTTTGTCACTTTTGTTTTGTTCTAAAATGCTTTGCTCCAGTTGGATCCTCACCTTGGATGATGTCAGATGTTTCTAAATTGAATTTACCTTTATATATTTTAAGGGTGGACCTGGATCTGGGACACTTTAACACAATTAAGGTGTGAATCTTGAGCAAAATGATAGATGACCCTTCATATTTAAAAATATTACTTAGCAAGACACTAAGCAGATAACTGGGAGCGGCTGTAATAATAATAATTAACTCAACAAAAGATCTGTAGTTAACAGACACTGCTCATATTGTTGTATATGAAAGTGTTTTTCAGAAAGCATGTTAAAATGAACACAACTGGTTTCCAGTGTTTCACTCTGGACAAAGTCCTTCATAATGACATGATTGTCAGATAAACACACAACAAAATGCTGTATTGGGGCACATGGCTGGTGCACAACAACAAATACAACTGGGCGCGTTAGTCATTGTCGCTTCACTAGCGACTGCCTCTGATTGGTCAAGAATGCCTGCTCTCCATGAGGTAGGAGTGAGCGGATCAATAATACGTCTTGTTTTAAAGATTTGTTACTGACATGATAGGATCATCTTCATTGCTTCTCTTCTGCTGTTGAGTGCAAGTGATCAGATAATTAAACATTTGTTATTTACTTGATTTCTTACTGATCATCAGGATCTAATGCTCATTAACACACACTAACGCTAACCCTTCGGGAGCAATTTGGGGTTCAGTCTCTTTCCCAACGACATGGGGATGATATAACCGCAGATCTTCCAGTTGGTGTGTGACCTGCTCTATCCTGAGCCACAGATGCCCGTCAGTCTCCGTAGCAAAAAGACTAAAAACCACAGCTCTGGAGCTCATGGAAGCAATTAGTGAGCAGCAGATTAAGGGGGAAAAACTGAATTCAGTGCAGTTCAGCTCAGTGAAAGGTTGACAGTGATAGGGCATGACTCCTGTTATTTTTCCTTTTGTCTCTGAATGTGTGTGTGAGAGAGAGAGGGAATGTGAAGAAAGGCGGAGAGGGAAAGGGGAGAGGTGAGACAGAGAGGAAAGAAATGTAGAGTAAAGGAGACGTAGAGAGGAGCGAAAGAAAACTCTGGCACAGTGTGACCACCACCAGCACTTCATGCACCGAGAATACTAATCAGACTCTCCAAGAAACTACAAAAGACTGGTGGAAAGGACACGGCCACTAATGTGACTGTAATCTCTTCATCGCTGACAGTAGGCTGTAAAGATCAACATGGTCATGACTCTCAATTTAATACCCTGAACCAGTGTCGCCCGCAGGGCCACGGTCACCCCAACTAGCTTTCAATTTGCATTTTTAGTTCTGATGCCCCGATATGAAACGAGACTACAGCCATGCTAGCAACTTTGTGAGGCTGCACTTAGCATTTAGCTTAAAGCACTGCTTTGCCTAACATGCTAAACATGATAATGCTAACATACTGATAAATAGGTGTCAGGGTTACCATGTTCACCATCTTAGTTTAGCGTGTTAGGCTGATGTCATACGTTTTGCAGGTATTTGGTCATAAAACAAAAGTATTAGACAAACAATGAAAACTTGACCTGATGATGGAGCTACATGATAAATCAGGGGATCAACACAGAATTGATTTTTACTAACAAGTATTGTCAAAGTCAACACAGACAATTCCTCTGTGTCCTGATGTTGCACTGGGCGGCAGCTGAACATAGTTCCCAAAGTTGGTTGTGTGGTTGTATTTTATATATTTAGGATATTGTTTTTATATTGCAATTCCAATTAGTGAATATTCCTAAGCATTAAAATGTCATTGCTCTTTGAAAGAGTTATGATTTTATATCAGTGACATAAAAGGATCTTAAAATGACAATAATGTCGTTTATCACAATTATTTCTAACAGAAGTAGGCTAGATGTTAGGACAGGCCTACTGAGAGGCACAGACAGGATAGGGAAGTGTTGAGAGACGGACTTAAATACCGTTGGTTTGGATCTATTCATGGGATTTGTTAACAAGAGGAAACAAATTAAATAACACCAGATTTATCCGTTAAATGACTTTACTTGTGTGCCGCTATGTGCTGAAGTATGATATCTAATGCACTATAATCCTTGTGATGATTCACAGACTCTTCTTCTCCTTCTGCAACTTTCAAACTAATCTTTTATGTTTTACACTGTAAATATTTCTCAGAAATCGTAGGGTCATAGTATAATGTTTCATCTTTTTGATGTTTTTACTAAATATTTGTTCTTTCAATTGCACTAAACGAAAGAAATAAAGCGATAAAAGAAGAATATAGAGGTGCTGAAGAACACAGAGTGACATGTCTGGGAAACATCACATCTCTTTCAGAGTGAGGGCCATTTAGCAAAACACAGAGCAGTTAGCACAAGCACTGCTTTGACTTGAAATCGATGGACACGTTGTAATTACAGAGACAAATGAAGATAGATAGCCTTAAAAGCCTGCAATGAACTCAGACAGGCGGACAAAAAGACAGACAATTATGTTGTAAACACATTAATTTTCTCCACAGTAAGACCGTGCTTGGGTGAGACTGATGCCATGATACAACCATGGAGGTCTACGAGGATGTTCTAAAGGAGTAATGCTTCTGTGGACATGACACAGTCAGGACAGGTGAATGTGAATCCTTCTGTCTACCACAATGAATCAAAGTTTCCCCGAATCCACATCATCTCAGGGCAATGGTCACTTTTTGTGTGTGAGCATGTGCGGACAAACCCCTCTTAAAGCATAATTACAGGGCGGAGATGCAGATAATCAGTCTGAGGCTGCCGTCTTTATTTCCTGTTGGTTTTGTTGGTAAAGCAGTGGGAGTACAAGTCTTACTTAATCCCTGGCAGTCCTCAGCGGGGACGCTGGTGTGTGTGTGTGTCAGTGTGGTTTGTGGTGTGTGATTGTCTGGGTTACAGTGCGTTCACATGTTTGTACTGTGGGTAATGACTGTGGTCATACGCCTCTCTGCCCGTTTTCCACTCATCAGATCTCGCTGTAAACAAATATATTATTTCCAAGAGCATTCTGAGGTTTTCTCGGTATGATTTCGCAGAAAAAGTATTTGGATCATCTTGCAAACACATGATACTGTAGCACGGCGCTGGGGTTTGAAAATACAGTATATGCAAGTTGTTCTTTTTTGTAAGAGGGCCAAATGTCTTCCAAAGTGTGGGGACGTTTTTGGGGATTGTAGGTCATTTTGATTAAACTCTAAGAGCCCTTTTGCCTCACCCTGAACATGCTGCTATTAAACCTTTTAGTGCGGACCAAATGTTTTTTCAAAATCAGTAAAACTTATCTCCAAAGCAAGGACACTTTTGTAAGCAGAGAGGGTTATGTGTGTGTGTGTGTGTGTGTGTGTGTGTGTGTGTGTGTGTGTGTGTGTGTGGCTTACCTGACCACTTTGGTCCCGCTCCTGATGGCTTGCATGTCCACATTGCAGGTTCCATTTGAATGCGAGACGAGGTTGACCTCTGAGAACTCGGCCTACGAGGATGGGAAGAGGACACGAGACAGTTTAATCAGCTGTACACGAGACGTCTCGACACAGAAGTGATGAAATACGCAAGAATCCTGGTAAATGGTGAATGCTGCATAATCATACACGCCGATTTTATAAATGGTTCCTTGTGCTTTAAACTGCAGAATCTCATATACAAAAGGAAGATATCAGATGATTATATTCTCTTTAGTTGAGGTCAGGCAAGAAAAGCTATTTCAACTATATTCCATAATGACAATTATTTTCATACTGGGCCTTTTATTATCATTTAAAATGATTACTGTCTATTAACAAACTGACTTTGCAGAAGCATTTAAAGGAGATGACAAGAGAGACTTTTGCATTGTACACATCTGTTATATATTTACATATTCTTAATATACTTTGTATTCATTGGAATGGAAACACATTTGTATTATTGTATACAAAAACCATATAGTTATTCTATACGTGTGCTTGTCATAAGTGCGGTTGCAAACAAAGTGAGGATTTCTCTGTGACTCATAGCTGCTGACTCCCGTCTCCTCTTGTGTCCATTTTTGTTTCTGTGGGAGGCTTGAGGTTGTAATTTCATTGTCAGCATTCATTAGCTGTGAAACAGTTTGATGTGAAACCCCAGAGAATATTCCTTTCAGATGCATGCACTAACCAAGTGCTGCAAAATCAAAATGGTTTGCTGGTTCAACCAATACTGTTGTATGTACAGTAAATTAACTGGTGTAATATTACATATGAAACCCTGGTGCTTTTTTAAAGTGTGGTTATACTATAAAGTATATTTATACACTGGGAAACACTGCACTAAAGTCATTTTTGATGACAATTGCAAAATGTTAAGAAAAGGACTCTGCAGTTTCTATGGATTCCTGCTGAGAGGAACATTTTTGCAAATGTTAATCTCGACCTGATTCATCCTCTTGGGATAAATGTCTTTAACCACCTTTAACTTTGACAACCCATCTTGTAGCTGTTGAGATATTTCACATAATTACTAAAATGAGGTGTGATTCATCGTGTGGGATCATGAGTATCTGTACAACATGTAAAAGGGAAACCATCCAATAGTTATTGAGTCTGGACCAAAGTGCTGGAGCCACTGACCACTTGTTGCACACACAGGCAGAGACACTCGTGACCTTCTATCTCTGCAACCACCGCAGATTAAGGTTGCGAGTACTCACTCTTTTCTGGAGTGACACATTTTACTTGTATGTTTTGTAGCTAATTCTATGAACTTATAACCTGCTGTATAAAGCAATCAGTCAGTGGAAACCTTGCATTTCCATATCAAAAGGTGAATCTGTTGTCAGTTCACTTTTATCTCTGTTCTGATCCCCCTCAACCTTTAATACCATCATAGGTCTATAGAAATCAATACGATACCTGCTCCACTTTGATGTCGTAGTCACCGAGGACCTTCTTTCCCCGAAACACTTTGGCCCTGGAAGAGAAGAGAGGAGATTTAGTTTGTCATTGTACACTCTCTGCTGCCCTCTCCTGGACTTCACACTCCCTGTGGAACAAATGAAAGAGAGAAAATGGACGCCTGCTTGTGCACTTTTAAAAAGACCAAACTTTCTAATGAGATGCCTTTAAAAAAAAAAAAAAAAGATGCAGCGAATCAGTGAGCCCGTACCAAGACGGTAATTAATGCCATCTAACTGGCTGATGGTAATAATCAATTCTGATTACAATTCTGCTGTAATATCAAATGCCGTCTCGCCGTTTAAATGATGAATGTATCCAATAACAGCGTGGCCTGATGTTGACTTCTTAACATCTTGGCTGCCATTTGTTCGAGAGTGATGTAAAAATGGATTACAAGTAAACACACAGACAGGCAGGCAGATGGAGAGCAGACCGACAAAGACGGACCAACAGGGAGAATGAGTCAAGCAGAGAGGCACAGGCTGCCAGCCAACACACAAAATGCTCAGGAAGTCTCATTTTACACAACATCTTGCAGATGGTTTGCACCGCGTCCTTCACCATCCCATACACTGAAGCTAAATAAAGTAAGAACCAAGAGCTTGAAACAGAAAGAGGAGATATGGGTTTGAAGTCCTGGCTGTTAATAGAAACAAAGATAACTTTACAGGGTCTATCCTTCAAGAAATCTTTCTATCCATGCACCGGCTATTAGTTTGTGAAACGTAATGTCTTCTTCAACAGGTCCTCAATTAAAATAATGTATCTCCTTCAGGCAGCACACCAGTGTATGTACCATAATGATGTACCATAATACAATGACATTAAATCAAATTGCATGTGCCCTCGTGGTTCCTCTCTGTGTCGTCAATTAAAAATGTATGTCACATTCCTTCCATATCAACTCACAGGGCCTTGTGTAGTGCAGCACGGAGGCATCTGGCTTGTTAGTCTGGTTCATTAGGATCAGACCATCTGTGAGAGAAACACTCTGAGGGTATGACGCCGTAACTTCCACCAATCAATAGCCACGCCAGCAAAATTGGTGACCTTAGAATTACGGCAATATATCTCTTTCAGTGCGGCTAGAAGGTGTCATTTTGTTAGTGTGTGTTTCTTTTCTCTCAGCACGGTCAGCTGTTTGAACACACTACAATGTTGCCATGATGACACGTAAACATTATGCACACAGCAGAAGCTCTCTCTCCCTTCTGCTTTAATTCTAAAGTCACGTTACAGTTTCTCAGAGGAATATATTAAAAAAATCATCTATCTCTAATCCCATTGCCACTGATCGGGTCTAAAGAGGCTCCACGTTCAGCATGTGTTCAGTATCTGCAGAGCACAATGCCAAACAATACACAAAGACATGGGTGGTCAGCCAGTACGGTAATGGGCAATTACCGAGAGGCTGCTGATGTAGCTCCCCTTATTTAATTCCTTCAAGCAGCATAATGTAGCTGCTAGCAAAACACACCATGCGCAAATATGACTCCTCCTAACAGAGCTGTAAGTGCCAGAGAGACGACTTTTATGAGGCGTACATGCTTGTTAAAAAAAAAGACAACCTTTGTATTTACCTTTGTGTGACAAAAGCTTGTTTAAGCAGACATCTGCATAGTGCTTTTATGCTTTAAAGCTGCACTACTTATTCATTTATTTGGCCACTTGGGGGGAGCAGCATAAGCTGTAAATTACATTTTATCACCTTATGAAGTTGTGAGCAAACAGTTACCTATTTAATACAAACATATTGCAGCTTTAACTGCAGAGCACAGTGCTTCATATGTTAACTCTAATCAGCACTTCCAACACAAACAATCTTGTTGTATTTACAGGATCCATTACAGACCGTTTTCCAGGTTTAAAACATTTATCTTCTACAGTTCACACCAGAAGCAGGGTTAACACACTTCGATCTGAAAAGATAAAGTAGATCTTTGGTAACAAGCTCTGCCGAGTGCCAACACGATTTAACTCTCAGGCCAAACATTTCCCCCCCCCCCACACAGCGGTAAGGATGTGGCAATTGAAAAGTTTTCTCTCAATTTCATCCATCCATCAGTTTTGTTTTCTGTTGTGTAATGACCGTTGCAGGCTCACCGGGCAGCTAACACGGCTATAGATTTTAGTTTAGCCAAAGGAAGCCTGACTTTATGCAGTTACAAGCAATGCATCATCTCTGACGGGTCATCCCTGCAGTTTTCCGTATTCAATTTCTAGCACCCACTAGCGTCTTATAATAAGACTTGAGGACATCAAGGAATGCAAGTCAGCAATGTTTCCTTCACTCGGAACAATTTCGGCATATGATCTGATAAGGAAGAAACCCATTATCTTGAACACTTGACTATAATTAGATTTTTGAACTTTCACTAAAGGCAAAAAAACCCCAACTTGAAATCGTGCAAAAACAACTACTTTAATAAGGAAAGAGCGACTACGTCCTCAGAGACAGACACCCACATGTTCTGCTATAGTTCATTTGAACAGCACACACACTGTTGAAGAAAGGATGTGTAAATCCCTTAAAATTAAATGCCTGGTATTCCAATCATAGGTGTTACGAATGGAAAATAAACACATATACTGTACATGCATGAATTGAGGGTTTAAATGGATTTTTAAAATGAAGCAAATTATATAATAGTATAATCTTTTTTGACCAAATTGCCCTGGTGCTCTGGCATGAAGAGGAAACCATTTAAGTTTCTATATTAACTGCTGCTGATCCGTTTACTCGGGCATTGTGTGGGTTATGTTAAGACTTAGATCTCACTCCAGCTATTATCCAAACGCAGCTGAAAATACTGTAACTGAGAGTGTCGGGTGGTAAAGAGAGGAGGAGATAAAGGTGAAGTTAGATCTCTTTAACTCAGCAGCTCAAGCGGACGCATCTGGAGTAAACATCCGAGGGATGGAGATTGGAGTTTTGAGCATGAGAAATCTAAAGCCAAAGATTTGATGAACAGATCACTGAGTAATAGATGTTATGCTGCCACTGAAAACAACACCAACAAAAGGCTCTGTGCTGGGCTAAATCCAACAGATGAGCTCTGTGGACTCCATTTCTTTTCAGGGTCATTTGATGCGATCCCATTTTCCATATTGATCTGTGGAGTCCAAGAGTCTGAGACCGCCACACAGTCCTGTAGAAATTAAGCCTTTCAAATCAATGCATGACGGAAAGAAAGATTAGAGAGCAAAGAAATACGTAGAAGGAAGGAGCAGAGTAAATATTGCAAATGATGAAGATGTGCTATCGTGTCTTGTGTGGCGTTATATCCACAGCTTAATAACCATTTCTGCTTATGTTTATTTGGACCCACTATTTCCTCTGTTCCCAGATACTCTGCAAGGAAATAAGCTTACATGGATGCTTGATTGCTAAAGATGCCATCACATGGTCAGAAATAGCCCTATACATATCTTCCCCGGGCTATGTTTTACATGGAGTCCTGCATCACATAGTGAGTCACAGTTGACTAGAATAGACGTCATGATCCGGGCATAATGACCGAGTCTGCTGTACATTATTTGCATGATACATATCCTGTTGTGACATCACTCTCCCTCACTTCTTTGCTATTCTTATCCTGTATCCTTATGCTGTAGTTAATCCCAATGATTGTATTGTTCTATCTCCATTATTTGTCATATTTACTCTACTTATTCCTTTCCTCTTTTCTCTCTGACTCTTTCTCTTCGTCATGACCCTGCATTGCTTTGAAAGGCTTGAAATCATGATTATGTTATTTGATTGTAGAGACATAACGTCAGACTAAGGTCTGTCCGAAGGCATTTATCTGAACTATCTCTTTAACCAAATCACAAACATTTAGGCTATTCTTTGAACTTCTTTTGATTACTAATCTAATATTTATTCACTTCCATTCACTGATCCTCCCCTGAAACTGTTATGAGCCCTGACTGGGGGGGGGGGGGCCAGCCTCCCACTTTGAAACCTCTACATGCATCATTTTCTTCTATCATGATCAATTCAACGCAAAGTGACATTAATGGTATGCATGCATACAAATGAGCCATGCATGACAACTAACTGCATTTTAATGGCTTCAGTGAGACAAGAGTGATCGAGCGAGGCGGCTTGTGTTGCTATGATGTTTTAAAGACGTGGAAAACACATCAGTCTCTGGGAGCAGCGTGATGACATAATTGTCCATCAATAGAAAGGATCAATGGCGAGATTAAGGAAGTCAAGAGATAAAGCTCAGCCAGACTATCTCAAACAGACTTGATGAAAACAAAAAAGGACCGTCCTCCTTTTTCTGCCATCACAATGTCTCGTGCGAGGCAAGACTGCACACGTCCCGGCCTTCTCGCCATTTGATCCACAAGTGGAGGGCAAACTGTGTAAAACAAGACTCTGACTATTGGGGTGAAGGGGCTCAAACGGTGTTAGAGCGGTACTATGAGCTATAGTGTGGCAGGGGATAGCAGGAGTGTAATTATTTGGCTAGCTGGCATAACAATGTGGGGGCATGGAAATGAGAGTAGAGTGGGAGGAACAACACGGGGGCCGAGGACGGTGCAGGCTGCACACTAGAAAATTAATTTTCTGTCTCTATGGAGACTTTGGACGGGTGGAAGAATAACTCACATCTAAAAAAGTACAAATGTATTAGCATCAAAATAAAGTTAAAATACCAAAAGTAAAAAGCACTCATTATGCAGAATGTCCCATTTCAGAATCATTTTCATTTTATTATTACATTAAATCATTGATTTAAGGTGGGGGTCATTTAAATGAATACACTGCTGTGTACTTTATCAATATCTCATAATAGTAATACTAATAATCTGAATATGTAAAGTAACTAGTAACTAAACGTATAAGTATAAATTAACATAATAAGGAAACACAAGTCCTTTAAAACGGTCCTTAAGTAGCTACAGTACTTAGTTACTTTCCTCCAATAATCATTGGGTAGAAAACAGTTCACACTCTAATAGTGGCATCATCGTTTTACTACAATCTTTACTTGACATGACTTTATTGTTCCAGTCTAAACTGTTCATGTGGTGCCAAGCTTGTTCTGACACTGTGTCAAGACAAAGCAGCCATCTGATGACACAGAGCAGCTTAGACGAGCGTAGCAATTCGCTCAGAGACTCATCAGTCACTCGATGCTCAAACAAAGAAAAACACTAGCAGACAAACAAAGAACTTCCGATCTCTTTTTCTCTCCACGCAGAGGATCAGCGTTCGGTCTGACATTTGTGCCTCCGTGCACATTACGTGTGAAGAACTAAATCACCCAGAAGACCCAGAGCTCTGACTGATCATGCACAGCATCCAAAGCTTTAAATCAGCGCTATGTGTTCATGTATTCTGCACTGAGGTGAAGATGTCCATTGAATTATTCAGCTGCAGCACTGGAGGCTGGAACAGCTCCTCCTGACATGATCCTCCCTTTCATCCTAACCCTGAAGGAATTCAGGTACCATAAAGAGACTGCACCTCCCCTACACATAAATGCTGTGTGTTTGAATGTCACGTCAATGTGTCTGGTGAAAAGTGTACGTTAACTACACAAGGGGGGGTCACAGTTCCCTCCCTCTACATCTTCTACACAACTGAGCACATTTGAAAAACATTATAACTTTAAAAATGAGTTAGTAAGTAACAGTATTAATACCACAGTGTAGAAACTCTCTGTTACAAGCAGAGAACACAGCCTGTATTCAAAAGTGTAATAAAGTTAAAGCATAAAAAGGATTGGCATCAAAATGTACAAAAAGTTAAAGTAACGTCGCATTTCAGAATAATATATGTCATATTATTGGATTATATTAATTATTGATGCATTAATGTGTTCATGACTCTAATGTTGCAGCTTGTTATTATTGTACCATTAATACAACTTAGAGATGCTTCATAAAGAGTGCTTCTTATTGGGACGGGGTGCAACAACGTGGAATTGTTTCACAAAAGAAAAAATATTTTTAGCACATTTATAATCTTAGTTCTTAAAGACGTGCTTGTCTTGGAAAACGAACAATGTCTAACAAGGGATACGATATAACGGATGAAAGAAATGACAAACATTACGAAACAGAAACACATGACACATACATTTTGTACAATTCTCCACAGTTTTCCTGCATGGTTTATCAAATAAGTGTTAAGATTTGAAGTGTGTGCGTGTCTGCGGTGTTTTTGCGTGGTTTTATTACACTACTGTGATTAATGTGCTCTGATGTAGACACATATGCACGCTTAAAGGTTTGTGTATGTGTGGGTTTGTGTTTGTGTGTTAGAGCACCCACTGACAGCACATCTGCTTTACTGAAAAAGGCTCGCCTGGGGAACATCTTGAAACTAACAGCAGAGTTGATTGTTTTTCTTGAGATTTCACTGAATCCAGCACAAAGGAGATGTGTTACTGAACTGTGTGTGTGTGTGCCAAGAGTGTGTTGTTTGTGTGCCCGTGTGAGTGTTTTTGACAGCGTAGTTATTGTGCTTCTTGTCCTTGGAAAACAGGCAGGAGTGACAACTTTTTTTCTCTTGTCCCTGTAATTTGAGAGCTTTGTTTTTTTACTTCATGCTGCAGCTTTCTTGGTCTTCCTCTTGTGCCTTGTTCCTTGCCGACCCTCACTACCTCGCAGCTTCTCCATCAGGGTCTCCTGCAGTTTATTAGACATTCGTCTTCTGCATCCTTTTACACATTTCTTTTTACGGGACATTTTTGGCTGAGAAAGAAATGACCATGAGTTTTATAAGTTAAAGTCCATCTGCAGGTAAACATGTTGTTTTGTTCTTTGTAGTATTGCTAGTGATTATAATTCTACAACAACTGCAATTGTGCAGATTGATATGAAGTGTTGTTAGATCTCATTGATGTTCTTTTGTTCCTTGGTACCTTTACAAAGTGTTGGAAAGCTACTACAGTAAGAACCTTTAGTACTTTACACTAGCATTTCCATTGTATGCTACTTTATACCTAAATATTGTGCTTTTTTACTTCATTATATTTATTTTACAGCTGTATTTTCTAACTTCTTTTCAGGTTAAAGCTGCACATATTAAATATATCAGTTTAGAAACTATGATGCATTGTTATAGGTTGTACTAACCACTAGTATATGAGCTTTGAGGTAAACTAATTATTATATTTTTGATACATTAAGTACATTTAGCTTCAAATGCTTCATTTACTAAAGTACAATTGTGAATGCAAATTGACCAGGCATACAGTCAACCTTCGAAAGGCAGCTGATAGCAGCAGCAAGTCAACAGATATAAATGAATGTCTATCGATTTCAAACGGCCAAAAACATCTCAAATTTGATCTCCACTAAAGACATTTTGTAAAAAAGCAGCAAAGCATTAGCTGGATTTGTGATGGATTTGTAATTAATATGGCTAAATGAAAAGTTTGGGAGGCAAGCTGGGTAGGGATTGTGAAGCCCATTATGGATTTCAGTCATTAATATTAATATCAATATGCAAACGAATTGAAGAATACAGAAATGGACAAACTGAGAACAGAGTAGGGATGTTAATTACAAAATAATAATTGATGCCTTCATAATAAGACACCAGGTACACTTTATCGGACGATAAGGATTTTTTGGAAATGGATTTAAGATGATGCACTGGAACTAAAAAGTATATTAAAGTGACTGTTAACAGCATTATTAACCTCTTGGACATTCACTTTCTTTCTTATCTGCTTTGGTGCCACAGTGTCAATTCTCTGCAGTCCTCACTCCCATCAAAGCGTGACTGCTTTGGCCAATTAGCCACTATTGTTTTCATGCAGACTGGACACAAAGGGGTTTGGTTTTCAGTTCACTAATTAGCAGGAGAGACAAACCCGAACAATTACATGCAACTATGGGGCGGGAATGCTTCAAAATAAGGTTTTCTAGGCAGAGGAAAACCAACCTCCTCATTACTGCAGATTGTTGTTGTGTCACAAAAGCCTCTATGACTATGGTTAAAAAGATGTCTGATTATGCCTGTTGTATTTCTGTGCAGGCCAGGATCTGTCCTCATCTCTAATCAATTTCAGCAATACTGGCCATTGAATTTCTGATGGATTTTTATTCAAGCACACACAGCAGATAAGGGCTGCAACTGCTGCCTTTATTCCTGATTAATAGCTTAATCTCAGAAAACATGTCCATTATAGTATTCAGCCACGCTGGCTCTGTGAGGTACAGGCTAACATCAATATGCTAACATGCTGATGTTTAATAAGGTATAGGCTAATGTTTAGCATTATCACCATCTTAGTTTAGCGTATTAGCATACTCACATTGACTAATTAGCACTAAACATGTAGTACAGCTGGGGCTGATGGGAATTTCATTAGTTCGGCAAGAATTTTAGTATTTGACCTTCAACAGATTTGCTAGATGAAAAAATAAAGGGATTACAAAAGTTATTACAAAACCCCCTGAGGAGCACATGAACGTGTGTACCACATCTGATGGCAACCCATCCAACAGTTGACATTTTAGTGTGGACCAGAGTTCCAGACTAGAAATCACGATTGATCAATTAACAGAATAAAATCGACTAATAGATGAATTGGCTAATTGTTTCGGCTCTACGGCAGATTACTTTTACAGATGACATGCAGAGGAAACACTGTCATAGTGCACATTTGAACGATGCATGAGTTTGAGCGGGGTTGAAAAGTTTGTTGAATCTATTCCTGTGACGCAACAGTTATTTCACCGGGAGTTGACATCTCCACCATTGCTATTGCTTCTTTGTTTGACATTTCTGTTTAATTTCTGCTGTTTCAACTATAAGTTTCACCAGAGGCTCTGCTTGACGTTTGTCTTTAACATCAGAAACAACAACACACAGCAGCATGTGCTCGAGAGACAGCTCGACTACAACTGTTCACAGGCTAAACTCAAATTCAACTCAAAGTCTGCCTTTTATCTGTTTCTTTACAAAAGGAAGATACATGCACCCCCAAGATACATGCCCTTCAGTCATTGTAGTCTTTCAATTCCAGCTGAATATTTGATTTATTAACTGAAAGACTGAGACAGATACAGAGGTGAGGAGACAGTTTAAATCTAATGATTCTCCACAAAGCTGTGAAACAGGTTCTTCTAAAGAGTAAAAGATTCTGTCTCTTGTACAGACACCATTATATCTTGAACAACTGTACTAGGTGAAACGTTTGACCCCAATGTAGCAGGGAGATGTGCAAGTTATAAAAGTTAGATATCGCCAAGCACAAAATAGTTGCCTCTGATCTTTGCGATAACATCTTGAAAGTCGGATTTATCTCTCAGCCGAGCCTGACCCGAGTTGAGTGCTCTTCCTGGTATAATAGTGGGTTAAGACAGAGTGTCTGTCTGCAGTACGATGCACTGAAGATAAATTATTGCAGACAAACCTCTATCTTGTCCTATCTTGGCACAAATGAGACTTTATGTGCAATTTATTCAGCTGTCCGTCTAGCTATTGTCTTTTTATGTCCTGCTCTCTGTCTGGTGGACACACATGCGCTTACAAAAACAGTCTAGTCACATTAATAGTCAATAGGACTGTTTGACGGAGGAGAAGAAGTCAGCCACAAAATGGTGCCAGTGAAGCAGCACTCGACTTCGTCACTTGGCAACAAGTTCGGGTTCATATCTGCCGTCGGCTCGTTGTGGAGCATTTACTCGTCACTTGACAAAAGAAAAAAGAAACGAAAAAGAGGATTTCAGTCTCTGTTCAGGCAAATGGAAAAGATCTTCAAATCTCAGTGACACGAGTTGTGAGTGAGAAAGTTCGGTCAGCTGACCAATTCAAATATACAACCATTGTTCAATCATTGTGATACAGTTTATGATTCACATTTAGCCTTTCAATGTAGTTTACCAGCCGCCACTGGGCCGTGTGTTTAAAATTGCTTACAAGAAACACGTCACTGTTTCCTGTTCACTCTTCCACAGCAGTGTCCGAGCTGTGTTAACTCACTGCTGACACGAGCCCCCGAGCTCAGCGACCTTGAGAAAAAAACTGTACTGGCTGTTACCACGGTAACCACGGGTATCGCCAAATCAACCATTTTAAGGATTATAATTTGAAAGGGGAAAGACAATGGCTCCGCACTCTAAAACCTTTACAAACTGACTCGTCTCAGATGACTTCACCAAGTGGACATTCCAAAGAAGAGCTGCATCTCATTTCAGTATCATGAAGAATTGACGTGACAGATTATACAACTGCCTTGTGAGGTGAAGTGTGTGTCGTCCCCCATCTCTTTATCTCGCATACATATTAACACATACAAATTATAACAGCGTACACCTACAAACAGCTCCCCACGCACTCATCACTATCTAATTGACACAGTCTGTTTGGAGAGTCCTCTTCGCTTCACTTATTGTTCTGCTTTTGTTTAGAACGTGTGCAGTTCACCGCGGTTTCATGTGCGTGCGCGCATGTTTGTCCAAACGCCCACACACCGCCTATTTGTCGTGACAATGCTTGGAGCATAGTGTTTAATTTTAGAGGAACGTACAGACAGAGAGAGACGCAGAGCTGACCCACTTATTGGCACTTTGCTTGATAGTCTGAACACAAAGTTTCAGGTTACAGATGATAAATGATGCATTTACAAAAGGTAGCCACCTTTTTACAGTTAAAGCATTACAGCGAGTGCTTGTTACAAAGAAGCGAGTGCTTGTTACAAAGAACCAGGCTCTCCGCACTTAATTGCGGAATACATTTATTTTGTGGAAAATATATTTTTTAATATTGCTGATCATGGACACGAGAGCATTTTTGGCACAGTGTGTTGCAATCTGAAGAAGTGGCTGGAGTGAGATGAATACGTTGGTAGGAGGGAATACAGTATCAGTAAGCGGAGCTGGGACAGGCACCAACAACCCCTGGTGACGTCAGCTCCATCTTTAGAAGCAGCAGACATTTTCCTAATGGGTCGTGTGGAGAGTGCAGTTGGCTTTGCCTCAGAGAAATCTGTTTTTGTCAAGAATGGCGCAGAGTCCCACAGCACACCAAACACGCCTCCAAGGACTCCAAGGACAGATGACGTTGCTTTTATAAAGTAGATGTTTGTAGTGCTACACCCTGAATCAGTGGCCACTCCTCGATCACATTAATCATGAACTTTCACGTGCATTAGATAAAAACATCAAATGGAAGGAAACAAAACAAGTCGTTTCTCATTCATTTGCGTCGCGAGCTTTGCACCTGCACAAAGAAATGGTGCCCACTGTGCCCTTGTTGATGCAATTTGAAGTTGTAACGCGTGTTATCTTTCTGCCCTGTTTTCGTCTCTGACTCTCCATCAGACAGAACTAAAACAAACTCTCAAGTATGCTCTACTGCTGAGCCCAACATTATACTGCTAAGTGTTCAAATATATTGATATACTACAAAAAGGAAATATACTGTTACAAGCTTTAGCAATTTACTGCTCAGAAAGCTATGAATCATATGTTGTTCCTGGATATTGGCAGTGAGCCAGGCTTCTAACTTCAATTACCGTTTTCCAGGAGTAACACTGAGTGAAGCCCTCTTCCACCTCAGCAGTCCAACCAGAAGAGACTCACACATTACATTCAGTCACTGATGGGTTTTAATATGGATGTCATGTCGGAAACAAGCTTTTAAAGCACGTCGGTCGCATTTCTGTCCACAGGCAGGCAATGTTATTCTTTATTCAATTTGTGAATAAATATAACATACAGATATTTTTCCCCCCCGTTTGATTTCAGACTGACAAGGAAGTCATTTTAAAGCTGCACAAAAAAAAAATGAATGCAAACAATGGAGCACAAGGTACTTCTAAGGCAGTGGCTCCCAACTATTTTGGTTTGCGAAAATAAAGCGATGCCTATTTTTGTGACCTCTCGTCAACGGTTAAGAAGTGTTCATCCAGGTATTGATCTTTTTCCTTGTTTCCTTGTTTGAAAGTAGTAAAATGTGCCAGTTATTCACAAGAGTCTGAACGTCTGAAGAAGAAAAAGCATACATTTGTGTAGCACAAATTAAAATTACCATCGTTGATCATCTTGCGACTCCTGTGGGGGTCCTGACCCTCAGGTTGGGAAACACTGCATTTGTATACAAAATGTGACAATTATTAAGACACTTTCTACAAATGAAATAATTATATTATATACTATATGCATGATTGAATTAAACACTGATGAACTGGTATGTATAATAAAAGAGGGAATATGGCTGCAGTGCTGTTGGGACTGGGATTAATAAGTGGTTTCATATACGTTTAAATTAGCAATGTGGTGTTCACATGAAGGTTATCTAAGAGACCTGATATTTAAGTTAAGCATAATATTATCACAGTAGAAGCCGATACTTCTGTACCACTGAGCGTACGACTCAAAACAAAATACATCCTTGACTATCGTTAGTGTTTGGTTTAGTTCGTATACTGCCCAGTAATCGCTGCTGTGCTTGTCCACAATATAAATCTGCTGGATCTTAGTGTCTCTCCTTACTAATGTGGCAACCGTCTCCCAAATGCAATTTGCATGGCTTAGCAGTCTGTCCTGTATGTGCCGGGATAATATGTACTGATGGATTATTCCTCGAGGATACAGATACCTCATCCATCCCATGATGGCAAGATAATCCTGTCTAAAATGATAGGAAAAAAAATACTAAAATAAACTCTGTAATCCATTTGTAAATGTGTCTCCCTTCTGCAGAGAACATCTCCTGATCCAGTTCGGACATGTTTGATAATGCAGATGAATGGAAGTGAAGCAGTGCTCTTTCACCTGGATACATTATTACCTCTGCCAACTAGGTAATGTCTGTCTGTCTGTCTGTCTGTCTGTCTGTCTGTCTGTCTGTCAGCAGGATTGTGGAAAAGAAACTGGGCAGATTTTCATGAAACTTGGTTGAAGGGTGTAGCGTGGGCCAAGGAAGAACCCATTTCATTTTGGAGCGGATCCGAATCCCACAAATCAGAGAAAAACAGACTTTAGGGAATATTATTAATTTAGTTTAGATCTTATTTATGACTGCAATTTAATTTCCTAAGCAACAAAAACATTTTAACCTTCCGGAGATCTTAAAATATGAGGATAACATCAACAGGATATACGTATACCAGTTTATTACGCATACTGAGCTAAAACTATTGCAGTCTAATACAACAGTCCTGCAATAACTCATACCTTTCTGTACGGAGTCTTAGTGTCTGTGTGGGTCATCTGTGTACAGCTGTTGTTATAAGTAATAACATTTTAAGAACAGCTCCATATCTAACCAAGCTTCATAGTTTGTATAGCCTCCAAATTGCTGATTAAGTTATAGAAAAGATTATGCTTCTGATCAGAGAGAGAGAGAGAGAGAGAGAGAGAGAGGAGAGAGAGAGAGAGAGAGAGAGAGAGAGACAGAGACAGAGGAGAAAAGAGAGAGAACCAGAGAGAGAGAGAGAGAGAGAGACAGAGAAAGAGAGAGAGAGAGAGAGAGAGAGAGAGAGAGACAGAGAGAAGAGAGAGGAGAGAGAGAGGAAGAGAGAAGACAAGAGAGAGAGAGAGAGACAGAGAGACAGAGAGAGAGAGAGAGAGACAGAGAGAGAGAGAGACGAGAGAGAGAGCGAGAGAGAGAAGAGAGAGAGAGATAGAGAGAGAAGAGAGAGAAGAGAGAGAGTCCCAGGAGACCGCAGAGACAGGAAGACAGAGAGCAGCAGAGACACAGTAAGACGAGAGGCGAGGGGACAGCCCGAGAGCGGAGCCAGAGACAGAGAGCGAGAGAAGAGAGGACAGAGCGAGAGCGCAGGAGAGAGAGAAGAGACCACCAGAGAGGGGCCAGAGCGAGGGATGAGAGAAGAGATGAGATGACGCAGAGGAGGGGAGAGAGAGAGGGAGGCAGAAGAGTACGAGGGAAAGGAGGCGGGTACAGAGACAGAAAGAGCCAGAGGAAAGGAGGAGACTCAGAGACCAGAGGAGGACAGAGGAAGGCGAGGGAAGCGAGGGAGAGAGCGAAGGAAGAGAGGCGAGGAGGGAGAGGGAGGAGAGGACGAGGGCGAGGAGATCGAGGAGATGGGGAGGAAGAGAGAGAGTACCGGATGAGGAGGAGGGCGGGGAGCGGTGAGAGGAGAGGAGAGAGAGGAGACGCGACGGGAGAGGAGGGCGTCGGCGAGGGGGAGAGAGGACAAAGAATAAGACAAGAGAACTGTGGTAACAGTGAGAGGGAGTTAGATGAAAAAACAGCTGTCTTACAATTTCTAATGGATTAATGAGTTTAGTCAGTTGAACCAGTGAGAGGTGGAAGTAGCTTGCTTTGGGGTTAATAGATATTAAACATGAACTGAAAGTTACCATTTATCACTGCAGAATAATTAAAATACACACACACACACACACACACACACACACACACACACACACACACACACACACACACACACACACACACACACACACACACACACACACACACACACACACACACACGAGAGGCCACAGCAAGTGAACCTGCGCCCCTCCATACAGTACAGAACCCTTTCAGACAATAATAAATGTGCCGTCTTTTATGTTTAATACAATACTCTGCAGTTCAGATAGATTAGATTGATATAAAATCAAGTCAACTAAAGTATTTTTAGTGCGGTAACACACCTTTGGGACATGATATCTAACATGTGCCTTTTCCTACCGAATGTGCAGCACAGCCCAACTGTCCTATGACCGTGTCATATCTAATAAATACAGATTTTATAATGTTTCCCCTCATTAATGAGAGTAGGGAGTTGGGAGTCTGTTCTAGGCAACTGCTGTCAGTGACATGATTTTCAAATTTTGAGAAATTACAGATGGTTCTGGTGCAATCGGGTTCGGGCAGAGAATCAAAGCTCTGAACTGGCAGTGTTTGTGGGAAGACTTGCTGCTGAAGTAGTGACTCGTGCTATCAGGTGTCTGTGTGGGTAAAGAGGGAGCCTCTGTACAAATAATATAGATAAAACTACAGGTGAAAAGAAGCGACTGTGTTTATGTCAGAGGAAAGTGGCAGTTTGTACCCTCTCAATGGAAGACAGTCCGACCCACACATCATTCAAACACTGTGTTTGTTTGACAACCGACTTCTTGTGGTCATGCAAATTGTCCTCTTTCAGAAGCAAATGTGGAAGCAGCATGACGTTACAGCAGCGCTGTAACATCATGTACAAAATGATGAGAGCAGCGCCGTAACATCATGTGAGGTGGATGATTAGGAATATGAAATCTCTGATTTTGACACCACAGAAGGTTTGCATCACATCTCCTACCAGCAGTTACAGTTGGTTTGTTTCAACCGTGAACACCAAAGTCGGTTGGCGGTTGTCACCTTTGTTAACCAGATTACCAGGCAACAAGCGCAGACTTGTCAGTCGTTCTTTGTACCGATTAAACAAACAAGATATAAAATGATAATTATTGAGTGTTGGAGGTGCTGGCAGGTGGCTTTAGTTACCTTTGGCCAGAGCCGGGCTAGCGGTTTCCCCCTGTTTCCAGTCTTTATGCTATGCTAAGCTATAAACAGCTGCTGACTCCAGCTTGATATTTAACATACAGAGATGACAGCGGTATTGATAGTATCATCAAACTCTAAATGAATAAATGTATTTCCCAAAATGTCAAACTACTGCTTTAAGGCATGTAGCCTTTAGCTTGTTAGTTCACCCTGATAACGTAGAACATCTAAGGGGGAAGATCCTACTAAATACAAAATGTTTTGTCCATTTCACATAAAAAAAAGACGATAAGCTTTTTTTCATGCTGACATCAAACTCAGTTGTCTTGGACTCACATCATGCAGGAACTCTTGCCATATGGAAACATCAAAAACAATCCAAGGTCCTCCTGATCCATTGTGCGGGGACCCTGCAGGGTCACTCAGCTAAATAAAAAACACAGTTGGTGACACACACAGTTTGTTGTATATCAGCATATGAGCAAAGATCCAAAGAGTGAGAGTCACCGGGGTTGTTCAGCGCTGCGTGTACGCACAGCGCATGCCCAGAGACACAAAGTCCATTAATGTGGTTTCCTTCTTTCATTGTTCTGCATAATGGCTTGTCACATAATGGCTATACCAAGGACCTCTGCTTCTAAGCGGTTCACTGCAACCTATTAATTGCGTCTTGAGAGGCGCCCGGCTTTGCTGTATGGAGGGTGTGAATGTGAGTGTGTCAGAGATGGAGAGAACGAATTTAAAAGAGAATCACACTGAATGTACAGAATGTCAATGAGATGTTGTTTGTGTCCCACCCTCTGAAAATAAGCAACACAAGAAGGCAATAGCCAGAAATGGACCTCAGTGCACTACTAGGTATGTTTGACTGCGGGGCCGCCAGTTTTTCCAAGTGAGCCCTAAAAGTTGGCTGTACTCATTTATTATTCTCTAAGCGCCATGTTTCAGTGCAGGCTTTGAAATTCACAATGTACAAAAGCTATCAAACGCATATAAATGTTGAGTCTTTTGTATCCCAACAAGCCGCAGGCAGTAGCAGTCTCTCTAAGACTCAGTGGCCAAGCTTTCTCTCCAGCTACACTCCATTAAAGGTATTTGAGCGTTGAATTATCAGGGTATTAAGGCTACCTGTGCAAAAATGTATACACGAGTCAATGGAACAATAGCTTAACAGAGCTGCAGCATTGGGTGCACACGTTCAGTACAGTTGAACTATCTTCCTCTTTGATTTTCCTGCTCCATGTGTACGTCTATCAGCCTTCGCCTTGCCCGCCTTATCTTACTCCCTCACTTGACTTCCCACACCTTAATTTTCATTTCCTCTGTCCACTCTCTCTCTCCCTCCGTCTCACCCTCTCATCCTCCTGTCAGTCTTTTATACTGTGCTTATGTGGTGTGTGTGTGTGTGTGTGTTGAGATCTTTGAGCCATGGCATGGCTGAGTGCAGCGGCCCCGGGGAAGTCATGTGCCGTGGTGCACAGTCGGACGACAGAGACACGTGTCGCAGATTTTTCTGGTTACCATTCAGCACTAACCTGTCTCTCTCTCTTAAACCCCCCCGTCTCTTACACAAATATCCTCTACATTCGTTTATCCTTTATGTCCTTCTGAGCCTTTTTTTTTTTTTTTTGCTTTCTCAGCATCTTTCCCCCCCCCCCATCTCCCTTGATTTGTTATTTCTATCTTTCTGTCGCAGTCCACCGTTTCAATCTTTGCAACATTCTTTTCCAAAACCTCAACAATTCTCTCTAAAACATGTCCCTGCAGTTCTCTATTCACTTTCGATCATTCTCTACTTTTACTTTTATCAACCCCCCCTACTAGTGACATCACAGACATCCAGCCTTTAATGTACATTTAAAATAAAAGGAAGATAAATACAGATTATGTGCATGTTGCATGCACTTTTCAGTCAGTATGAACATTTTGGCCTCTTGACAGAAAACACCTAATAGTGTAATATGATGCAGAGCAGACTTCCACTCTGCTAAATGAACACTTACATCATATACATGTAATGTTGCCCGACCTTTGTTATCTGTGGGACTCTTTTAGTTGCCATGTTAATCACCAGTGATTTAAGTCTGATGACCTGAAGTTGTGTAGTTAAATGAGAATAAGTTTTCTTTTTCTTCTTTTAAATCATTCAAACTCTCTTTCCTAGAAAACGTACTTCTCTTAGAGCTCCTTTAAACTCATTTTGCTGTTAAATTTCCCATGTTTTTTAACGGCTGTTGTATAAGAACAATTATTTTAAATATATATTAATCTGAAACACAAAGAAAACTATTTTTTCTTAACAGGACAATCAATAAATAATTAATCTATAAAAAGGTTTTCCTGACAACCGACGAGGAGCAGAGATGTGGAGGTAAATGTGTGCTAGAGAGTTTGAGGATTTTTAAAATCAAGCGAGCACTATGAGATCATAGCAGAACCCCACAACAAGATTTTGAGGAACACAAAACACTGCCCTGCAGTTGACTAATTTTTTTTTTAACTTAATTTAATTTCCTCCTCGTGGCTGCCTCTTTTCTCTTTCGTTTTTATTATAGCTGGTGGTGACACAACGGGTGACAATTTATAGCCACTAAGTTAAGAACGTTAAAGATGGGTATGGTTTTTAAACAAGGGAAAACAAAGCAGGTTCAGAAGAAGATGAGAGAGATGATATATAAAGGGGAAATATCCAGGTCTTGTCTTGTGGCCAATGTGGATCTTTGATCAGGCAGGACCTTAGTCTGACCCTGAGGGTAAAACCACAGCAGTCTTGTCCATGATAAATAGTTTGTTATTGCACTCTAACTAACTCACTCCAGAGTGTTACACCAGAGGCTTTCTTAGAGACAGCAGCATCACTCCACTAAACCCACCCTCCACAGCAGCCGCACCACCTGCGAGGAAGAAGCTGGAAGCAGATGATGGAGCTAATCAAGCCTCTTTTTTCACTACTGCCTTAAGAGTGGGGGGGGGTTCTGCTCGTTAGAAGGCAAAGCTTTGAGGATTCCTGCGGTGTTGGAGAGGTATTAGCCATTATGTCACCACAGCTTCTTCTCTGCCCTTTACCCCTGCTAGTACATGCACAGCCTAGTAGACACTGCAGCTCCCCATCGGTAGCAGCACAACCTCAATGTGGGTGTTTGAGACGAGCTCAGGAAGGAGGATATTTTCTGGTCACGACTCAGGCTGCACACACATGCACACACACACACACACACACACACACACACACACACACACACACACACACACACACACACACACACACGTTTATCTAAATGTTGACGTGTTCCTGCCATAATTCTTTAAGCCATTTTAGAAAAGTGCTTGCTGTGACATGTCATGTGACTGCCCCTGAGGTTGTGTGAAAAGCAAGCATGTGAATGGGGGATGTACATGCAGAAGGCAGCATTCAGCACACACAGTGTGTTGCTGCAAACCCACCCACACAAGTCTACGCCTGCAGTGCATGCACATATGGAAACACAATCCCACGTACACACACACTTATCTACAGGGAACAGAAAGCAGCCCTCACAATTAGTTTTCAGGTTTAAAAAAAAAAAAGTATCTTTGACGCATCCCTTCATTCCTGCTCTGTTTAGCGTAGCGGTAATTATTCCTTAAGGTTGGTTGAGGTGTAGGAACATACACTGAAACAATGACAATGTCAAATAGACAAATGACACACTGGGTTGAGTTCTGATGTTCTTTGTGGTCTATTGCAAATATTAACAAATTTATCAAAACCCCAAAAAAGTACTTATTTTAAAGTATTCTACATATACCTATATACTAATACTAGGGCTGCACAATATATATTATTTTATTGTCATTGCAACATCAACTGTACACACATTATTATTATTATTATTATTATTATTATTATTATTATTATTATTGGTGCCTTTTCTGTTTCATTCAATGTTCAATTTGTTCAATAAAATAATTTATATTTTTCTATATTTTATTTCTAATTCAACAAGCAATATGTTGTAGAAGTATACTAATAATATATATAATAGTAATGTCATTATCGCGATATTCAATGTTATCGCATAATACATTTTTAATGTCGTGCAGCAACTTATACTATATTTAGTTCACACATCATGGCTACTGGAGTTACACAATTGGACTTCTTCTTCACAAATATTTGCATTCTTTAATATAGTCTTAGATACTGTAATGCAAATATTTTAAAGGGATTTTTTTAATGTCACCTCTCAAAACAATTTTATTGCGTATTTTATATTTTATATTTTATTAATTTATTTCAAAGGTCTGTTCTGTTGTTTATTTTCCCTCTCAGCCTGTCTCTGTGCTGCTGTGAATGTCTAATCCCCAAAAACATTATTAGTCTTGATTAGAAATAATTGCGAACACAAAGGTTAGTTTGAATTTGATTAATCTGAAAGCAGGTTTGATTTACAAAACCTAATACAACATCGTGTATAATCGTATTACATTTCATGTGTGTAAGTAGCCTACGGCGTGTTTATACAGAGCGCAGAGAGGAAGCGACCTCCTGCTTGGTGTTTTTGCAGTTTATAATGTTTCCATATTGACAGTTTGACACTTACACCGCGGTGCTGCATGTCATGAGCAAGCTATGCACCATGTGTGGTGTTTGTATGTGAGTGAGAGAGGGACAAACAGGGAATAAAGAGGAGTCTGTCGCGTTTGAGTTCTGATAAGGCCCATTTTGGAGTGAGGATATTTAGCCAGTTCTCTTATTTAAAGGGCCATTTGGGATTAAATCTAATATTTTCAATTGAATTGCAGCGATCAGTAAATGACTCAGTGCTTTAATGCTACAAGGCATGTAGTTGCAGAGGTAAAGGGCTTTAGGCACTTTTAAGACTTCTTTGCCATCTTAACCTTTCTGATTGAGTGTGATTATGAGCCTTCTGCTGGAGTGAATACAAAAATAAATGTTTACACCAGGTTACCTGCATCAGGGCAGATTTTACTATTAAGAGTTTATGCTTGTCTAATGATAATCTAATGCCCGCAGGCTTTATTTTGTTTATTGCTTTTGTATTATCGAAATCCCCTTAATACCCATTTGTTTTTAAGAGGCATTACATTTGAATTGAAGAGGCATTTTTTCATTATTATTATTATTATTATTATTATTATCAAAGAGGCATTTTTTCATTATTATTATTATTATTATTATTATTATTATTATTATTATTATTATTATTATTATTATTATTATTATTATTATTATCAAAGAGGCTTTTGTTTTTATGTCATTGGGAACTGGTTCTCAGGCTTCTTCCCCATCAGCGGATATCTGGGGAATCAGTACCGACACAATATAAAAATCAGCTTCTTTACAATGTGGCATTTCAGTTTTGAGAGAGAGGAACAGGTTTCAGGCAACAGACACTAAATTTAGCAGACGCTGCAGAACTAATGGTAGATAGTTGCCGCTCATGTATTGTATCCCAGTAAATGTAAGGTCTGCAGATTGATGCTGTGTGGTACTTTATGTCCTCTCTGTTGATGTCATGTAGCTCGCTGCAGAAAGTGATGACAAAACACTGTCAAACCAAGGTCAGAGCTGTCTCATTATCTAAACCACTTCATCTTTCACAAACCACTTCTTCTGATTAATATTACAGTGGTAGAGTGTTAAATCTTATCATTTCCTGCCACTGATGTCAGTGAGGTTTGGGTGGTACGAAGGTGAACTGTGAGTCGTTGCCATTTGTCCGTGTATCTCAATCATAATCTAAAATTAAATACACTGTAGTAGAAGAGTTTATCTATAACGCCCACTGCTAATATCGACAATCAAAAATGAAAGGCGATGTCAGAGAGTAAACATGGATTTTCCTTGAGTGTCTCACTGATATTGTGCTGGATAATGGAGATGTATAATCGTCACCATCCAGAGAGTTTGTTCTGAACTTGGCACAAAACTGTTTCTTTTACTATGCACATCATTTACAGAGATACACTTTGAAAACACTGTGCCGTCATATTAGACAATCAAATACTATATTCTCTTTTGCCCCTCATGTCCTATTTTATTGTGAATGATGTACATTTTTTATGCTACTATGTTTTGACTATTTTATGCTGGCATTGTAGCCATGTGGTAAGATAGACCATTAGAGACACTCCTTGGTCATGTATGTACATAAATAAATACTAGGCATAGGAAATATCGGCTTTTTGTTGCAAAACAAGGTCCCGCTTGGCAGCTAATGTATGGGCAACGCCAAGAGACAGTAGTGAGCCGAGCAGCAGGGACTAGCTTTAAACCTTTTTGATCGTTAGATGGATTGCAGCCTCTCATTATATGCCCGGGACTGAGACTGCAAGAGGAAGCAGGAAGGGGAGAGAGCAACAGACACTGAGAGATAGTTACCAGGGGAGAAAAGGCCTGGAGCCCTTTTTGTTATACACCATAAGTATCTCATGTTTATGGATGGAACACAGAAATATTTCCTTCTGATAAGCCCACTTCCCCTCCATCTTCAGGGCTCTAACTGTGTGAGTTTTTCACACACATTTTCCCCTAAAAATAGAAACGTGCAAACACGAGCACCGTGTGTTTGAGTGGAGATTTCAACGTACGTTAAACTTTTGGCAAAATGCCCCAATCACAGTAGAGTTTCCTGTGATGGCGCAGCCCGGGTCAAGTGAGAGAAAGATGAACAACAACGAAACGAGGAAAAAAAGGAATCCAACGAAGGGGATTCTCAAAGTTCAACTAACATACTTAGCATGGCGGCTAGTAATGAACGGGAAGCAGAGAACAAGGTTAGCGCATGATGCCTGGTATCTGAATACTAGGGTTCTACTTGTTTTCACATCGTAATTGCACACAAGGAGAAGTACTGTCGCACACACACGTGCAATATAAATACTTGCGTTACTTGAAGATTTTTTCATAGTGCTCCTAAATTTCTTTCTACTCCTTGGGGAGAAACGTTAACGCAAAGCCCCCCATCTTCTCTCTTTCCCGTCTGTCTCTCCCTTTCTCATTACCTCTGTTCCCCTGTCTGGTTTCTCTCTATTTCCCTGCATTATTCCTTACCTCCTCTATCTGTCAGGTACCTGTGATTCCCAGCTGACATCAAAAACTAACAGAGCTTCACATCGACCTTCGCCTAATGGAAGAAAAACAAAGACCTACTCTTCTCTCTGCTCACAGACAAAAGGGATAGACCGAAGCAGAAATTACTCCATCTAAATACTGCAAGAGGGAATTCACAGAAACTCAGAAATAATTTGGGTAGCCCTCAGCTCTGTGGTTAAGCGATTTTATGCTATTAGGTAGGCACGTCTTTCAGTACAGTGCTCTGGGTACAGGGCTGGCTCAAGGGGAAAAACCCTTAGGCCAGTCAGCTTATTGTATTGCACTACTCCCGAGCTGATCAAATTATGTGTACCTTCAGTACAATTAGAGTGTAACTTAATGGTATAAGCTGCAAGACACAAGGAACACTGGACATGTACTCGTACGAACAGATTTGTGGCACATATGCGCCTACAGTTAGGTGGTCCAGACCTGTTGTCATGTTTCCACAGCGGGGAAAAACTCATTTGACCTGAAATCATCATGAATGAATCTGAATTAATTTGGAGATACAAAAAACTATAAAAATATCAAACTAAGACAAACTTAATGAAAAATGTATTAATTAATTCTGTTCACCAGATCATTATCATTTTTTGGTTTGCCAATTTATTGAGAGGTTTTATAGATTTTATGATTTGATTGTCATATTTCTCGCAGCCCGACAGCTGCCGCAAGGTTTTTGTGAAGGACTCCGTCCGATATCATCTTCTGTTGCATTCGACAGTGTAAGCTATAATATTCTCTGTGACTGTCACATCCCCTTTGATCCCCTCACATATTAATCATGGACCGCTTTACTTTAAAAAAATAGAGATACGTTGATGACAGCTGTACCACTAATATTTTCACTCTGCATCTCTTTGTCTGCTCATTTCCTGACAGCAGGACCTGAAACTCTGCCGTGTCAAATTCTTCTTTTTACTCTTTGGTAACATTTTTGTAAATGAAACCCCAGAAGTTGTATTTATCTGGCTGAAACAAGCGATTTACAAAAAGTTTGTCCAGTTAAGAGTTTGGTGATTCTGAATCTTGTACAACATGTATGAGAGGTTACAGGAAGAATATGAAAATGCTCTTGTTCAGTGTGAGTACATGTATATGGAGTGGTAACTACAGAAGAGGAAATAGTGAGGTATCAGAGGGAAACATTTCACCACACGTCATAGAAATTGTTTACTGTGAGGCTCGGGGAAAGTGTGTTGCACTATGAGCACTTTTAAGAGGTTGCAACTCAATACTAATTTCGACGACAATCCAGAACATAATATGTGTCAGCCTGTAAAATGGAAAACAATCCAATTAGTATGTTTCCATGGCAACAAGGACAGAAGAGTGTGTGTGTGTGTGTGTGTGTGTGTGTCTTTGAGTCGCTGTTAGATCGGAGATAAACTGAATTTTGGGAAGAAGTTATGAATACAGTGCAAAAACATTGTTGTTAGTTATTTTTTTTTTATAATGGATATGTGTGTTTGTGAGAATAAAATTACCCCAGTTTCTGTACACAAGATGCCGTCTCTCATGACCTGCGCTCAATTTGGTCAAGTTAACGGGCCAAATAATGAGGTCAAAAAGTGTGTCCGCTCACAGCTGTGCAGATGCTAAGGAGAGAGGACAATAATAACATCATGCCCTGTGTGTGACGTCAAGGATACCTCCTCTACTGCAATGTTGTGCAGGAAATTAGAAAGAAATGTGTCATTAATCAGACGGTATAACCATGCCTATAATCCTGGGGACGGTCATCCATTTTATAAATCCCATTAGGTAGAAACTGGGCACAATATGCTCGCACAATGAGCAGCTGTTTTCCTCTAGTCAAAAGAATCATCGGTCAGAAGATGATTCAGCCTCTGTGGGCAATATTTTAATTCGGTTAAAATGACTCGTATTCTTGTGGACTTCACGTGCATGGTAATAAAAAAACTGGCAAAAGTTTTTAGGGTTTGAAGTCCGTTAAGCCCACTTTCCTTCCCTTTCTCCTTCAAGGATAGGCTGTCTGAAGATGTGCCCAGTTATCCCCATACTTAAATAAGTCATCTCCCCCTCTCTATGATGGCAGGCTTTTCACCCCATCTGAGTTTGGAACAGTGTAGCTGCTACAGTATAGACACCGCCAGCCTTTAGCTGAGAGGTGATTTTGGTACATCATTACAAAATGATCCTCAAACAACAATCTGATCCATTTGAGACAATGAAAATGAAAAAGTCCCAAACAGCCGTGTCAGTATCTTCTTCTCTTTCCATTCACGTTTGCGCTGTTGAATAATGTAAGAAATCAGAGATGCAGGTATGTTTGCAAATACATGAGCTTAGCAATTCATTAAATGATTAAACATTTGCATTTTGTCGTGTCTCCTTCATTTGGGCTGTAGAGGGACAGCGAGAAAGCGAGATATGAGATGAGGAAGCTCACATTTGAGTGTGTGAAAGTACAACTTTAATGTCTTAATTATTACATTTATTTGTGCAACTCGTGCAGATAAATTAGATTTAGTGCTAACGTCACATCAATGCCTCTTTTCAACCATGCGTTTTGTCGATTGAGGATTACCTGTTGCCATAGCAACGGTGGACGATCTCACCAGCGGTTGTGATGCTGATTGGTCACGCTTATGGCTCTCAGGTATCTGTGAGGCTCATGCATAGTAAAAGGCTTATCACCGAGGACTCAGAGTAGCACCCAACACAAAAGCAACTCAGCGAAACCAACGACACGATCACTACAATTGCTGTTTTGCTTTTTAGTTACAGTAACAGCAGATAGTAAAGGTCACTCTGCAGGTTCAATCAGTCCTACGCAGCGTACACAGCTATAGAAGGTTTCCTGTTTTAACAGTCATGTGTTTTACTAAACTCTACGTTGCTCCTGTACAGAACTGCCCGTTGCTCATTACGAGTGCCTCCTCAACATAGTGAAGAGGCTTTTTTAAACGACGATTGAAGAGGTCCGTTTCAGACTGACGGTCAAAATGCTATATTTGATTAAAAAAAAATATATATAAAACTGAAATATCTGGCGTTGATCTTTCATCCCTTATCAATGGAGATCGGTTGATTATTACATCATTAATGATTACTAATGAGAATGCAATACACGTTAGAAAAGTGCAGCGCTCACATACTCTGCAATATATTGACATTTGCATCCGGTGAGGGTAGTATGATATTCTCCAGTAAAATGTTGGCAGACCAATTCATCGTACATTCCTTTAGATCAGGGGTCTTCATTGTTTTTCAGGCCAAGGACCCCCAAAACTTTGTAGCGTGGTGCAGGGACCCCCTACTGTATATTGTATAGAAGAGGTCCGTGCGACGGGGGTGCGGGGTGGGGGTGCGTCGCACGTGGTGGAAATTTCTTTTAGTTCACCCCTCTCCTTTCCTCCACTCTGTCTCTGACTGTAGGTGTGTGTCGTCGCCCCTTGCGGCGACACACAGTGTCGTACAGCGGAGGAAGGAATGTGAATGGCAAAGCAAAGTTGTAAAAAAAGAAGAAAACTTTAATATTTCTTATTTAGTTTTTTAATTGCTTTCTCTACAAACAATTTTGCGACCCCCCTGCAGGACCCCCTGTTGAAGACCTATGCTTTAGATGACTGTCAAACCTCCTTTCGCTCGTCGTTAGCTTTGCTTTGGCATCATTCACTTAACCATTCATTCAGACTATACAGCTGCCTGTGGCTTCTTTGACAGATTATATTTTTTGAAACAAAACCAATTGAACCTCTTTAAGTTAGTTGGAGGTGTACATGTATGGAGATAGCACAGGCAGTAAGTTCTGTGCTTATCTAATTGTCTTTACAAAATGTCTGGCATGGTGCACAGTCATGAAACAATAAAAGAGAAACGTTGATAATGACTTATACACAGAGGGGATATTTTACTTCCCGTCGCATTTAAATGAGCTAAAAGGGTCACTGCTTTTCTTAACATGAATGAGTTATCTTTAGTCCCAACAGGCCTTAGGGATTAGTCTTAATGCTGGTTATTAGTCAGTCATTGTTAATATAGGCAGTGCCACAAATCTGCATTCACCAATAGCCCGGCCTCCTGACAGCAAACACAAGCCTTCTGTTTCTCTAGGTTCACCGCACAGAGCAATATTAATTGAAATGCTGATCATAAAAGCCGCACAATAAAAGCTGCGTATATTTCTACCAGTCAGTAAAATATGACTATACACAGTGATGAGTCGTCAAAGACTCTAAAGAAGATTATATTTAATATATATATATATATAAAATCTACAGAATAATTAGGTGCTTGTGCAAGGCTCTTGTTTATGATTCCAATCATTATGTTTAAAACCTCCTTAAAAAGTCCTCTAAACTAAAACGATATACATTGTTTTTTATTGCAGCTTATGGAGGTTTTCTGATCCGACCCCGCTATAGGAAGCAGGACATAAACTCTCAGTGACTTCCGAAACATTTGCATACTTTAAAGAAATGATTCATATTACAGCTTCCTGATCTGCCAGCGCTATAGTTAAAGGTTGGTTAGGGTGAGAAAAAAAGATTCTGGTCTTCATTACCAAAGGTTAAGGTAGTAAAATTAAAATAGTGTAAAATCTTCATTCCAGTGGTTAAATGATTGAGACATAACTCACATGGCCGCTACACATGCTTGTCAGGTAAAAAAGGTAAACATATCTCATATTAGCCATTTGAACAAATGATAAATGCTTTCATTTGCTGCGTGTGAACCCCAAAACTGCCTTAGAAATATACTTTCAACACAAGTTTTGAACTTCTAAAACCATCATGTCCTATTTTGGAAGTTACAAGGTTACACATTTTACCTTGGAGTTGTTTCTGTGTCATCCTTTGGGCTGAAAAGGCCACTGCTCTTGTGATCAGCTGAGAGGTACAAGAGACCAAGAGGACCCTACAAAGTCAACATGACATGACATGACAGTTCTCTGTGTGTGTGTGTGTGTGTGTGTGTGTGTGTGTGTGTGTGTGCGTGTGTGTGTGTGTGCCTGTAGCTGAGATTCAGAATGCCACCGATAATTCCTCATAACTAAAGACAAAACTACATCCAGCAGAAATCACAAGCACCCTTGGAAATTACGTGACCCGTTTGCATTGTATGCACTGTACCGTGTGTGGGTGTGTTGTGAAAAGGTGCATTTAGAGGGAATATTTTTAGCAAGTAACCTTTAACAATGAACTGCTTTATTCCCAAACCACAGTAAACAGATAGTAAACGAAAAACAGCATCCCATCGAAAACTGCTGAATTCTGTGGGAAAACACTCCTATCGTGCATAATTTGATGACAGAAAATACAAACAGAGCGCGCGCGTGTGTGTGTGTGTGTGTGTGTGTGAGAGAGATTAACGTGGCTCCACCTCACCACCTGCTCTCACTGTGTACTCCCGTCTCCGCTGGCGATGGAGAAAATTAAAATGATGCGCATGCATGAATTAAAGCACACAAGAGCATTACAAATGTAATTGTTGTTTCAACTCAATGCAGGTCATTGTCATCATACTAAAAAAATGAGTCAATAAAAAACAGCATCTTCTCTGCTGTGCAACCACAGAAAGTCCTTTCTTCCTCTTATTTTGTAGTTTTTATGCAGTCTGTGGAGAAACGATGCAGTAAGAATAACATTTATATATTTATACCCGCACAACTTCTGTGAAGCAATTAGAATTATTTTTTTTACTTGTTGGCTAATCAGTATGCGCTCAAATACCAACCAGTTAAAACTTGAGCTTTAACTGCAGGGCGATTGGCTGACATTCACCAAGAACTGTGCGTCAACCTGCAGTCAAACCAACAAAACCCTTCGCTATGAGTCATATCGAAAAGTCAACACACCGAAATAATCTCCTCTGATGGGTAGTTATGCAATTTTGGGGTGGTAAATGTGCTCACTGGCACTCGGGCACAAACATACTCAATAGATAAACAGAGAGATAAAGAAATGGAAAAAAAGGGGCAGCGGGAGAGATGCAGTCAGAGAGCAAAAAGGAAAGAGAGCAGATGTGGCCTTTGGGCTGAAACTGCTGAATCACCACGTCTCTTCTCATTACTTTATTACATCAGGAACCTGGAGCACTTTCTCTGGATCCACACGCAGAGAAGCTGTCATGATGAAAGCAGAGAGAGGAGAAGCAAAGAGGAGAGAGGCAGAGAAACACACGCACACACAGAGAAGGGGCGAGACAAACAGGAAAGAGCATCACAGACGTCCGAAAAGAAGGAGATTCCCAGATCTTCTCCCTCCATCTTCCTTAATCCTCCCCTCTGTGCAGATGTCACCTTGAAAGACCCGGGAGGACACAGTCTCTTCCCCTCAACCCAACTCAATGGGGAGAGTCTGTTACATAAGGACTACATGAGGCAACTGAAGATACACAAATCGAGAAGGAAAGAGAAAGAAGAGAGAGAGAAAAGAGAGAAAGAGAGAAGCGCGAGAGAGCAGAAGAAATACGAGAGGATAGAGAGATCTCTCTCTCTCTCTCTCTCTCTTATCTCTCTCTCTCTCTCTCTCTCTCTCTCTCATCTCTCTTCTCTCTCCTCTCTCTCTCTCCTCTCTCTCTCTCTCTCTCTCTCTCTCTCCCTCTCCCTCTTCCTCCCTTGCTCTCTGAATTGCCTGCAAAATACACTCCCCCTTTCATCTTTCTGCTTTATTGCTGGACTCCCATTGTGGTTGTTTTTTGTGTCACAGTCAGAATGAGACATCATGAATGTCTCCATCTATTTCAGCATGCAAAGTTTAGATTAATTTAGAAAGGGAAGTCGAAATTAGACAGCAGAAGAAGTTTTATTTAGGCAAAAAGCAAATGACGCCCCACAGGACAGAAGAAGAGGAAGAGGAAGAGGAAGAACAAGAAGAACAAGAAGAACAAGAAGAACAAGAACAAGAACAAGAACAAGAACAAGAAGAACAAGAACAAGAACAAGAGCAAGAATTAGAACAATAACAAGAACAAGAACAAGAATTAGAACAAGAACAAGAAGAACAAGAGCAAGAGCAAGAATTAGAACAATAACAAGAACAAGAACAAGAACAAGAATTAGAACAAGAACAAGAATTAGAACAAGAACAAGAAGAATTAGAACAAGAACAAGAAGAACAAGAAGAACAAGAAGAACAAGAACAAGAAGAACAAGAACAAGAAGAACAAGAACAAGAACAAGAAGAACAAGAAGAAGAACAAGAAGAATTAGAACAAGAACAAGAAGAATTAGAACAAGAAGAACAAGAACAAGAATTAGAACAAGAAGAACAAGAACAAGAACAAGAACAAGAACAAGAAGAACAAGAACAAGAACAACAAGAAGAACAAGAACAAGAAGAAGAACAAGAACAAGAACAAGAACAAGAAGAACAAGAACAAGAACAAGAAATAAAAGCCTCATTGCCTCTTAACAAAACCATTGTGAGGCCTGTCTTATGGTGTTTCAGTTAATTGTAAGTGACAGGTGGAAATGACCAGTACTAATTGCATGTCCTTCCCTTTTAGACTTTCTATCAATCTCTTCATGAAACTTTGCTTGTAATTCAATAGTGTGGCTGTACATTGGGATTGATTCAACCTTGCCGATACCAAATGCCTTTTCCCAGAGTGAATTTGATTGATAAATAATTTTGCACTTTTGCTTTGTGATTTCATTCAAAATGACATGAAAACATCAAGATTCAAAACTATGAGGATCACCATGTAAAGGTCTGGATTCAGGCTGATGCTATCCATCAAAAACGTTACAATTATTTTTGGTGTGTGCAGATACTGGCAACGTCAAACAAACAAGTTCTCTCTTTTCTGATTGACCAGAGTTCAGCCTCGATGTTTCATTATGGAAGGGGAATTTCTGTTAGTGGCAGTTAGTGAGTCTCAGGCTCCGCTTTTTACTGAGAGGAAAATCAATAACATTTAGCAGAATGCATCTCTGGTCCAGATGCTTTAAGCGAAGCTCTGTCTGAAAACACCATTAATATTTATGTTGAGCTCAGGAAAGAATGCAAGTGAAGTTTCTTTTTGATTTTCTGGTGTGGACCAGGACAAAGATGTGGACATTTTGCAAGAACCTAAAAACTTATTTTTTTACATTGGTTACATCTATTCTTACAGCATTCACTTGGCACACGTTTGTATTGCAACATGAATTAGCAGTCACTGCAAACTCACTTACTACTCATGTCTATGCAAACTGTAAATGTCTCACAAATAGTAGAGAGTAGAGAGTAATCAGATCCCCTCTTTGTAAAACCACAGTACATCATGTAAGTCTAACCACATTATTAGTGGTTGTTAAAAGTGACTGTCGTAGACTATGAAGGGTTTCAGCAACGACAGGCTACAGTGATTTTAAAAAGGGCAACAATATGGTTGTAAAAGGCAGCTAACATTGGAAGAATGAACTCTCAAATGTGAAGAAAGAAATCAGGTGCTCTTCAAGGATATGGCAAAGTGAATGAGTGTCCAGCTTACTTTTAATGGAAGTCCATGGTATTGTATTGTTGGCAGTGTAAAAAGCATCCGAGGGGAACCCTGGGTATACAGGGTATATACCCTGATGCAGACTTTTTGAAACGTGTGGGTTATCCGTGTATCACTAACTGATATTTAACTTACAATCCGAGCGCCTTGGATGTTTTTTAGACTGCCAACCAATACCGTTAAAAGTCAAATGTTTTCCCTGGCTATGCACAGCAGTGTGTTTGACAGGTGCAAACTGGTAGAAAACACAAACCTCTTATAATCTATTTCTACTCAGATTCTTACAGTTTACGATTCAAATGATCAGAGAAATTATACTATCAGACATACTGTATTATGCAATTCTGATGTGTGGTCCTTTCATATTTTGTAAAAAAGCAGGACATTCAACATCCTCTTTTGTAAATGTAAACTGCAGTGTCTCACTTTCAGACATCGCCACATCCTGATGGTGGCAGCCATCCAACCATAAGCCACCAAAAACACTCACAGCCAGAGACACCGGATTACCTATAATGTAGAGCTGCCAGTTACATTTAGTAAGCACAGTGTGGTGGAACCTCAGCACTCGTGCATGTATCCACACATGCATAATGCAGCGTTATTGAGATAATCCTGTTCCGATTGTGTTGGAAATAATATCCACTGCAACAGTGAAAACCATTCAGTCTGATGTATGTTCAAGTGTCTGTAACTCAGACTTCATCAATGGTACATTGCACCAGTAAATGCCAGTAGTACAGATACATATCATTATGGTATTTCAATACTGTACCATTTTAAGAGAATGGAACTTGTACCAAAATGGGTAATAGTGGGAATGCATTTAGTCGTATTTGCATTTTATATTTTGCAGACACTTAAATCTCAGTGTCAGACACCTACAAAGGCAAAATCCCAAAGTAGGATGTATTCATATTTCTTTCTGGGGACTAAAACATGTTTAAATATATATTTATATGTCAAAGATTTACTGAACTAGGATTTGAAATTAATTTTCAAACCATCCGAGTAGAGTCAGCTTCCAAAATCATTATATAGCCAATAATATATGACAAACTAATCTCAACTCCAGGTCCACTTACTCGCTTGTTCTGTAACTTTTGACCACTAGCACACGTCTTCATTAACAGAGGGAGTATGATTGATCTGTTGTCATGGAAGTCCAGATATTCAAACGTTGACTCTTTCTGAGCCCCTTTAGCACTTCAAAAAAGTCTTCAAAAAACCACTTCATTCTTGACCTGGGAAGCAGCAACAATCTCAACTCCAGGTCCACTTACTCACTTGTTCTGCCATGCTTTGACATTATGACTATGATTTTTGTTTGTGTGATAGTAAACCATTATCGTCGCATTACAAGCCTCCAGAAGGTCCATTAAATTAAAAAGGTCACAAGTGTCGCCACTTTATCACATAGCCATCCAATACAGGGCTGAGGAGATGAAACAACAGAGATAATGACACCAATGAACAGCTGTAAAATCCATCATCAACAAAACCATTTGTAGCCTGAAAATGTGATTTGCAGAAACAGTGGGATAGCACACGTTATTACACAGCCGAGGGCTTACATTTCACTTGTGTTTATGATGTTTTATTCAGAGCAACATGCTCTTTTACGACATGTATGATGAATTAGTTGATATGAGAGTGATATCCTGTTAGCCAACTTGTGCTGTCGGTGGATAGAAGACACTTACTCATAGATCTCTCACACTCACACACAGACATTAGCATAAGCAAGCGCGCACGTGACGTCATAAAGGTTCACATAAACACACAACAGTGGCAGGTGACAGTGCTGGGTGGTGGGAAGTGTGAATCCCAATGACTAGAGAAAAGCTGTGCTGTCTGTTTAGCTTAATAGAGCGGTTTCTATTTTGGGCGCAGCTTTAGGAGAGAAACATTTTAAATACAAAAGGCAAAGAACACAAACAAAAAAAAATGTAAGAAATAATTTCAGGAAATTAACAGTAAATCATAATCTTTCTGGCTGACTATAACCCAAACATTGATTTTTTTTTACACTAAATCTGAAGAGCGTCCCAAAAAAAAAGAAATCAGAAACAGCGTGCCAGCTAACACAACCACCCAACTTCCCATCAGGCAATTGGCCAACACTCAAACCATCATTGAAGTCACTTACCACTCATGCTGCGGCTCATCGATGACCAACAGGATCTTAAACTTCTTGGAGAGCGAGGGAGAGGGAGCAGACTGCTCCACAAACCCGGCGGCGGACGCGGCCGTCTGTTTGACCGCGTTGGTGATGGAGCTGAAGGAGCTGAAGAAGCCAGAAGAACCACCTGAGGAGGAGGACTGGGCCTGTTGAAGCTGCTGAACCGGCTGGCTTGCGCGGCGCTCCTGAGCTGCGGGGGAGCTGGCTGGCGCTTGGGACGGTGGTGGAGCCTTGGTCGGGGACAGGGCAGGGGCGGGCGCCGCGGCTAGGGGCGCACCTAGTTGGGAAGGGGAGGTGGCGGTGGGGGGAGGAGGAGCAGGTGGGTCCGTCCTCTGGAGATCTGTCATGTAGCCATTGGGCAGGTTGGACATGAAGCTGCTGTCGGAGAGACGGCGTCGGAGGAAGTTCATGGTTGCGGTTGAAAGGTCGGCTTCTCAGTCGGGTAATTGCTCTATGAGTGTGTGTCTTGATTTCTCGGCTGAAAGGAGTCAAAGCAGAGCCACGCTGAGATGGTCACAGAGAGAGACACACACCAATCAGAGGTTAGATGAATGACAGAGAGCAAATCAGTCTAAATGATCGAGAGGTGGGTGACGGAGAGCTGCTTCTGAGTTTGAGGAATGGGAAGCAGGAAGGAAGGAAAAGATGGATGAAGCGATGGATACGGCTCTGGTCCAGTCTTCAAGAGACAGCTCTCCAAAGCGCAGCTAAGCCAGCAAAACAGCGTGCGTGTATGTGGTGTTCCTCCTCCTGAGCCTCACGCCTCCTCACAAATAAGTGTGTGACGCGCAAGCGATTGTGTCCAAGAGAGAGAGAGAGAGAGAGAGAGAGAGAGAGAGAGAGAGAGAGATGTGGTGTCGCCCCTTTCGGTGAGGTGCAGGTGTTCTCCCCCCTCTGCTCTGCCGTCCTGCCTCCTGAGCTGCTGCAAACTGAATGCACTCAAGAGATGCTGCTCTCTGCTTATCTCACCCTTTCACTGTGCCCTTCTCTTCCCGCTCACTCACCACGCTCACTGGCTGCCTCCCCCTCCCCCACTCTTCTCTGCTGTCATCATCCTCCTACATCATAGGCTGTGTGTGTGTGTGTGTGTGTGTGTGTGTGTGTGTGTGTGTGTGTGTGTGTGTGTGTGTGTGTGTGTGTGTCGTGCTGCAGCCTCGTAGCACTGCGTGCCGTGTGCAGCCACTGGAAGGGGTTTCCTGCGAGCGCACATAAGGTGGAGTTCAGAGATGGATACACCATCCACCATGCTCTGCAAGCCCCACCTCCTTCTCCCACAATCCATCCATCAATTTTTATACTCTCCTTCTTAACCCGTCTTCCCCTCGTCCTTTTTCTCGCCATTGTGGGCTCACGTATGTGACATTGCTGACATTTTTTCTAGTGGATTAACTCTCATAGAGCTGAAGAAATAAGCTCCTCTGAGAATGCGCTTGTGCCAATATTTTGCCATTAAAAGCATGTGGCATAGTGGAGGGCAGATTTGTAATTCAAAACATGGTGAAGAAGCCTAGTAGAGGCCAACAGGAAAAAAGAGAAAAGGAGGAAGGGACAAGGGCAAATAATCATTCCTCTGCTGTGGCTTGATGATTCCCTCCCGTGGAACGTGTTGCTCCTCAATAATGTGTGCTATTCTGCAGCCTGAGAAAGCAGCACATGGAGGTAATGGTGCCGCTGACCAAGAGCAGCCAAGCGTGAGGAGACCCTGTTGTGATAGGTGTGATTGTATATGCATCATCCTTTGATCGCTGCAATAGGATCAATCGAAGGATATTAAAATGATATATTTCCATAAATGACTACATTCTTTCAGCCAGCGAATCAGTTTTGGAAAACCCCCCCCCCGCTTCCTAGCACAACACGCAGAAACATGGAAGTCGAATCACAAGCTATATTACTCCTTAAATACGCGTTCTTTTCTACACCACTTGTTTGTTTATGTGTCTCTTTCACATATTACTCATAAACAAACATATTCTCCTTGTGCCTGGCTTCATTATGCAGTCGCTATTTCAGAGCACTTCTTCCAAATGCCAGCAGCAGCAGCAGCATCAGCAGCGTCTGCTCTGTTTGCTGCTCAAAGCTTAAAAAGGGAGAAGAAGAAAAAATGAACAGCCAGAAAATGACAAATGGGGAAGAAAGGAGATTATTCAAGTGGGAAGAAAATCCCAAAAAAGGAAGAAGAACAGAAAGACTGCAGTAGAAGAAAATACAGACCTACAATAGATCCATCTTTTCTGCATCGGGCATGTAAAGTGTTCACTAATTTAGATATATTCTCAGACCCGTTTATCAGATTTGACAGCTTAAACAGCGTCAAGCATGGAGGAAGCGAACAGCTTTCTGGCACTGATAATATCTCAATTGATGGAAATTGATTGACCTTTATGGCATTGAAGGGCTGCTTTACTCTAAACCACTTATATCTCATATTTGAACCTCAGTTATTTTTGAGTGACTTGTGATTTGGGGTATTTTACACACAGGCGAGGAGTGAGTGCCATATACTGCACAATCAGCTACCAGCACTCACTTTCTATTCACTCTTTATGTCTGGGGTTTAATAGCTGGACATCAAACTGCGACAGAGACGAACTGTTCTTTTAAATCTATTTAAGACCGATTCCTGGAGGGTGCATCCAAATTTATGTTATATGATATAAAATGTGCTGATGACAGAAAAAAAGAAAAAAGGTGAAAAAACGACACTATCAAAAAATAAACGACGGTGTCTTTTGGACTCATGCGACACAGTGGTAAAGTCAAACACAGTGCTGCAAAAATATTGAATAAATAGACACGTGTTGTGCACATTTGTAGTCACGATGAGTCAAGCCCAGAGAGAGAGAGGGGGGGGGGGGCTGTGTTAAGTCAACCAGAAGAGATCCGAGTGAGTCACAGAGCTGCAGTGTGAACTGTAGCGACATCCTAAGATCGTCCTGGCCTACATGTTTCGTGACACATACACAACCCATAATAACACATCTCCAAACAGCCATTATGTAATGTGTGTGTGTGTGTGTGTGTGTGTGTGCATGCAATTATGCAGGCGAAGATTAAACAGTATTTGATACATATGAAGGCGACTCAAGTTTTGTTTTTGTTCATGTTTTTGTTCATTTTTTTACAACCATTGATAAAGTCACACTCCAGCTTTTACTTTGTTGCATAAATGAGCGTTTTAGCGTTGACCATCTTCTTCTTTAAAAAAAGACTGAAAAAGATTATGACCCCCCCCCCACCCAAACCTTCCTCATGTATCGTCCCCTCTTTTGACTTCAGTGTGTGTTGTTAAGTATGGTGTAGCAACAGTATAGTTTAGAGACGAGAGGATGATATGATCAGCCTTGTGCACAGTAGGAATACACAAACAGCAGATCCACAATGCCAGGAGCATCACTCCTCTGTCAACACACACATGTCTACACACACACACACACACACACACACACACACACACACACACACACACGCACAGCAGAGTGTGTTATAGTGCTAAAAGGACTGGCGTTGATATTTTAGTATATATATATATATATATATATATATATATATATATATATATATATATTATAGTAAACAATAATTAATTCAGTTCTAAAAATATTAATGTGATCCTTCTTCATCAGCAGATGGGATGAGAATTATAGATTATAAAAACACTATTTTTGATGATTTTCATTGTTGATGTGTGTGCGTCTGTGTGGTGTGCACGGCTCTGGTTAGTTAAATGCTGCTTTGGGGGATTTGCTGGAGATATCCAAGCGTGTGTGGGCGTGTACGCCAGGGTCAAACGTCCTCTGGCTTCACTGGCTCATTTTAGATGATGAAAAATCAGATTTGTTTTTGGGCTCTGCGCACATCTGGCATCAATGGTAGGTGCTCCTGACATGGTGTAATACAAGATACAACCTCAGTAGGGGGCCATGCATATAATTGCAAATTCCAATATTCGAATTAATTATTCAATTCAATCCCAGTTTTATTCAAATGATAGATAAGTTTAAATGACTAGATGTAATGGAAGCAGCTACTACTGAAACATAACTGAATAAATGTAAGTGTGCCTGGCAGGGAGGAATCTCAGATGCAATGGCAGGTTGATTGAGAACGCAGGGGGCTCAACCCAGGAAACAGGGTTATATAATAAGTGTACATAGTTCAGTGTTTCCCCTACCATTGTATTGGAGGGGCGCAGTGCCCCCCCAACGGAGCCCTGCGCCCCCCCTGAAATTCAAGGTGTTTTTTTATTCACAACTCACTTTTCACATACAAAACAATAACAAACTAAACTTATGTTATTGATCTATTGTTATTGTTGTTATTGTTATTGATCTATTGTTATTGACCGCCCATCACACGGTCAGCACCCCCCCTCAAAGCAGTAAACCTAGGGGAAACACACTGTAGTTATATAGTCTAGTCCTGTCTAAACACAAGTTCTTACAATGTTAGACCTTCACAGAGCATTAGAAATTAAATCAGTGTTGATGCTATGACTCAAGAAAAGAAGATGGATTTAAATCTCTATATTAGCCTTTGGAACTAGTTTAGGGAATTATATATAGTCAGCCGAGCTATTATGAAAGATAACTCTCTGAATTAACCTCAACAGCGCTGTGTGGATAGATGGATGGAGCTACAAGCAAAACACCACTTAGCCAGACACACACACACACACACACACACACACACACACACACACACACACACACACACACACACACACACACACACACACACACACACACACACACTGCAGAGTGTGTTATAGTGCTAAAAGGACTGGTGTTGATATTTTAGCGCTAGGCCTCGTTGTACTATTCTTCTATTCTTGTCAAATTCAAGATTCAAAACTGCCATGGCAACAAGTACAACAGAAGTTGACTTGGAAAGCACAACAATATAAAAGTAAGGAAAGAATAAAGGCTAATAATACCTGCAGGCATTACAAACATTGCAGTCATCCAACTAACTTGGAGTAGAATATCATGTACAGAATATCTACAGGTTGATGTTTGGCGTTTAGGCTCCGACCTTGTCGCTCACCACAATGATACACAAAGCTCATCCCAGCGGGGGTTTGGGAGTGGTGATAATAGCTCACCCCCCGAGGAGAACAGACCTACAAGTGGAAGCTGGGGCTTTTGAACAGCAATGGCGGCAGCAAGTGATTGCAGCAGTTACAGCAAAGCTTTCAGGGCAGCGGTGCAGCAGCAGGCGAGGCAGCGATGAAACACAACAGCATTTATCAAAAGGGTTTGTTGGATATACAACACGTCCAAAGATATTACACGCTTACATTACACTCATTTCTAACCCTCCATTACATTTTTCACACAACACCAAAAAAAAGGTACCATTTAATACAACAGAATAGACGAATAAAAGACAAGCAATGGTTGCATTGATCTGCCTCAAGGTTCTCTCATTAACGGGAACCAGGTTGATTTTGAAAACATTAGAGCAAATATGTTAAATACTACAAAGATGGCATATTTAAACAATTATGCGACTGATTCTAATGTAAATAACCCGATTGAGCACCCAAAACCCATAAACATGTACGAATAAGCGGTAAGCTTAATATATTGCCTTATATTAGCTTTCAATATTAAGAGGCCATTTCTTACAGCAATTTCTAGCTAACATATCATATCATCATAAACGTTAAATGTGAAGAATTTCCTTTGATGGTGTCAATGTTATCATGAAATAGTATCCCAGGCATGAAATATATTACTGTATTTAGGCAAAATGAAGATGTAGTGAACCAGCTATTGACCTGACATTCAGTATATAAATTCTATATTATGCATATTAGTCTTAATGTCGACAAAGATATTCAGATGATTATGGGAAAAAAAGCACCTGCCAGGAGGTGGAAAATATATAGACCATTGGGTCTGATTAATTGTGTGCGTGTGTGTGTGTGTGTGTGTGTGTGTGTGTGTGTGTGTGTGTGTGTGTGTGTGTGTGTGTGTGTGTTGTAATGTAACTAATAAACTAATGCTTGGACACATTATGTCAATTTTTATTAGTAAATACACAGTTTACTGTCTTAATACATAATCTTCATAATAATTCAAGCATTTGTGCCATTACAAATCAACTGAAGCTATTTTAAACTAAAATTGGTAGGGCATTCAAGTGTACGGTACTATTAAAATGAATATTGTCAATCATGGTACTAAGTAATGTCTCATGTACATGTGCATTTTAGCTTCAGACTCCCGAATTATTAGTGGCTGACAGCTCGGTGACGCTGTAATCCTTCAGTGGAGTAAGATAAAAGTGTCTGCCTCTCTGTGCCTCTTCTTGTGGGCCTGGAGCAGCTGTGCATCTACAGAAGTATGCGCGCGTGTTTGTGTGGTTAATGGTGCATTTTCTTTTGATGTTCGATCACTAGGCATGCAGCAATGGCAATCTCCATGGCAACAGGCGTGCAAAAGCTGAAAAGATCCACCTAGTTGGTGGATGTGTGTCTGTGCACGTTTGTAGGCACACACACCGGATAGGCGTGTATGCCGGTGTTTTACTATCAGGTGAGCTTTAAATTGCACCATTCACTGTAATCTGTATTCCTCTTCTTGTAGTTCGGTTTGTTTGTCTGTCAGAAGGATTACAGAAAAACAACTGGCCCGATTTTTTATGAAACTTGGGGGAAAGGTGTAGCACGGGCCAAGAAAGAACCCATAACATTTTGGAGCGGATCTGAATCACGGAACGGAAACACAAATTCTGTTTCACTTTCTTTAACATTATTATACATACTGTATACATGTGATGTCGGAATAATAAGAAAAATGAGTTCCCTAAGGGGAAAATGTGCGTGAATGCCCCCTCAAGTCGTAACATCTGGCAAACAGATAACTGCATTGTTTAAGCGCTCTGAGCAATAAAATACAACACATCTTCTTTGTAGCGTCCATGTTGTTTTTAAAATACGACTTAAAGCTCATGAACATACCGAAGTCGGAAGAATGGCTTCCCAACTCGGGAAAAGGGACCATCCGAGGAGCATGTGAATGCACCATTAGCCTTGGCGGAGGTATCTGCGCGAGTGCCATTCTAGTTTTATTATAATATGCCTGCTGAAATTCCTGTAAACTAAGAGACCGGCTGATATTTATGTGTCTTTGCCAAGACATACCATCCAAAAGCTGCTGACATCCAAATGAACTGTTCCTGAGGAGGCCACTCAAACTCAAGTAGAGGTACTGTAAACTGTAGCTCATGTGCCACTTTCAGACTAATTCATGGGATGGAAACATTGGCTAAATCACTTCAAAATCAGAAAATCAACGTGCACTAACATTGATTCAGTTTGATTAGTTCTAGTTTCAAAGAAAAAGTTACTTAAAGGCAACTTTCTCTTTCATTCCAGTCTCTACAGTTTTCACACTGGCCCACACAAACACAGTGAGGAAAGATTGAAGTGTGATGGGAGGATTCTCACGGTGTAAAGCAATCTATATTTATATATAAGCCTTTGTTCCCGTCTACTTGCTTGCAACCAGTTAGATGTTGCTTCACAAGTTTTACACAAGTAGATGAGCGGTAGACTCTGCATTAAAGTAACGGCCTGCAACTTTACTGTGTTGGTTGACTATCGCAGCCTTAATCAACCTTGTTTTAACCCGCTATATGCACCAAATGGCAGACACATAAAGTTAGTGACTACCTGGTGAACGTAGTCGCTAAAGAGTCAGATATATTTCCCTCGAGAGGGAAGAGCAAGAGCAGAGAGCGAACCAGAGCTAACAGAAGAGATAACATTGGACTGGAACTACGTTTGTTGAGTGGCCAGAAACACGACTCCAAATAAGTGCTAACTGTTTGCTAACACATTCCCCTGTATTAACTTAATAACACGATATGTCAATGGCACTAATTATGCTGCCCTCGAGGGTAAATAAATAAATAAGTCCGTTAACATAGCTTTACCTTCAACATGTTACTTTACAAAAACTACTGAACCTGCTGTTAAACTATAACCGAATAAGGACTATTTTACCTTGAAAATACATGACACAATGAATCATGTAAGGATGATAATATACTGTAGATTCACAACGTAATACAACAACACTAAATAGCTGGAGGCTGGCAGAAAGCATATATGGACTAAAGTACTCGTCTAGACACAAGCATTAATTCAACATTTACAGGATGTATTATAATGAACAAATTAAAAAAATATCTTTTTATTCCCACTGGTGCTACACTGTCCCATAATTAAGGCACTTTCAGTGAGTGAGCTTGTTAGTCAGGATTCAGTGACCTTATTTTCATGTGGCTGAAAAGATGGCTCACAGAAAATTACTAAGAAGATAATATTTGTCCATCTCTTGACAATCCCATTATGAGCTGAAGACATATCGCTGAATGTCATGAGTCTACATTCAATATTAATTCATTCAAATAAATGTGAGCATTTGGCCCATTAGTCTAGTGATTAATGCAGGGGAGAAGACTGATGATGGCCTCAGAAGCTTTTGGGCTTTTATGGCTGCACTAGTATTTTCACACAAATCTCACAGTCAATATTAATTTTACTTTCCCGGATGTGCTTGCTGTCTTTTGACGTCGTGATAATTAAATTACCAAATACTTATTATATACAAAATGTGTAATGCAATACAACATTTAAACACAGAAAATTAAAATATATCCGTGTGTAATTACATACTCTCACAATTATCATTTACTGCTGAAAGATAAATGCAATACAACAAAAGAGAAGGAAATAAACTTTAAATAAAGTAAAAAAAGACTGTGTAGTTGATGTGAATGTACACAACCATCCATAAATCAGCATTACCTCATTGCCACCTAACGTTAGCTAAACTTGGTCGAAAAACACCCTCTGCTGGCTAAATGTAGAGCTGTTATAATGTACAAGTAGTAAAAGTATGCACTGTGTTGCCTAGTATATGTTTCCCGACTGTATTAAATCATAGATGTGGCTACGTGCAAAATAACTTGCACATTAGTTGCTATTTTTGGCAGTTTAACGGCTCAGTTTGCTTACCTCCATCTCGGACTCAATTTCCCGTGAGCCTCCAGCCCGCGACGCACTTAGTGACGTCAATTTCAGTTGACTGTCAAATGCACAGCTGAACAAACTGACCCGATGAACGTATTTAAAAGATAAAACTCTCAATTCTGGTGCTACGCAGTGACTCCATTTGTGTTTAGTGACACCGAGCCTCTCAGTCTGAAATGTATCTCTTATTTTATGCGGCCGAAACTTCGTTTTACACTTTATTGAGTTGTTTCCGCTCATAAACCAGCTCGTGTTGTTGCTGGAAAGCTATCTTTGCTGGTTCAAAATGACTATTCCTGCTTTGAATAGCACCGGCGTGTTCTACAGACGGATTTTATCACAGTTTCCACAGGACATCAGTTTAGCTTTTGCCTATGGATCTGGCGTTTTCAAACAACACGGCACCAACCAAGGTCAAATGGACGTAAGTGACAGTGCAGTGAATTGTGCTCCTGACTCTGACTCAAACTCTGCTCATGAAATTAAACTTGCATTATAAGTATACTGTACAGTGTACACCATCGTTACATTACATTACAGTTCATTTAGCTGACGCTTTTGTCCAAAGTGACGTACAAAAAGTGCAAACAATTATGGAGATACAACTCCGAACAGCAAGAATCTTGTAAGTACAATAGCTTCAAATAGGTACAATCGTATAAGTGAACACTGTCTTCAAAGTGCAATATACAGAAACAGTAGAATACAAATTCAACTATTAGCTATAAATAAGCCAAACCAATCGTTACAGTGACATTGTTGCCTCTCTAGTCTTGCTTGAAATGTCAGACTAATGGTCCATTTACAAGGAAACACTTGTGGTGACTAAACTTAGATTTTATTCAGTGTCCAATGTTGCCTATCTTTTGCAGGTTTTAAGCCTCGCACACAAACAGTAAACATTGCACGTTTTTAGGAGTTGGGCTCAGTATTAGTATATTAAGTGGTAGACAATTTAGTTAAAGTCAATATCGCTATATTAATATGTATATTTTAAAGTAATGGCAATATTTGATAGTTTTTCTGATAAAAATACATTTTCAAATATATATCTTCCAATAATCTAACCTAAAAAAATGTTTTTTATGTGCCATGAGCTGTGCGCCACTGTTATGCATTACATAAGACAGAACTCTTCACACGTGTGTAACAATAAATCGTTTAATAACTTATTTTGTGATATTTCTTTATCTTCTTATTATTACAATTTGCTAAGTTTCACATTTGGACAGCAGAAAACAATGTGATCACATTGACAACTTCCATTGAAATCCAATTGTGACAAACAACAACATTGAATGTTAGAATTTGGAGCTGTATCCTAATTAATCGAACATTTCAATGTGATGCTATTGTGTTTACCATTGATACATACAGAAGAACATGCTAGACTTTGTGTTTGCGGTGGACGACCCAGTGACGTGGCACACCATGAATCTGCTGCAGAATCGAAAACACTACTCCATCCTCAAGCTGCTGGGGCCCAGGACGATCAGCTCCGTACAAAATGAACATGGGGCTTCGGTATACTACAACACACTGGTGCCTGTGGATGGGAGGGTAAATGACTTGTTTCTAGCATGTTTCTTCTACACCAACCACTTAATGTTTTGTAAAGAAGCTGTCCAGTTTTTCATTAAAATGTACTCCATGCGACAGGTTAAGGCAGATATTGAGTGTGTGTGTGTGGTGAACATTTTATTAAATAGGATTATGCTAAAATTTATAATTTTGGGAATCCATTATACCAACATTTTAACAACTTTTATATATTGTCAAAGCATGCCCAGAATAAATGTGCTGATGGATAGGACAACTAAACAAGTAGTAAATCATATAAACATTTAATTCAGTTAATCTCTGGCTCCTAAAACTTTATTTAAGCTTGTTTTATTGTTTTTTTGTCTGACTAGACTTTAATTTATTACGTACTTTAATGACCTTCTTCTTCTCCTCTTCTTCTCAGATAATCAAATATGGTGTGATTAGTACAGAGTCTCTCATAGATGACCTGATGCACTGGAAGACCCTGTATGTTGCTGGACGCCTTCACAAACCGGTCAGTATCATGATTCACTTTTTTGTATCAATCAGAAAAACTGAGAGAGTGTCCGACATGTTGCACATTTGACTACCTATTCAGTTAAATCCTCAGGTGTTGCTTAAATGTTTGCACATACATTTGCAGTGCATGCATGTTTTAATGTGTTTCCACGCAGGTGAAAATGCTGGTGGAGAATGAGAATGGAAAGCTCCGTGCTGCTCTGGTGGCCAACCTGAAGAGTGCTGTGACAGCCTCCTTCCTCATGCTGCCAGAGAGTTTCACTGAGGAGGACCTCTTCCTGCAGATAGCTGGTCTTTCTTATGCCGGTAACTAGCCTGCACAACGACACAAGCCAGACGAAGATTAAACGCATACACATTTGTAAGATGCATGCATAGTTGGACACAAGTTTACCAAATAAATTGTGTTAATTGATGAACGTTCTAGATTGTGATGATGTGATTGTAATGATTTCCCTTATTGTATTACACACACACGCATACAAATGCATACAAAAACATACACATGCTTACTTACTGAAAAGTCAATTATATCCAATGTTGCAGTTTTCTTCATAGTAACGCTCTGCCCTTTAAATAATAATGCAAGTACAGTGCGCTCAGCAGGGTTCTGAGTTAGTTGGCTGTTGTATGAATGGAAGTGATCAGACTGATGGTTATAGTGCCCACACTATACAACACATCTGGTTTATTTGTACAGTTGTGATGTGAAAATGAAGCAGATAAATAAATGTTGAACCACATAAATGTTTAGATGCTCAGAATGTGCCAACAAAGGGAGTGTTTACATGTAGGTTACAGAAGCAGAAGGCAGAGCTCGGAGGTCACTACCAGTTTTACACTTTTACACTGGAAACTGAACGCCAGAAGGAGTTTAATAACTCAGAATGTGTTCCTGCTATGGTACTATTTCTAGCTTTGCGTTCCTGCAACACCCTCTTAGGATCAATAAGAGCTCATTTTATCTCATCTTACTACAGTATGGAAGAGATTAAAAACTGTAAAGCAAGTATATTGCACTTAAGGGAAAACATTTTGTCTGTGCCTCTTCAGGGGATTTTAGAATGGTGATCGGAGAAGATAAATCCAAGGTGGCCAATATCGTCAAAGACCACATTCAGCACTTTCGGATTCTGTACAGCAACATCCTACGGGACTGCCCGCAAGTAGTCTACAAACCTCAACAAGGGAAACTGGAGGTAAAGCAACACACACACACACACACACACTCACACTCACACTCACACTCACACTCACACTCAAGTTTCATTATCTGTGGGCCAACGTGTGTCTCAAAACTTTTTGATTTTTAGAAAGTCTCACATAAAAACTGTGACAGCTTTATCCAAAAATGTATGGATTGCCATATCACATTGCCAAATTTATATTATATTTTATAATTAAAATATTATCTATGCCTCTTAGTGAAACGTACACATGTTTAAACTAACAGGAACACAGCTTTGACCTGAATTGCACAGCATTGGTACTTTAAATGTGTGTTACATGCCTTACCTACAGTATTAAAAAGTACAACATGGGAAATGTATGTGTTTATGTTTGCACATTGAATGGCATCTCAATGTTATTAGTGTAAAGTTTCATCTTCTTTTTATTATTATTAATAAATGTTGCCACTCCCTGTTATACCAAGGAAATCCTCCTCACACCACCCTGGAATAACAGGTTTAAGTAGTTAGGAGGGTTTTATGTGTGTAACACATTTTGCAGTGAACGGTGCTTTGGGGAATTGCACGCTGTGAGCCTTGCATATGGGAAATACACTTGTGCCCTTGTACGTCATTAGACAGTGTGGCAGAAGTCCCACATGCACGAACCAGTTTCCAGACTTTGTACAGCTCAAAGAAGTGTCCAAGTGGCCGTGTAAATGCATCAACTAAAATATCTTCATCAGTCATGCTCGTCGTTGCAAGGCTGTGATTGGTGTTTTTAAAAGTCAACTTAGTTTTATCCACTCCAATCATTCCTACTAAACATCATATTTGGATTATCACTCTCTTTATCGGTCTACATTTGTGTCTGACCACTCGCATGCGATCTGAGTTTGTGTCTCTGTTAATTTATTCCTGTCTTTGTGCCTGCAGGTTGACAAAAGCCCAGAAGGTCAGTTTATTCAGCTGATGGCATTGCCTCGGACCCTTCAGCAAAGGATCACAAAGCTGGTCGATCCTCCGGGGAAAAACCGAGACGTGGAGGAGATCCTGCTGCAGGTTGCTCAGGACCCAGACTGTGGAGCTGTCGTTCAACAAGGTTCGGATTAAAGAACAGGTTTAAGGATGTAGAGTAGAGGGACAGACAGGCAAGCAGAGTGGGAGAGATGGACAGGAAAGGTCGTTACTCTCGGCTGTTTAATTAAAATTCACTTAATGCGACAGATAAAGGCTGATGCTGTGTGCGGTGAATATTAAATAGGGTATAATTATGCTACAAATTAATAATGTTAGGAATCCATTATACCAACATATTAGCAAGGCGGATATATTGTCAAAGCATGCCCAGAATAAATGTGATGAAGGATAGGACAACTATACAAGTAGTAAATCAAATAAACACGTCATCCCTTGGCACCAAGGCCCTTCAGTCCCAAGATGCACCGTCACTCCTATCTTCATCAAAATCAGACTTGTAGTGTAGCAGAACGTGTTGTGTTTCATTTTCAAAGGTTAGGGTAATATCAATTGCTGGAACACATTCCTCCAAATGTATCCAAAATAATCCCAGTGCTGTCTGAGATGCCACATTTGAATAAAACAACATTGTACTTGTAACACCCTTGTTAGAATGATCAGTGTGTAGCTGTTTAATGACATGTTGAAGGAATTGATTCAGAGTTTGAGATGTTTGTGGATGGATGAAAAACAAGTAATCATAATTGATTCTTTTGTTGACTTTGTGTGATTTATATTGGCCTTTACCCATAAGTAGCATATCACACAATCATAATAATAATAATATAATAATAATATAATTTATATAGTGCTTTTCAAGACCTCAAAGCCGCTTTACAATAGTAGGGGAAGTGGGGGGGAGGGGTTAGGACGAGGGAAGAAGGAAAAAAAGGAAAAGGAAAAAAGAAAATATAATAATAATACTGGTTAATAGGGGGCTAGCAAATGATAGTTGAGAAGAGGTGCGTCTTGAGGCGGGACTGAAATATAGAGAGGGACTGAGAGTCACGGATGTCTTGGGGGAGGGAGTTCTAGAGCCTGGGTGCTGCCCTGGAGAAGGCTCTGTCTCCAAAGCTGCGCAGCTTGGATTTGGGGGGTGGAAAGGTAGACCAGGCTGAGGTGGATCTGAGGGACCGCAGGGAGTTGGTATGGTTAGATGAGGTCAGTGAGATAGGAGGGGGCTAGGTGGTGGAGGGCTTTGTAAGTGAGGACTAGGACTTTGTAGTTGATTCGGAGGGAGACAGGTAGCCAGTGGAGTTCTTTGAGGACTGAGGGTGATGTGGTGCCAAGATTTGGTGTGTGTGTGTGTGTGTGTGTGTGTGTGTGTGTGTGTGTGTGTGTGTGTGAGGAGTTGGGCGGCGGAGTTCTGGACCAGTTGGAGTCTGTTGATGGAGCTTACGGTGATGCCATATAGAAGTTTCAGTAGTCAAGGCGGGAGGAAATGAAGGCGTGAATCAGTCTTTCAGCTGCTGGGCGGGTGAGAGACGGTCTGATTTTTGCAATATTGCGAAGGTGAAAAAGGAAGTTTTGACTATATGGCGGATATGGGGCTCAAGGGAGAGGGTGGGGTCGAAGATCACGCCACGGTTGCGTGCCTGAGGGGAGGGGGAAACAGTGGTGCCGTCAATGGTGAGTGTCAGCTTAGAGGTTTTGCTGAGTGTGGATTTGGAGTTCGGTTTTGTTGCTGTTAAGTTTGAGAAGTTGTGTTGTATCCAGTTTTTTTATGGCTGTGAGACATGATTCGATGTGGGAGAGGGGTGGGTCATGGGGGGGATTTGGTGCGGAGGTAGATCGGAGTGTCGTCGGCATAGCAGTGGAAGTCCAGGTTGAAGTGGCGGAGTATCTGACTGAGGGGGAGGATGTAGATTGTGAAGAGGAGGGGGCCGAGTACTGAAACTTGGGGGACGCCTTGGGTGACTGGCGCTGTGGCACAGGAGTGGTTTGAGATTGGGCGGTCCAGGTGATGGTTGTGTCCAGGTGGAGAGTGGAGGAAAGCAGGCCAGAGAGATGGTGGAGATCGATGACATGTAGATCACGGAAGGTGATTTCTCTGAGGGGGCGGGGGTGGGGGAAGCAAATTGTAAATTGTATGAGTTTGTGGTCTGAGAGGGGAAAGGGGCATGGGTAGAGGTCGAGTACTAGGAGGTTTGTTGAGCAGACAAGGACGATGATGTGTCCTTTGTCGTGGGTGGGGAAGGTGACATGTTGGGTGATAGAAAAATTGTCCAGTAGAGTAGAGAATTCAGCTGAGAGTTTGCAGGTGGGGGAGTCCATGTGGATGTTAAGGTCACCAAGCAGTAACAGGCGTGGGGAGATGGATGAGGCTAGTCTGAGGAGTTCAGTAAAATCAGAGAGGAAGGAGGGATGAGGTTCAGGAAGCCGGTAAATGAGAATAACTGTCATTGAGGAGAGGGCTTTGAAGGCGAGGAACTCAAAGGATGGTACTGGGGAGAGGGTGAGTTCTGTGATCCGGAAGTTCTGATTGTAGATAACAGCAACGCCACCACCACGGCGGGAGAGGCGGGGTTTAGTGATGTAGTTATATCATATATAACTACTATCATATTTCAGAGTGATGAGATATTTGCTGTTGTATTATTGCATGTTTGAGCTTTTTTTTTTTTTGTTTCCCCTCAGGTATTTCATCTATTGTGAAATCCTCCTGTATAACACAGAGTCTCAAAGGCATTGCTACAGCTGGTAAGCACTCTGTTCTTCTTTGTTTGATATTTTGTGGAAAACACAACATTTTACTCGGTCAGGTTTTGACAGTAAAGACTGATTTGATGCTCCAGGTCCTTTTTTTATTTTTAAAGAAAGTTTGGGAAATACACTTGTTCACTTTCTTGCCTAGAAATGTATAATAAGATCGATACTGTCATGTCTGTATGCGAACGTTGGATCTTCAGCCACCAGCGGCTTAACTTAGCATAAAGACTGGAAACTGCTATCCTGGCTCTGTCCAAAGGAAACAAAAATAAAGCTCACCAATTAACATGTTATGTCACATTTGTTTAATTCCTAGAAAACGCTTGTACATGTAAAAATGACGATTCATTATTTTATGGGCTGTTTTAGGGTAAGGTATTGGAAGGTGGATTTTATTGCCGCTGGAGCCGGGCTTGCTCTTTCTCCAGTCTTTGTGCTAAGCTAACTGATTGCCGGCTGTAGCTTCGTATCTACTGTACAGATATGAGAGATGTTTCAACCTTCTCATCTAACTCTCAGCAAAACGGCCAATTTACTTATTTTCTGAAATGTTGTGTGTGTTTTGGACTAACAAGGCTTCTCTAACGTGCGTTCTTAAACCTTTGGCTGTGTAATAACAGTTTTAAATGTAGAAATAGTGATCTTCTGATTTGGTTGTTAATGTTTAGTGCACTGTGTATCTCCCCCCAGGTTTGTGGAAGACGGGGTCGTACAGCTCCAAGAAACTGATGAAGATGTGGAAGGGCTGGAGGAGGAAGCCGTCTGTGTCACAGATGTCCTGATCCTGTCTGTTACTGTTTACTCTATAAATGTTCAGCCAGACAATCGACGTCCATCCTTTGATTTCTTATTTTTTTTTTTTACCCTGACAAACTGAAAATGGAAGAATCACACACTCTCCTCTGGTTATATCACTGCATAGTCTCTATGAAGGGGATCACTGAGCAGGTGTGAGTCTGTGTTTGAATAGTGTACAACTTTATCGTGCAATTCAAAAAAAGTTGTTGGGAAAAAAAGGGTGACATTTCAAGAGCCTGACTGAATTATGGCTGACATTTAATGCTACTACAGATCAAACCTTTCTGCATGATGACCATTTTGAATTATGCGAGCGTTAGATCTGTGCAATTTCCATGTGGACGGCCAGATGACGGGCAGCTAAGAGATTGAAAAGATATTTCTGTGGGTTATTTTCATCTTTGTGCTGAGAGGGCTTTATTGAACTTTGAGTGTATTGTCTTCAGATGTGTGCTGGTGTTACATGTCACACACACTTCTCATCCCCCTCTCAACTCCAAAGGTCTCAAATCTTTCATTACTTCACGTTTTGAGAGCGTTTTTGATGTTTGTACCATATTTATAGTATTCATAAAATAAAAAATAGGATCACGTTTATTTTATGATTACCATCTGTTTACCTCTCTGCCACCTTTTTATTGTTATGAGTCGGTCATAATGACAACTGGAGGTATTTAATGCAGTCAGAAGTGAATTCACCGGTTACTTCCTGGTACCGTATCCACATTTTTATTTGCGTCATACTTGACAATGACTTTAGTTGTGGATACATGAATCATGAGGTGTCTCATATGATTTGTTGTGATCTCATCTTTTGCACTGGTCATATGCTGCATTTTTTATAGCCTCTTTGTACTTACGTGGACACTTTGCTGTCACACATGCCTTTCATTTGCAATTTAATTCAGGTCAACATTTGTGCAATCCACACGTAATCCAACCACAAACAACCACTATTAGCAATGGACAGTAACTACATACATTTACACTTCTCCTCCACTACAATTCAGAGAGAAACATTGTATTGTTTACTCTGCTACATTCATTGGACTGCTGTAGTTATTAGACTCTTTACAGTCTCTTTAAGATTTTATAAACAAGACACACCATTTTATAAAACATGACGTATTGGTGTTAGGGCTGTCACAATAACAGATTTTCACTACACGATTATCATGGCCAAAATAACTATATTATCGCAATATCTATAGAAAATGTATAAAAAATATAATGCTATCAGTCTAAATTCATCTTTAACTCTCATTTGGTTTTGGAGGAGGAGAAACATAATGATGTAGAAGGCACTGGATTATTTAGACAATATTATATGTGGACTATTAACATATTTCACTATCAATATTTTATTGAGTTATCGTCAATACTGGTTTATCGCAACACCCCTAATTGCTGGAGATTAAACCAATTTACAGAATAAAAAATAGCAAAAATGTACCTTTACTGGTACCAGCTACAACATAAAATGCTGCCGTGATGCATCACTAACAATCCACTTAAACACTGACAGGAGTCATTCTGCCTGCATTTTATATTATATATATATGTATATATCCAGTGGTGGAAGAAGTCATCATGCAGTCAAGATTTATATTATATATTTTACAAAACACTATAATGTAGTTAGTAAGTAGATTTAACTGTTTGTTCATATATTATAAGCACTTTGAAATCTAGTATAGTGTTATTACTAGTTCATTAAATGTTTATAATAAATGTTAAGTAGGGGACTTACTGTGTGTGGTTTAAGTGTAAACATTTATACAATATATTTAATATGAACCTAAGACAGGGACAGCAGACAGGGATTCAAACAAGCTGAGAGGTTAAGGGTTAACTGCCTTGCTCAAAGTTACTTATTAAGTAGCTGTTGAAGGAGGAAGCTGTCCTTAATCAGCTACTAAATGTTTCACAAGCCCAGACTCTGAGGAGTAAACACAGTTACAGCAGCGTAACCTTCAGAGGACGTGATGCAATGCCTCATTAACATAATATATGCTGATATCATCGCTGCAGTCCTCCACCAATCAGCGCGCTTCACTTTCACCACCTGCTAGGAACTGAATTCCATCATTCCAGGCATTCCTGCCCTGCTCCCTCCTCCTCCTCCTCCTCCTCCTCTTCCTCGTTTAGCCTACAACCAAGTTTGTCCCGACAGCTCCGCTACTATTGTCTTCACTCGTACTGCCCCGTCTAACCGCCGCTTATGTTTTGTGTCTCTGTGGGATCTATATCTTGTTTTTGTTTTGTGTTTTGTTTTGCTGTGTGGATACTATCATACTGGAAGATACCAAAGTGGCGCTTGAAGGAGGTATGTGCTGCTAAACATGAAGTCTTACTGCCTTGTTTCTGGGTTTGTAGGATGATAGTGCGCTCTTTTCTGAGTCCTACGCTACAAATTCAGTCGGTTTTTTTTGGGCGAAATATTCAGCGCGTAAATGAAGAAAAGCGTTGTAAACACAGAGCTGAAATCATATCCGCATCGTTTTACGAAGGTTTAAATTTAATTCCCGAACTTTCTCATGTCAAGAAACCTCCTTTAGCCACATGCTTTCCTCCAAGGATCTGGGGACATTTAGTTGTGTCTCTGTTATACTGTGAGTGTAGTGGAGAAGAATGAAAGTAAATCATGTCGCGATATGTTGCTTTATTTTGAAGGGATATCTCTTGAGTAAGCACTGAGTCAGGCTGATATAAATACAGCACTGGTGGGAATAAAAGTGGACGCACTTGCTGCTAATAATAATCGCTTTCATTTTTGCCCGAGTCATGATCGTGTGAAAGGTTTGTCTCGTTTCTTCACACGCACCACGTAAACAGTGCTGTTTCGTGACGAGGTGCAGGACAACACACTTGACATGTTTGCAGTTTAGTCTGAATGTGCAGGAATGGTTTGTAATGATAATCATTCTCAAAACGCTGTTTTCCTGGAGAAATGAGGGAAAGGTATCCCAGGAATGCAGAAAGAGGGAAGAGAAGCGCGCTGAAGCGTTTTTCTCCACAAATACCTCTCATAGCAACACTGGAGGACTAAAACCCCCAACACTGCTAAAAACCATTTATTTTGGAAAGACAGAGTCCAAACATCACACAAAAGTCTTAATTAATCCAACCACCTATATAATAACAACAAGTAGCCCATCATACCCTTTTTAAAAGGAACATTACTACATTTTTAAATACTACAATACAAGTAAAAGTCTTGCACTCAAACTTAAGTAAAAGTTAATAATTGTCAAAGTGTAATAGGTTTTAAAAGTGATCCTACCAGACTCATATTATATGCTTATAAGCGAGTAATTGTTTATCAACAGAGAACTAATAAGCAACTATTTTGATAATTGTTTAATTAAGAAAATGATGATTATGACATTTTATTAATCAAACAATTAATTGACTGAGAACATTTTCAGCAGATTAATCAGGGGAAATGATTGTTAGTTCCAGTCCTACTGTTATAATAACCTAATCAGGGAAGACTGTGTTCTGCTTTGGCAAAAGTTGATGTTCAGCTGCTTGTGTTAGGACATTAAACACTGAGAGGTTTAGCATATTTTATCAAATGGTTTTGTAGAAAAACCTTTTATTTTTTCAAACTATGCTACTAAAAATAGCTTCATTTTGGTGTCTGTACCAACACTCGTGTATCGTGTTGATTCGGGTGTTAAAATGTGTTTCAAATGTTACAGCTTTATAGCAATAACAGTGATTTACTTTGTGATTGTGGTGACAGACCTGTAGCGCTCTTAATGACTGACATCTGTCAGATATGAACTTAGTTTTAAATGTTATATAGAGATGAAAGCCAAACATGTTCAGCACAGTGCCTTCTCCCTCTGTCCCACAGGCATCCAAGCATGGAGACACCACTGGATGTTCTGTCAAGAGCAGCTTCATTTGTTCATGCAAATGAAGAGGAGAGTAAGTTCATCAGTTTTATTCGTTCCTCTTGTGTGTTTGTGTGTCAGTAGTTTTGCTCCCACTCTTTCTGTCTCGCTGTTAAAAAGGTACCCTGTGGACGAATGATTTGTACGAGTAGAGTCACGTTGCATATCGATAAAGTGCAACATTATGTTCACCCATCAGCCTCGGCCCTGTTTTCTGCCATAAGACAAAAGGCGTCTTTGTGCTGTGCAAAGTTTGCAGATACACATTCAAATAAGACCAACTGCCCTCAACTGCCATCAGCACTGCTCTTTACCTCAGCTGCTTGCTTGTGTTAACCTGCTTTCACTGGAACCAGGTGGATCTCAGTATCTGCCTCCACCTTCATTTCAGTGTCTTTCTGTCTCTAACTTTGTGTCTGTGTCGCTGTCTTGTCGATCCCTCTCCATCTTCTTACATTCTCTTCTCAGTCTCCTTGCTTCTGTCTTCTTCTGTCTTTTTCATTTCTCCTCTTCTAATCATGTCTGAGGACTTCTGGCTCTGCTGGAAAAAAAATTCCTTCCGAGATTAAGGAGAAATGGCCAACCCTTATCAGCAGGCCTCTCCACTGCCAGCAGAGTGAAACCTATGAGTTCCCTTAACATTCAGTGGATACCACTGATAATTGATCTGCACTGTTTGGAGCTGGAAATTGAGTTTGTTTTATAGTAATCTCTTCGACAGATTGTATATTGTTATTTAATTGTTGCTCTCTGGCTGTGCAGCACTTAAAGGTTCAATGTGTAAGATATGCCAACATTTTAACTTAAAACATTAAAACAATAAACTCATTATCAACAGAATGTGAAGAGGTAACAGTCAAAGACTTCTACATATGTATTGTTTTGCAGAGATATCTACTGAAATTAGCAAGCTAACTGACTAGTTCCACCCCGTCCAGTCGAAAATGGCGTAGCTTCAGTTAGCAGTTAGCTTGAGCTAACAGGACCGGAGAACTGCAAACTCCCTGATGCAGCCGTTACACATTTCCACCATCCCGCTGTGACTGCAGGGCTGGAGCTTGTTCTGGCTGAGCTCGAGTCTCTTCGGCTGCTGACTGAGGCTCCGTCTGACGGAGGCCGCTGTCGAGTGCCGGCTCGGCCGACCTCTCTCCTCCCCCGACGGGCTGCTCTTCTGGCTGCGCCGCCCCCGGGAAGACAAGGCAAATATGCGGGTCGTTTTCTAGTTTCTGGCATTTTGGATTTGGATTTAGTCCAATAAACAAACCTAGCGTTACACGGACTACAGCCTCCGGCTAACATCAGTGCCCAGTAAACACAGAGGGATCAGTTCCACGTGAAGATTATATGACAGCTGTGTTTTTTTGACCGGCTCTCAGAGTTTCAGCAGTTTGGTTGAATTTTGGTATTCTTGCCCTGCTGACTGACTGACAGGCCTCACACAGGAGTAGATGTAATACACAATATAAAGAATAAATTAGAATACAATAAATATGCCAAATTACTTCATTCAACTAAAATATAAACATTAGAGATTGTCCTGGCCCTATTTCTTTGGAGCAGGTGGCTCGGAATTACACATTGAAACCTTTAATCCTAATTTACTATTGTAGAGGAAGCTCAAGAAGGTTTGTGATTTATTTTTTCATGAATTTCTTTGTGATGTGAAGGAATTTAAAACTCCTTAAGCATCAGGGAGCATGATTTGAGTTTTTAAAGGAAAGTCAATTAATGTACTGATCTCCATTAAGATAAATGAATATTATAATTTTGTAGACGTGCATGCTAGCTATGGTTACAACCATTTAATCCAGTTCTTCAAATTATTTAAAGTCTTTTTAGAGTTGCATGATAATTGTTTAACTTGTAATTTTCAATATATGTATAATACACACATATGCACAGAAACGTTTTTGTTAATTTCTTGTGTTCATTGGTGTATTATTGAGAGAATATTTAGAAAGAGATCCAGCTGTAACTTCCCTCATGTTACCGGTTTGTTCCCATAATGCCTCGGCTTAAATGAGCTGAATATCAGCTTCCTTGTACTCCTGAGTGAAATGGCATAGTCGCTCCCCTCCTCCTCTGCTCCCTCGCTCCCCTGCAGTGTTATTGTTTTTTCCTCTGCGCTGATGTCACTTTTTGTTGTGGGTCTTGCATGGCCTCTTTGTCCAAAGACAATGCCCTCGACCTGTTTCCACAGTAGTGCAGGAGAAATGGGTGATCCAGCCAACCTACGACCAGCTAGTTTGCCAAACTAGCAACCAGGCCAACAGGCAGTTAGGTCAATAACCTCTGCCTACCTGTTTGCATTTATGACAAGCCTTTTGTAATGCCTGTGCAGCACATGATACCAGAGCACAGAGCAGGGAGAGGCTCGGGCCTGCCTTCACAACAACACTCAAGGAACAAGGAACAAGGAAGACCGAGTGAGGCTTGTCAGGGCCAGTGCTGCAGTTCACAACATCTAGAGTTTGAAATGAAAAGCATTGTTCAATTTGTTTAAAACACACTCCTGCAGACAGCCCATCGTTGTTCGAAATGAGTTTCTGAGAAAATTACACATATGCTGTCTTGAGGGAAATGGAATTACAGTTCATGAATAATGTATTGATGCACCGAGGTCATTCTGCTTGGCTTCAAAGTGGAAAATATTCTTCAGTAATATAACAAAATACAGTTGTTGGCCCTGGCCTGGATTAATTAAAGTGCTTATTTTGAAAAGAAGCTTATTATTATTATTATTATTATTATTATTACCATATACTTTAGCAGGAAGCAGCAGTGTGGGCTTTGCAGACTTCTGGACCAGGCTTCCCTACTTTATTCTGGGGGCTGTATGCAGCCTAAAAGTAAGACCTGCAGGCAAGCATCAGGGCTGAAGTCTCCTCATTGTTCAGGTAAATAAATAATATAATTACTTATGTATTTTTATTTACTATTTAATATTCTCTTAATAAGACTATAATCAGTCATTCAGATAAGGCAGTAAAGGACAGTGTTCTCTGTAATAAATATACAATATTATGTTGGTATCAGTTCCCTATCAACAAAACTAAACATGAGTGTAGGGTTTTTTTTATTTTGTGTTTTTATACCATTGTTGGAAAAGAGTGACAAAAATGTCATCATTTTGTTATTTTATAGATTGACATGAATTTATACAAAGAAGTTAAGTCCCCTTCACTTCTGAAACCAAACTAACCACTAACTGCCATCTCACACACACGCGCACACACACACGCACACACACACTGCTGTCTGTGAGCTTGAACTCCCACCTTCCTGTCTGTGAACAACACTAATTACAGGTCTTAAGTCAAAAAGTCCTGACTTTGAACACAGTAATTACTCACAAACTAAAAAAGCAGTGAAGTAATTTGTGTCTTTATATTTAATGGTGAATGCAGGGAAATGCTTAATACTTGCCATCACCCCTCCATAGCAATTTTGGTGGCTGCTTGGAATATCTTACATTGCGCTCCACCCTTCCTGGAAGCAAACCTGTATTTGAGATCAACCTTTTAAACAGAGTAAACTGGGCTCTGAGTTTGCTAGAATATAGCAGTTTTTAGAGTCATTTCTTTGGTTTAGTGAAGTCGGAGACATCAGCATGCCCTGACTATGCTCGTTGGGTCTTGGATGTTAGATCAAAAACAGTCTTTCCAAATGGGGCTGGTGGTTTAGGGCCCGACTACAGATGGAATATGGACCTTTTGTGTCCGAAGGAACCACAGCAAAAGAAGAACTTGTGCCAAGAGAAGGAGGTTGGCTGGGTTTCTGTACAGTGCCCTCTGCTCTACTTCTGCACACGCAGAGATACACATGCCGTCCTCTGAAATCCTGCTTGTTTGTTTGGAGAAAACACACACACACTTTTGCAGAATCCCCCCTTCATTGTTATAGTTTCCATGGTTTGTTCAAACACCCCCAGTCTTTTCCTTGCTCTTGGTGAAGGGAAGCAGTCCATTAAAACGGACTCTTTTACAATCTTCTGTCTCATTCTTGCGTGGAATAACACTTTAAGTGCGTATTATATACTGTATATTGTGGACAACAGAAGGAACATCTTACAGTATAATACATTCTGATTCAACAACATCACAAATTGCACCTGCAAAAATCCACCTTGAGCTGATTCAACATCGGTCTCACTAAGACGAAACATTCTGTGCTAAATGGCCAAATTCATTCCAAGGCCGTATTGTTTGTGTGATTATTTTGCCGGTTGTTCCTGTTATTTTGTCCATCTCCAGTATAAATATCCAGTCTTAAGTGGGTGGAAGTAAATCTGGTAATCGCTTATTGGTAAATATTTGATCCTCACTGGCTAAATTTGCTCAACACTGATTTGAAATGTAGTTAAGCTGTGGACAGTTGGGTAATCCAATGTAAAATGTATTCAAACATTAACATGGTGTTTCTTAGCTCAAAGTGAGACAGAAGTGGTACCTTTTTACCTTAAAAAAATAATAATCCATTCATGCTAGCAGTATGGCTCTGGGGATGGCAATGTTGGTCTGTCGGTTGGTTAACCACTTTGGTCCACAACTGGAATATCGCAACGACTATTTGATGGATTACCATGATTTGTGCAGACATTCATGATCGCCAGAGGATGATATTTTGTCCAATAATTAGTTTTTTGGCCTAATAGCAGCAAAAGTAATGGCATTATTAGTTTTGCAGCCATAGAATATCAGCATCAACTGTACTTTATGGCAATAGCTCAATCTGTAGGGACTTGGGAACCACAGGGTCAGAGGTTGGACCCAGTGTGGAGTGTACCTCCTGGGACTGCCGAGGTCGGATCCCCACACTGCTCTCCGGGCGCTGATACTCACTGCTCCTAATACTAGGATGGGTTAAATACAGAGTCTAATTGTAACTGTGTGTGCTAAGCTGTGCTGTGTACACGTGTGTGACCATTAAAAGAGGTTTCAAAATCTTCAATTTCCATTTCCACTTCCACATTGTGTGTAGTGGTAATTAGCTAATGCTAGCATGCTAACACGCTATACTTACACGCCTGCTTATTATCAGTCAGTGTGTTAGCATTCTCATTGTGAGTACGTTAGCAATGCTGACGTTAGCATTCAGCTCAAAGCACTGTTGTGCCTAAGTACAGCCTTTCAGAGCAGCACATCTGTACTGTTCGTCTTGTTTAATTAGGGACCTACATTTAAGCAGATTCACTAAGCTCTTACTCTGCTTATTGGGAGTCAGGTCATGTCTACTTGCACAGCACATTTCAATTTCATACACAGGTAAAACCGATGTGCTTTACATTAAAACGTTAAACACATGGGATATAAAAAGTAAGCAGTCTGTTATACAAAGTTGATCTGAATTTGATCCTTTCATCTACATTTGTTGGGTACTAAGGGCCTACTTAGGCCAAAATGTGCACAGCATTGTATTCTTTGTGTTTAAACATTTTATGTTAATTGAATACATTTGATGAAATCTGATTATGACATCAGGCAGGCAGGAAAACTGTAATTCAATCTGCTCAATGTGATCCAGTACAGCAGGTCCACACTCAGGTGGACCAGACTGGCAGCTTTATCCTGTTGTATGTCCTCACTTAAAATGGTATATGAATAACTGACTACAAGCTTGGTTAATCAGACATTTTTAAAGTGTTTAAGGGTGGCGTGAGTCGGCAGTCAAGACTAGTTAGAGCTTGTTGATGCTCAGTGGTGTATAGTCGGATCAACACTGAAAGTGTAATTGGAGATCTTGTATCATGGCACTTTGTCAAAACCTTGCTGGAGGCAAGCAGTATTCTCAGTGGGAGGTAATTTGATCGAGGACTCATGCTCATGGGTGTGATGGGTTGGGTTTATGGGTGTGTGTGGAGCTTTTTTCAGCAAGGAGTGGGTTTGCCCTGCAGCCTGTCCACGTTTCTGACTGATATCTCTGAGTGCTTCATGTGTAACATGACTCAGGTGTTAAGCAACTAGACATAATAGTGTAAGCATCCAGATGGTGAGCAGCACACACCCATCTCTGTAACTTATCATCTTCCCTGCAGGTCTTGTTAAGGTGTTTTGAAGTTAAGCGAGTTAAACTTTAACACATGATGTAGTCTTTGGATGTTTTAGTAACCCGGCTAGTCACAACAAAAACAAGGTGATGCAATTTAGGAAACCAATTACCTCTTTTTGCAGGATCGCTAAAATCAATGTAAGCAGTGTGAGTGTGTCTTCTTAGCCATTTGTTTAACAGTGTTATTATAGGAATAGTTTGATAGCTCCTGGAGTTTCTGCTGGTTGGTTGGCAAAATCACGATGACAACAAGACAAGGGGAAGCCCCCCTGTAAAACTCGACCTTGTCGTTTGCATACTTCTCTAATGGCACTAATGATGCAGGAGGAAACTTCTGCAGCTCCATATCTTACTTAATAAATATAATAATTATTTGTACCTGACACTTGATTGAAAAATAGATAAGTGTAATGACTTGAAGTGTTAGCAGCTCGTCCTTCTGCATCTGCGAGGCACAGCTGGACTACAGCCCAGTCTTTTTACTCTGTTCTCACATCTGGATTTGGTGGTTTTGTGTTTTACTGAAAAATAAAAAATAAAATGCCTCCCTTTGGTTAATATTTAATCCCAAATCTAAAATAGTTGGAGACAATGTGGAGCACGCTGGCATTTAGTGTTGTTGTGTATGCATGCTGTAGCTTTTGTATGTGGTCTCAAACGTGCGTGTGTGCATGCCATAAATGTTGAAAACAAAAGTGTATGTAGATGAAAGACTGAATGCTCCATTGTCTGAAACACCACCATGTTTTATTGCCTATTTTCCTATCAGTTCCTCAGTCAGTGTCTGTTTCCGTTTTATTGATAAATGAGGTGCTATGATGTCATTAACTGTTACTAGCGCTCAAGTTATTGCCTGCTATCTGTGTGTGTGTGGCTCAAGGAGTTAAATCTTGGTCATCAGCATAGTTTTTATGAGTGCTATAACGATGTCATCGATGCCTAGGTCAAAGTGATGTACAGACGACGTGCAGGGTAACACTCATCCCACTTTAACGCTGACTTCATTGTTACACTCCTGCTCTTGTTCTCTCACACATGCTTTATCTTTTTTCGTCATCACAAAATCATTTACAGTATGTGAGATATTACTATAGGAATCCTGCCCCTGACTGAAGCACCAGCCTATCAGGGGTCAAACTGTAATAATTTAGCACTGTGTTGGACAGAGTTGACAAAAGTCTGCAATAGTGTAAAAGAAACCAAGGGAAGAATCTTCTCAATAAGACAGAGAGTGGACTCCCCTAAAAAACAAGTCACACTGCTTTGTCAATGTACAATATGTTTGTTATTATCATGGCTACATGACATTTTACACACCGATCTTCCTCAGGGTCAGACTATAACTTTAACAAAGCGGTGTATTTTTTGTTTTTGTATTAGTTAATTATCCAGTTCCAATGAATGTCCAAAATGTTTGTGAGAACATGAAATTTAGCAGCTACTTTTCCTAAACTTGAGCAGTTGAACATTGGTCTGTCTGCTCATTTGGTGGACTCTTGACTGTGTTGTTACGCAATGCAAGTAACTTTTTATCTTATTATCAGTAAGTGTTTACAATTTGGCATATGAGAGAGCCCTTGCCTGATGAGGCAAGGGCTGAAAGGTAACTGTAGCCTACATACAGGAATCAAATCAAATCAAATTCAAATCAAATTTATTTGTATAGCCCAAATATATCACAAATTATACATTTGTCTCAGTGTGCTTTACAGACTGTACAGGTTACGACACCCTGAATGAAAGAGTTTGATATTTTTGGGAAATACTTTTATTTACTTTCTTGCAGGGAGTTTGATAAGAGATTGATACCACTCATATCTGTCTGTTCAATATGAAGCTGGAGCCAGCAGCCGCTTAGCTTAGCTTAGTTTAGCTTAGCTTAGCTTAGCTTAGCTTAGCTTAGCTTAGCTTAGCACAAACACTGGAAACATGAGGAAACAGCTAGCCCGGCTCTGCTTGTTGCCTGGCAACCTCACACTGACGACTAGACTTCAGGAAGTCACTGCACTGGCCCAAGAAACACTTTCATTACACTGTTCATATGATTTAATTAGTGAACTTTAGAAGAGCTGGTAGGCAGAGTTTTTATGCTAGATGTAAACTGTGTATAAGTAAATCAGCTCAGTGCTTCTTATTCAGGAAGAATAAAAAGCGGTTTGTGGGAAGTGGCTGCTTCCCAGTCTCTCCTCCCTACCATCAGTCTATCTCTTGTTGTCTTACCCTCCTCCCACATTCATCTCTCTGTGCCTCTCTATACACTTTCCTCTGCAGTTTAACTTACTAGTCTGTTGACCGCTGCGTGTACACACACACACACACGCACACGCACATGCACATAGGCAGTTATGTCATTGTCACTGCTTTGTCAGCATCGTGGTTCAGTGGGCGGCCATTAAGAATAGAGGGGCAAGGGGCCACCATGGTCACAGGATCAAAGGTCAAGTGTCAAAGGGTCACAGTTGCCAGTCACAAGGTTAAATACAACCGACCCTTGTTTGTCAAGCATTTCTGTTAAATGTTGCTGTTTTTCTTTGTGGAAAGACTATTTTCGCATTTCTAAAATACTAATGTGTAGCTAGAAAAGATGTGGTTTAAGTGATTTACTTTCAGCGGCTGTTTGTTTTTCCATCTATGTCTAGATGAGTGAATTCTTTATTTATTTTTTATTTTGATATGGTAAATTCCCTTGTGATGCTCGTAACTGCAACGTGTGCAGAAATCCATATGTCTCCTCTGGTACAGTTTTTGCCCGCAGGTGATGCTTTTCTCCTAAAGAACACTGTTAGGCATTGAGGTGGCTATCTGGTCTTTTAGTGTGAACAAGGTTGTATAAAGAGCCATCTACCACACTAAACAAGTCATGTAATACATACATTTTTGTAGCCACCCACTTTCACAGGTGGAGCTTCTCACTCCCATCTGTACATCAAATTGTCCTCATCAGTTGCCTTCGTCAAATAGTCATGCGCTTAAGTTTTTATGGGTCCTCCTAACCTCACAAGAGTGATTGCTTTAATTAAGGGCGGCTCTGGCTACGTTTTTTAATGTTGGCTAAAATGTTAAACAACTCATGTCCTACATTTACTCTCAGCAAATGCCACGCTTGCTGGTCCCATACCAGCTCTGCTGTCTTAGCAAGATAACTTTTTCTCAGAGCTGTGCTGACCACACATACTTTACATTCCTCTCTTTTTGATAGCATTTGCCATAGTTACTGAGAATGAAATGAATGATTGCAAACCTCTCACAAAGAGAAGTTAACCTTTTTATAATGCTAAAAAGGTATTCCTGCTGAGACAGAGATTTAGAGTATTAATTTTCAAGGTGATTTTGTCCAAACACATGAATTCCATTGAAGAAGACATGAAGGGTGAACATAGTGTGTGAACATACTATTCTCAGAAAAGTATGTATTGTATTTGTAGCCTCGGCAGTGATAAGGTTGTGTTGACGACATCTGAGCATGCCGAGGCTGTAATCCAGGCACAGATGCAGAACATGAGTGGTAATGGCACAGAGCCTGCTGTCCCACGCAGGAGCTGTCTTTGCCAATAAATGATAAGCCCCTGGGGTCAGTTTGTTACCAGCTAATCGTTAGCATGGCAAGAATGTTGTCATTGGCCTTTTGAAAGCACAGATAATTTTCCATTACCAAAACTAAGATTTGTTTGGGGTTATACATATTGAAATGCTTGTTTCTTCATTTAAATCGCAACAATACAGACATTGACCAGCCTATTTTTTCATCAATGTCAAAATTGTCAAACGTTGAATAACATATTAGAGTTCTGTTCTGTCAAACAGGCGTCACTGCTGTGCACAAGTTATCCGTTACACCTTTCCTCTTGCCATATAGTACATAATAATAATCACCAACTTTTTTAATAAACTTCATTTTTCATGCAAACGTGACAGAAAATAGTGTTTTCAGCCTATTTGCTGCTTTTATATGTTTTCTATCATATTAAACTGAACATCTATGGTTTTTGGACTCACAAAACAAGAAAAGAAATGTCCATCCCAGTTTCAAAAAGATTTTTCACTATTTTGTTTAGATTTTATAGACCAAATGATTAATCAAGAAAATAATCGTCAGATTTATCGATAATGAAATCTGCAGCCTCTGAGTCTCAGCTTGTAGCTCAGAAAATATTTGCATTTTACAATCCGATCTGAGTTGTGGCAGTTTCATACTGCAAAGTAGATATCTAACCTTGCCTTGCCCGACTGTGAGAACGCAGCCACTGTCTGCCTCATGTTGGTTTTGTTTGTGTTGTAAACAAAATTTGGCAGGCAAGTTAGGAGGGAGGAGGAGGTGGAAGGAGGGAGAGCAATTTCGATTAGAGATGGAGATGAAAAAAGATTTGGAGGAAAGAAGAAGGTTTAGCATGGATATTTAACACAAGCTGCCAAGGCCTGATATTGCATTGTGAGAGAAGAGCCTTGTTAAATCGATAGAGGAAAGTGCAGACTGCATATGAGAGGACAGAAAAAAGAGTTGGAGAGAAGAGTGAGACTCAGTGAGAGTGAGAGTTTGCTCAACAGACAGATGGGCCATAAGGAAGAGTAAGACACGGATAACTTGGCTGCTAAGGGAACACATTGCCATGTGGTCCACATTCCAGCTGGATAACTCTGCTGGTTGTAGCTGAAGGCTGCGGTACACTGATCATGGCTTTGCACTTTTATAAGACTTGTATGTGTGTACATATTGATGTCATAATATCAACAGGTTCCGCATGTTGCAACTAACTATAATCAGTTTGCGATGACTACCAAATAATTGCGATATAAGATATTGTTGTCATTTTAAGACTAATTTATGCCACTAATATAATGATAATTGGAATATGAAAAAAATATAAAAATATCCTAAATTAATAAAAACAAATAAAATAAAAACACACAACCAAAACAATAAATAAAATTGATTTTCTGGCTCTGTTAACATTGCACTTCCATGAATATTAAACATTTGGCACATATGGAGATATACTTGCTTTACGTGTTTAAGTTAATTTCTGACAAAACCAAAGCTGTAAGCGGACACAGGAATGCGTTACAGCGGCGTGCACATAGTCAAAAGCAAGTATATCTCTGGCTTCATTCATTCCTTTACAGACAATATGCTGCCAATCCAGTTTCTCAAGGGTTAGTACCTTCTGTCAACAAAAAGTAACAACATCTTAGCAACAACTCTCCTCTCTCATTCAGCCTAAACCCACTTGAAACTTATTATAGACTTATTCTTTCAAACTTTCTGGCCGGTCATAAATATTTCATTACATGAGGTTTAAATGTGTTCCCACAAAGGTGGGAAATGAGGAATAGCTTCACTTCCACACAATCACCTGTTATCATAGTTTTAGTGTAGTAACCTGATATTTCCTCTTCTGTCAGAGTGTTGTGACGGTAGTGCCTGTGTTGAGGATCTTTTCTTCTTATTCAAACACTCCCAGGAACCTTGTGTTATAGATGGTGTCTCCTTGCTGCTGTGTAATATTACCATTCAAGATTCAAAATATATTGTCTATCACATAATGATAGGAAATTGTCTTAGGTTAAAACAATTCCATAAATAAATCAGAGCAGGTGTGCAAAGCTGCATTAAAAAACAGTGACAGTCTATTTGACCTTGTTTAAAATGCATATTGCTGTGGGCAGTGGCGGGCCGTCAGGGCCAGCAAGGCCTTCTCTGCTGGCCTAAACATCATCAGAATATACATTTAATTTTTTAATATTTTTTCCACAAATATGTATTAAATTATTCCCCATAGTCTATTCTCTTAATTTCATAGCTTTCCTCTTGGTTGCGCTGCTTCCAGCCTCAGATGGAGATTTGGAGGGCTGGCCTTTATGTTAGAGCTTTTATCCAATCATATTTCAGCCATGATGTGTTGCCAGGGTCCACGAAATCTGCCTTTAGGCCTTCAGAATCAACAGTGCGGGCGCCTGTAGCATAAAGTGAACGGAAACAAAACTGTGGCGTTAACCAATCAGATTTCGAGTTGGGGACACCGGGGCCAGCTAGCAGGCGTACGATAACGTCAGCATGTGCACGTCTTTTGATTGGATACGCACTATTGAGAGGCAGAGCTATGCAGAGCTAGAAACTGACCTTGAACGAGCTCATTTGTGTAGATTTCTACAAGCTGATTTTTGTCAACCCACAATGGCTGAAGGAGGAGAAGAGATCGATTTGGTCGCAGATATAATTACAACGCCATTTTCAAGACAAACCTTTCAAGAAAAGCTAGACATTGTGAGAAGAGAACGGCCAACCCCGACGCTAGCAAGCTTATCACAGCCGGGAAAAGGGTTTGTCCGCCACTTTCAAATCACTAACTACGAGCGGTACCCCCCGCTCACAGCCTCCGAGAGGCACTGCAAATTGTACTGCTGGGAATGCCGGCTATTTACAACTAAATGCTTCGGAAATATTAATATAACTCTGTTGTTAGGGTGATGCAACGCCCGGTTATACTGCGTTTCTGTCTAAATGTATAGTTTCTAGAGCGATGGCGTCATAATGATGGTATTAAGAGGGGGAATAATTCAGGTAGGACTGTGTAGGACATCACTGAAGGCCTAGGTGGGAAATGCACGGCCCGCCACTGGCTGTGGGAATGAAAGAGCTGCTCTGAAGTGGCTGCCTGATCGGAGTAATAACAACTTGATGATGTTAATGTCTTCACAGAAAGCTGAACTTCTGTTTGTTTTCCTTGTGGCTTTTGAGAAGCAGAGACATTTAAAAGTGCAATCATGACTCCGTATAGGATTCGTAAAAAGTTTGACTTGTAGACGGTTAAAAATTGTGGAACACCAACCTATAGTATCATAACTTGTTATACAGGTCTGTCCTTGTTTGTAGACATTATATGTTCAAGCAAACCTTTTACAGCCTCAAGGTTTGTGTAAAAGCCACAGTTAAGTAACTGCCCTGATACAAAGAGCTGAGGGAACACATTTCAGAGGAGATACACGTCTTCATTGCATTATGTCACCATGTAAACAAAGCATGTAATGGTGTGGTAGTATTTATAGAGAGGGTGCCATAAAGTAATAGAAGATCTGACCTTTTGATATCTACAAGTGTGAAAGTTTTTCTTCTTCAATCGTGTTTATAATAAAGCTTAAGGCCAACTTGACAAACCTACAACACAGTTGTTCCTCTTTTATTCATGTTAGTTTTAGTTAAGTGAAGAAATGGAAAGACTGTATTCAACGGAAGGAAGCAGGTGAGAAAGGCAGAAGCACTCTACCGTCATTCTATGGTCTTATATTCTGTCAGTGTTTGTGTCACAACACCGGAGCGTGTTAATAAAGCATTAGGATGAATCACCACCTGGCCTGTGCAGTGTTGTTATCGAGACGCACCCACTCCCTGGAGAAGCCCAGACCTGTTCAGGGAGACACACAACACTGCAGGAGATTAAGTAGGTGTGGTAGCGCCTTGGCATGATAGATTAGATAAATAAATAGACAGGCAGGAAGTAAGGGGGATAATGACAGGAAGGCAAGAATTCTCTGCTGGAGATGGAGGCCAGTTCTATATCCACACCGCTAAATGAAAGATGGATGAATGGGTGGGTGCATTGATAGACCCTTTATTCAGTTTGAAACTAAATTAAACTTAAGTGCTTCAGAGTAGAAATCCAACCTGACTAACGAGGTCCAAATCTAAGCAGAATTTATTTTGTAAGGACAGAGAATATCATAAACCAGCTCATGTCTGTAGTAGTAGAATTACAACCTCCGCCAAGATTGCAGTGTTTTTGGCTCGGTTTGTTTGTCTGTCAGCAGGATTATGGAAAAAAAAACTACTGCCCCGATTTTCATTGATGGAAAAGGTGTAGCATGGGCCAATGAGGAACCCATTTCATTTAGGATTGGATTTGAATCACAAGGCGGATACACGCATTATTTTTCACTTCCGTTAACATTGTAAGATTTGTGCTGCATTCATGTGGTTTCAGAATAGCGAAAAAAATTGTTCCCGACTGGAAAATCCACTTTAACATCCCCTCAAGTCAAAACAAGAACTCAGAAACAGATATCCACTCTTTGTTTTAAAAGCTCTGAGCAATAAAATACAAAATACATCTTCTCTTTAGCGTCCATGTTTGTTTTAAAAGACTTCTTACAGCTCATAAACACACCGAAGTTGCAAGAACGACTTCCCAACTCGGGAAATGGAACCATCCGAGTCCCATTCTAGGTTATTGGTAAAATGAGATTTAGTGAGCCAGTGACACTTTTCCACAAAGGTTTGCATTCAATTACGTGGATACTCAAGTCTGTCTAACAGCAGCAATGCCCCAGCCTGCCTGCCTGCCTTTTTATAGCTGGCATCACTATAGGTCATCACCCCCACAGTGAGCTCTTGACTGCTGAGTCATGCTGAAAAAGGCAAGTTGGGGAAACAGTGAGGAGAAAAGGTTATTACAACAGTATGTGTAAAAACTTGTCCCTATGGGGAAAAAAGGTGGAAGTTCACCAACTTGTTGTGTAACCATTAATCTCCTTACAGCATGCCAAGCCAGAACAAAGAGACTGTGTTAGACACTGTTTCCCTTTTTAAAGTACATTTGAAGTCAAGTATTTGTGATAATTGCAAGACAAATTAGTACATTGAAGCCCATGTAGCCATAGGGAAATTATGCATAATCAGCTACACTGACGTACAAAGGTTCCTAAAAGTAAGCGTCACTTAACAGGAAGCACTTTGTAGAGTATTTTTGATACATTTGTTTTTATTTTTAATGGGAATGTTCACTTTAATTTACAATGTAACTATTGCATGGTCTCTTTTTATTTTTGATGGCATTATTAGTATCTTTATATAGACGGTTAGGGTCAAAGTTCGTTCACTCCTGAGGAATTTTGTATCATCACAGCTTTAGTCAGTTTTAGAAACTTCGAAAAGTTGCTTGAGTTTACATTGTTTACCTCTTAAAAACATTTTAATTGCACCCTATTTACTAATGACATTCGTAAAGGAATGGATGATCCTACGTTAAAAGGTGAAGATGTCACCTCCTAACTTTTGGTCTGTAACTTTTAGGTCTGTTAACCTGGTTAAAATAAAGGTTGATTTAATTTTTATTATATATATATATATATATATATATATATATATATATATATATATATATATATGATTTATAATTGTAACACACCATAACTGTAAACCAATATTAAACTTTCTCCTGTGAGAAAACACTTTTTATTTGCACAGTTTTGTGTAAGTAAAGCAGATATCTATCTCTTCTTTGTACTTTGTTATGTTTTTAAGTCAAGTTTGAGAAAAATCTCACATCATTATCTGTCCTTTCGTCCTCCACTCCAGTGAAATTAGTGGCTTTTGACGAATGATGTTTCAAGTGACATATGAGTGTGTGTGCATGGATGCACAATGCTTGCCACCTGAACCAGTTGAGCTGTCTTAACAGAGCTTTGTGGTTTTATACTTCCTGAAAAGTTGTGACAATGAACAATGCAGAACTTCATAAAGCCTTTCAGCAATGTAATTTGACCTTCTTCCACAACTTTCTGTATGTTGTCGCATACAATGCAGTACAGTTTCAGCTTTGGCCTCTTACTTGTTAGATGCACTGCTCTGAGTTATTAGTTGTAACCTGCAGCACCAGCTGTAGTAGAAGCAGTCACAGTGAATGGACTCTCTGTCTGTACTGAACCGTGTGTGCGTGTGCATGTGCGTGTGTGTGTGTGTGTGTGTGTGTGTGTGTGTGTGTGTGTAACTGGAAACAATGGCTATCCAATGAGACAAGAGCCATGTTCCTTAGTTCTGAGCCACCGTTAGTTAGTGGGGGAGGCCAGGGGGGGAGGAGGAGTGAGGCCTTTTGTGTGTATTTGTGTGCTTGTGAGTGTATGAGAAAGAAAGGGGGAGGTGTTTGGATGGAAAGGGTTAGGTAGGGTAGGTTAGATGTATGGGTGTGTTTGTGTGGATGCCTTCATACTATCTGCGTTTGTTTTGTCGGTGTGGCTTGTGTGAGAGGATAAGAGACGTATTGTAAAGTCCTCTGCATAATTAGTCTGTTTTGAGCCGTGTTAGAAGTTAGGAGAGGCCTGTTTTAGTGAGAGACAGGTCAGCCAAGCAGCCATAACTTTGCTGTTACTTTATAATATACAGTGCTTTTAACCTGCATGGAGCCCGGGAATTAAAAAAATAAATCCAGCTACCGGAAAGCTTTATCTCCTCTTTTATGTTTCTCATAATTTATTATATCTCTAGCTGTTTTTTCTTGTTGCATATAAGGCAAAAGGCTGGGGGTGCAAGATTGTATGAAGGTAAGGCAATACAGTTTTTTCTTTTTACATTTTATTTCCTTCTGAGTTATTTATATTGCTTTGAGAATACATAATATTTCGACTTTAAAGCTGGGTCTTAACCTACTGAGTTTGCAGTGACTTTGCAGGTATTTAGTATGTTGTCTGAGCGTGTTATGATGCCTCTCATTTCTCGTTCTGTGTCTTCTATGTGTCCCACGAAAACATGCACATGGCAAATTTCCACACAAACCATGTAAAATGATTACAGTATTCACATTCTATGCATCTATGATGATGATACCTATGTCCTCTTTTCATCCCACTTGCCTCCTGTTTGGCAGTCTCCTGTATGGAAGACCTGGGCATAGCCCATGTTAAGCACCAGGGGGCAGGAGAGAACCACTGAGGAGACTCTACTGATCATCATAGAAGTTTTCTCTCCATATATATAAAACTACTATAGGCAGTTTAAACATAGTGTTGTCATATTGCACATAGCATATATAGGCATAGATGTTCTTTTTTACATATGGGCTGATATTATGTCCATATACCTACCAGATGGGTAATCTAGGTACAAAGAAACATCCTTAATCTATTGTATTATATTCTGTTCACTTGCAAGCCTGACACATAACACAAACAATGTAGATTGATGGGAAAGCACCATCATTGTAAATACTTTTTATGTCTTTGTCCTTCTCGTCACTTTTATGTTTTTCCTTCTCATTTGATCTGTCCTTTTTATTTTTCTCACCTCCATGTTTCTATATCTATAAACAATCACTGCATTATTCCCATACAGACACGTTTACACTGATTTATTCAACTTTATGGCTTCACTATAGCCTTATATTTCTGCAGGGACTCACTTTATGATAAGGTTATAGCGATCTTAAAATACTTTATTGCACTTTCTAGTCTCCTCAGTCACTTCTATATTCCCATATATACCTCAACTATCTTGTGCATTTTTAATATTATGTGGCACAAACTACACCATTGTTACTTGTTATACATTTCTATCTTTATACCTCCCCAAAAATGTAATATGGGATTACTGCAGGGTCTCTGGATGTGTTTGGAGAGGCTGATCTTGTGCGTAGAACATCCCTGATATTTGAGGCGCTCCAGGGATTTGGCGAGCATGCCCAGTGCGCCCCTCTCAGCTACAGAGGAAACCACTGCTGCAGCATAGGAGTCATACCAAGCATAGCCTGCGTGTCAGTGCAGTCGACTTACAGCTGGCTGTGAGGAGAACTGACGCTACTGTTTTTTTTGCTCTTTATCACCGCGATAAATATACACATATTTCAAAAACAAGTATCATAAACTCGGTGTCAATCCTCTCTGTGGGGGTTTATCTTATTAAAGTTTTTTTTTTTTACTAAAGTTGGAGGCTGGGCCTTTAGCTGTTTGACCGTCGCTTGAGAGGAGAAGAAGAAGAAGAAGAAGAAGAAGAAGAAGAAGCTGGTCTTTTTTGTGGTACAAACTCGATAAATGCTACTAACGAAAATGGACCTGTTGAACTACCAGTACCTGGACAAAATGAACAACAACATTGGCATTCTCTGCTACGAAGGTAAAGTGAAGTGACGGGTTTGGGCTGTTTGTTTCTAAAACCTCGGCGGTGCCGTTACCGAGTTAACGCTCGCGACGTTGTTGGTCGAAGTTTTCACTCAACTTACTTTAGCTAGCTTTAACGTTAGTTGCGAGCAAGTTGTTGTAGCTTTCAACACATGTTGAATCATTTCATTTCTACACGACTTATGAATATCGACTCGGGTTATAACATTTCAAAGGTTTGAACTTGATGCCACCGTAAGTATTTGTTCTCCATGAAACGTGTTAACCGTTAGCAACGTTGTTTACTTTAGCTTTAAATTACACTATTAACCGCTGTGTAACTATTTGCTTGTTATCTGAAAAGCTGGAAGTGTGTTTATAAGCCCGTGTTATCATTTTCTGAGTTATTGACCGCTTCTCAAAAGGAAGACCTGGCTAATGATTGAGACTGCAAGTGTGTGAATTTCATGGCTGTGCTGCTCTATGACTGACTCACTCCGTATTACTAGTTGCTCAGTTATTCTGACTTTCTGCTCTCTATTACCACTTACATTTCTACATTTGTGGTTACATGTCTGCCTTTAGTTGAATCAAATTGTGTGTTGTTTAGTGATTTAACCCAGTGGTGTTTTTTTTTTTGACAAGTGCTGGGATTTATCTTCACTTGTCAGTGTGGACTACAAGTTATTTTCTAGTATGAGCAGTGTAGGATTTCATGTTGTCATGACCGCACAGAGCAGGAGCTCCTACATATATCAGCAAAGTGACTGACTTTGGAGTAGTGTAACTCCTGTCCTGGGCTCTGCAGTTAGTGCTCACATGTCAGGCGTTGTAATATCATCCTGTCTTTCCGGGGGCTAAATTCAAGTTCCTTCCTCTGCCCCTGATTTCTACTGCAATATACAGAATCAACTCCAGCATTGAACATAAGAAAAGTCCACTTTAAAATTGTCAGATTTTGATATTAACTGCAATAAATGATGTCTTTAAAATCTCAAATACATTCCCAAGTGACAAGCAGAAGATGCATTTAAGAATGCCATCCCAGGTTGATTTATACAGCAACACAAAGGAAAACATTTTCCTGAGAAATTATCAGCAGGCTTTCTTTTAATTTCGGCTCTCCCCCTTAGCCTGCTTTTCCCCTGCTGCTGCGCCATAGTTAGCATCTCCTCTCTACATGCAACCTATAATAATCTCTTAATAGCACTCCTATTAAGACTGTACGACTGAAACACATTTTGCAGATTTGCAGAGAGGGTCAGAGAGGCAGTTTGGCAGATGGCCGAGTTCCATTTTATCAGAGCAGGTAGAGGGAACATATTATTTTGTGATTATGATCTCTGACAACAGAGTTGTACTTTTGTCTGTTTCTAACCCTTTGTGGGAAACAAGAGCATTTTGTTGCTGTAATTCCTGTTTGACAAAATTCTTGCTTTAAGGCATGTGACTTCTGAAGTTCTGCTCAGGGGTTTGGGCACACATGCCATGTGGAATTTCAGTGACAGTAAAGCTCACTCTTCAGTGATGGTGAAGCAGATACGACTACCCCTAGGCTGGGATTGAAGCCAATCAGAAAGGTTCTCTGTGTCACTGCAGAGCTTAATTTCTCAGGTTTCATCCTGTCTATCTCAGTGAAGAAATTACCGGTTGTGAAGAGGGGAGGGGACTACTTTCCATAAGTATTTTTATACTTGTATATCCTCTGGGTGTCTCTTGTACGTAAGACACAATGCTTAATTTATATCTTTGGAAAGCACATATCTGCAGGGTTAGCCCATCTATTGTTTGTTTTGTATTGTTTTTTAGCTGACTGAGCTAAAATCTGACTCCATCATGTGCCTCATGATAAGAAAACAAAGATAAAATAAGAGGGAAAATAGTCAACCAGTAAAAAAAATGAAAGAAAATCCCTTCATGTTCAAACATGTCGAACCAAGAAGGGGGTTGCAGGAGCTTTGTGATATTGTGGGTGTGCTGACTTATTGTTGTTATTGTTATTGTTTGCATGAACACATACTCTCAAAATACATTCCCCGTCAAATGCACACATAGGATATATATATATATATATATACATAAACATATATACATATACATATATACACACTGGCTTTGGCGTTACACAGCTGGCTGGAGGGAGATCGCCAGGGAGCTGAAAGTTGCTACTAACATCATACTTGCTGTTGGCTATATTGTATGTAATTTTCAGGAGATATCACAATATGAAATGTGTGTTTTCTGTTTAAGTACAAACGTAGGATCCATCATTTAAATCTGATCTCGCACACACAGCTGATAGGTACACGGTTTGTTCACGTGATGTAACAGTGTGGACAGAGAGCGTCCGATGTTACATGATGCGGCGCAATAGTCGGACGCAGGTTACAATTGGGACACACGGTTACTGTCCGGGCTGCTGTGTGTGCGACATAAAACCATCATGTGTGTGTATATGTGTGTACATTTCATCTGCAAAAAAAACGCATCTCGATTCTGGGTTTAGAAAAAACAACATCTAGCATTGCCTTGTTGCGTTGCGGTCCTGGATAGATAAATAGATGTGGTTTGCATATTGTAAATCGGTTTTGAAGGGGAGCCAGTTCTGGAATTAAGTAATGAAGTTATTACCGTTCACCTTGAGGTGCTGGCTTTCAGTGTGTATGATGTCAGTAGCATGGCAGGAAAGTAGGACTGGAGTCTAACCATGTTGTCCTCCTGAAGTGTAAAACACAACTGTGAATCTCAACCTTTCTCTGTGTACCCTTCAGCGCCCAGTATATCACATTTATTACATTAACATTGATTTGCTAATCAGCAATGCCAAGTCGCCTACATGTACAGCATTGTAAACAAGTGCTCCAATCTCCTGCAATACCACTATGATTGCTACCATTTAATTTCAAATCACTTTATTTCCCAACCACCTTTAACAGTGCTGTTGATTCTATTTTCGGAAATGATTGTTTTTAGCTCCTTGTGTGTACAGACGCTGTTGGAGGATATGTGCTATATGCAATGTTTTATCACTCTGTCCATCTCTTTGTCCGTCCGTTCATCTGCCTCTCTCTCTCTCCAGCGCTCCCTTTCTCTTTCTGTAAAGCTGCTATCAGTTGTAGGCCTAACAGGGAGGGGTGCAGGGGAATGCTGACTGTCCCTTTTTTGCTGCTGAGCAGTAAAAAAATAAACAAGGTCAAAGCCATGTACTTTTGTCAACTTCTCTCACTTCTTTGTCTCTGTCTTGCTCTCCCTTCCTTTCTCTGTCAGAGATCAAACCAATCTAACATCCGGCTTAAAAGTTCAACTCTGCAGACAAGAACTTCTGTGGAAGAGCTTTTTTGTATGTCCTTTTTTTTTTTAAGCCTAAAACCTCTACGGACTTTGGAAATAAAGGCAACCCAGAGGGCCAAGTTCAGGCTACGGAGGAACTCAGCCAAAAATAATCACTTCGCAGAGAGAGGAAGGCATGCTAGGACTCATCCTTTTTTAAGTGTCTTAAGGGGGAAAGGAGAGAGGGAAATAGCCAGAGGGACATAACGAGATAGAGGGGTTCACCTCTGTTTGTAATCCAATCTCATCCTGATTCCAAGCTGTTTGAAGTTCTGTCAAGAGAAATAGGCTTTGATCATGTGGACCTAATGAACTGAGAGAGCAGAGAGGGGAAGGGAGAGAGTGGAGTTGTACTTCTGTGCTTCAGCCTTCAACTGGCTGTCTGCTGGTTGAACAAAGCAAAGTGCATTTTCTCGTAACAATGTTCCATATGTACTGAACAAATGTAGAATAGATAGACAGGATGATAAAATAAGTCCTTTCGAGCATTGGCATTTTGTGATTCTGCCTGCTGCTGTTCAAATATCATTTGTTACATTTTTACTACACCAATGCACACATTTTACTATTCAAATTCTATAATCGTGAAAAAAAGCTGTTTTTTTTTAAGTAGGCTAAATCTATACACCCAGCTGCGAGTCAATAAGTACCCCTGTAGACAAACAAACTGAACATCGTAACCTTAATTGCAGGTAGTCTAAATCTAAATAAGCTAACGATAACTCACAAGGTCCCCCTGCATAAATAGAGGTTAAATAAAAAATATATACATCGTGTGAGTCTGTTCTTTCTTGCATGATATTTCCTGTATATTTTAAATCGGGCTCTATTTTTCACCTCGCTACTATGATAGCGAGCTAGAAAACGTTTTCAAGTCATTAATGTGAGGATGCTCACGATTTAACCTGCTAATGGAAATTCACCACAATCAACTTATTGGGAGTGTTCTGCTTTAAATCTGCTATAAAATCCGATATCTTCCCATCCACAATTGAAGTGCTGGAATAGTTTAAGATACATCAAGCTGATAACTGAGGGTAATGTTGAGCAGCAGGTAGGTCAACAGTCTTTGACTCTATGGTTAAATGTCTCATTTGTTCGCTGGAGAACGACTCGTAGATTCACCCCTTGTTGAGCGTTTCACTACTGACAAACCTTTGACGAGCTATTATGTGCCCTGGATCCTGATTGGACGGTGTGGTGTCACACTCTCCCTTCTTTTATTGCCATCCCTCTGTCCTGCCAAAAACAATGATGTCACCCTTGTTGCCATGGTACACAGTGGGGCGAGCAGGAACATGCCAGAGAGCGAGAGAGGGGAGGAGTTGCTGCTGTGTTTGAGAGGCCATGCTAAAACTAAACATACATAGAGGAAGAGTGGAGGAACAGCACACATTTCATTACAGTACAAAGCCTTTTCAGTGCGTTTGTGTGCGCACTACGGCCTTCTGAATGACTTGATGATATAATAGGTTGTCCTATAGCGATAAAGACGGCTCAGAAAATGTTTGCACTGTCTCTCTAAATTGTAAGTCATGTCATTTGTAAGCGTAGCTCAAATACACTGTCAAACATTGATGAATGCCAACAGTATTGTTTTAAATCTTTACTGTGCTGCTAATTAGCAGTGAGTGTTTGTAATATAAAACAGTTTAAAATGAAACATGATTAACCAGTTGGTGTTGCATTGCAAAGGATTGTGTTAATAAGTAGTTTTTTTTTAGTTTTTCTCTGAGAATAGGAGTAGTCATGGAGAAAGCTGCACGTAGGAATGGGAGTTTTAGTCTGTGCTTTATGTTTTTGTTTGGGAAAAGTCAGACAGATACATGAGGCCCGAGCTGTGGAAAGTCCCCGTGCTGAGACGGAGCCAGTGGTAGTTTTCCCTGATTCTCTTTTGCTCTTACTCCCACTCACTGACGACTCTGTAGGCCGCCTGTACCAGGACAAGACTGGAGCTTCGCAGAGAGAGTCAGACACATAGAGAGAAATAGTTCACACCACACACAGAAACATATGCAGAACCCATCCACAACTATTTCTTCCAAAACATTCCTAACCAAGATACTCCTCCTGTGTATGCCAGAGGTTTGTGCCTCACTCAGCAAACTGTTTAAGTCAACACAACCCAAAGTTTGAGCTGGAACACAGCATGTATAGTAACACTGTCATGAAGTAGTTTTTTGTGGTTAGCTTGTTTAAAGTGGCAATAAAACAGTTGCCTTCTACTTGAAAATACCATAATTTTGACTAATTATCATAATTTACATCCAAGGCTACGCAAAAGTGAAAGCACGTCAGTTGACAGCAACGACACAACTGTCAGTTCATAGTCTGTCATGTTTTTGAAATGATCAAAAGTATAGTCAACTGTTGTTTTGCTGATGCTATAATTCAAATTTGATCTGGTTTTTATCATCTTTCAGAGTTTGCTCACCTGATCTCTGCCTCATTGATGTTTAAATTCTCACTCTTTGTAATAAAGGTTCAACATCACTAATAACTCTCCACCTCTCCTTTTATCTTCTCTTGTCCCCCCCCCACAGGTGAAGCAGCTCTGAGGGGCGACCCTAGACTCCAGTCCCTGTCTCTGTCCTTGTCCTCTTCCTCATCCTCCTCTTCGTCGTCGTCGTCCTCATCTTCCTCCTCCATCTCCAACCACAGGACAGGTCCTCCTCCCATCAGCCCCACCAAGAGGAAGCTGAGCGGGGACCAGGGGGACAGCGACATGGACGACAATGAGCATGTGGCAAAGATGAGCCGACTGTTTGCGACACAGCTGTGAGTGCACACACTGAGTAGCATGAGTGAACAGGCACTTACACACTATTTAATAAAATCCATCATGAGGACCACAACATTTAGTTATTTTATTAATGCTCATTTCCTGTCATGCTAGTTAAAAATATGTATCTCCATTTCTGTTACTGCAGCTCTTTTCTGTCTGTCTGTCTCACACACACACACACACACACACACACACACACACACACACACACACACACACACACACACACACAGACAGACATTGAAGAGGCCACCTTGTTGCCTAAAAGCTACATATAAACACACGTACAAAACTCGCCGCTTTCAATCAATATAACTTGTGTTTCAGTGTTTCTGTTGGCCACGTTTTTTGCGGGCTTCCTTGCTTGGTGAAACTGCACAGGCAGGCTTTCTCAGAAGTCCCAGTTTGGACTTCAGGGTGCTATGCCAGGTTTAGCTGTCTCCACAGTGTTCTCCTTATAGCCGCAGATCTCTGGAAGCTTGGAAACAGGGACTGCACAACAGAAAGATTACTCGCATCTCCAGCGTTCCCACATTTCCCCTTCCAGAGATTCCAGAGATTCTGGAGCGCTGATTGGCTGTGAAGGACTGCTGAGGCCGGGGGCAATGGAGTCAGAGCACCCCCCCAGCTCTCTTTTTCTCGGTTTGACTTGAGTCAGTCATGGGACTCCAGCCATTGCTATTTATTGCAGAGACAGTCAAGGAGATGTTAGGTAGAGCTGTGCAGTTATGCATCCTTGCTAATTCTTCAATATGTCCTGTTGCTGAAAATATAAGCAATATTCTGAATTAACAGCTGCTGTTTTTATGTCACTTGTTTCATTGCAGTTATGTTTGTCAGTCCACATGGCTTTGAGGTGACACAATGGAACACAGTAGACAATCTGCTGGATATACTGGAAGCCCTGGATTAAGAGTAGAGCACAGTTACTGGTAGTGTTTTTATGTGGTTAAGCATGTGCAAACACAGGTGCGTGTGTGGATTAACATGCAGTACACACTATCATGTGTGCGTGCTTGTACACACACTTTTGCACATTAAGCAAATAGTTGAAATCACTGTTGAAGGAACACTCGACATAAATCTTCTGAGTATCAAACGCTCGCCACTATATGACTTTAAAAGCAACAGGAAGGTTTGCAGCTGTAGTCGGCTGACATTGATAGCAATTGCAAAGGCGAACCTGAGTGGTAGCAAATGATCAGAATCACTCGTGCAGTTTAATCCACTAAGTATAATGTTAATGTTTAGTATGTTCCAAACACTTCAAAATGTAGCTAAAACACTTCTTTATTGGTGAAGCAATGGTTGCCAACAAATCTGAGAGGATCCTGTTCTTTTAAAGGCTTTTAGCTGGTGAGTCTCACCACGACAAAAGTAATTGCAAACATTGTAAATGTTCACTGGCTTGTGTGACAGGGATATGTTTTGTGTTACAGGTAGCAAATCTATGACTTTTGAATCAAGTCTTCTAGTGGCACAGGGGGAAGGGTCTTTGTTCCTTCATCTTGTGACCGTCTGGGCTCACATAACAAAGGATTAGCTTGTGTGTCTTGACATTTGTGCAGAGTCATCTTGTTTTCTGCTATGGATGTGTCAGTGGGGGGAGAATTAACATTACACTCTTTAACCAGGCAGTAAATCCATCTTCCCACTTGGTGTTTTATTCTGTCGTCTCAGTTGTTTTTCCACACTCTGTGAGATATGTTTCATGCACGATGCGGTTAACTTCTGCATACATTGATAAGCAAATGCTCCTACTTGTGTACTTTGTAAGTCGGTCTGCCAAAGTACAATGGGATTTATTGTCGTATCAGCTTTCAATTGCTGTTGCAACTCCTTGCCACAGCTTCTAAATGCAAGCATTTTGTGGGGTTAAACTCAGGTTCTGTGAAGGTAAAAGTGATCTAAAAAGTTTGTGATGTTTAAGACTTTTCAAACAGCTCATGATTATTTCCTAGAAATAACCCGTGATAACCCATAATCTCTTTATTTAATCTTCACTTTAATTATGACCTTGAAGTCATTTGGCTCTAGGTGCTGTAGGTTAATTTCTACACAAGAAAAAGTCAATTGCTAGTTGACTTGCCACAACCTTAAGTTAATTCCAGGGCTTTCTCCAAAGCTTCATCAAGATGTACGTAAAAAAAAAACATTTGCCTCAGGGCCATCCTAAATGCATCTTTATTTTTTTGTCATTTAATTTGAGGTTTTTCTGAGGGCATTATTTCAGAGGGCGAAGGTAACTGCTTAGGGTCTTGTTGAAACCTGCAGTCAGTCAGAAGTTTCCCTCATTTGAACTGTAGTGCCTGTCCACAGAACAGTGATTACACTAAAGTGAAGAATGATGGGTTGTTTTTACAGAAAGAGTCGAGCTAAAAATAGCGGGGCAAAAAACAGCATCTATAGAAAAACAATGTAGGGTACTTCACTGTCGACTTGTCTTTTATTTAACATACATGAGCTTTCTGCTTCGTTTAACTCATCTGTCAAATGTAGGAACGGTGATTAGGTTTAATCTGAAAATGATGGACTTGGTTTTTGGGAAAGAAGCTCGACCGAAAACCAGAAAATGAACCTCTGCAACCCCTCTCCACACACACACACACACACACACACACACACACACACACACACACACACACACACAGTTCAAATGTCCAGCGATGGTTATCTGACACCATTCTAGCTGTTGGATTTTGCTGGCTGCTTCTGTCTGTGTAGCTTGTTTTTTGCCTGCACTGATTGCTCGGCCCAGTGTTGACTGTTCCTGCATGTTTCGGAACTTTTGTGTTCATTCTCCTCCTTTAAAAAAAAAGAAAAAATCTCTGTTTTGCTTGAATGGCAGTTATCCTGTGTGCTGACTGCATCCGTTGCTAAATAATGTGTGTTCTTTTGTCCAGCTGCTTGTAGTTTGCCTTCTTTTGTCTTTTTAAGTTCAGTAATATTTTCGGGCACCTGACACCTTAGATCTGAGGCGGGGCTATGAAGGAGGAAGCTCAGGTTTCTTTTTGTTGTCCAATCACAACAAGCTGAAGTCAGGGGAAGGCTCAGGCTGTGGTGAGAGAAAGAAAACTTTCTGAACTGAAGCTTATTTTCTTTTCTTTTAATGAGGGACAGTATTAACAGGCATGATAAATGAGAGGATTTTGCTTTAGTTAACAGCCTGTGTATTTAAGAATGTGGTTGAGTAGATTTTTCTCAGTCGTCTTAGTGTTTTTAATAGTGAAGTCACTACTGCGATACAGAAAAGTTTATGGCATGGTAAATTCTGCATATAAAAGTCTGATTGAAAACGTGGCAGTCTTAGTGGCAGGCAGATATGTGGATGTGATTTCTATGTCAGTATCGAGTGTGTGTGTGTGTGTGTGTGTGTGTGTGTGTGTGTGTGTGTGTGTGTGTGTGTGTGTGTGTGTGGGCTCCTTTCAGGCAGCAGGGGCTATACTTTCTCATTTTCTCTGAGGAGTAGGAGGAGTTTTGAACAAAGAAGCCTTATCCTGTCCATTGGAGCCTGCGGGCTGGAAGCTTGCTGCTGCCTGCTCGCCTGCCCGCCGCTGCAGTTGTAGACCCGCCAGTATAAAAGTCCTCTTGCTCAGCTGTTTCATTCCTCCTTAAGAATACAAGCCAGTCACAGAGCAAGGTTTTGTATAGCCAAGGGTTGTAATTGGGGAATATGACTGCAGGAAAGTGTATTTGCAGCAGCCTGGTTACATGTGACTCAGTGGGCACTGGGTTTGTTGATTTCCTCAGATGTAAAGCTGGGAAGTGAATCAAAATTAAGAATTAATTGTCTTTCAATGTAACCACATTGTGTGGGTTTGTTTTTCAATATAGTTAGTTGTTTAGTTCAGTAAATTTCCAATAACACATAATTAAGGCACATTGTGATGAACCCGACAGGTTCACCTGGTGCTGCTTGGATGTTCCTTTGTTGTTTCATGTTGTTACTCTGAATTGTAATTCTGTAGATATAGTAGCTAAAAGCAAAATCCAATTTAGGCAGTTTGCTGCAGTAAGTACTGTAGCACACAGAACGTGCAGCTGCTTTCTACTGGGAACTTCATCAGTAAGTTGTTCTCATGGACGTTTCCCCAAAGGCCAAATGGGGAAAAAATAAGAGAGAGGAGGAGTCTGTGTGTTGTGTGTGTGTGTGGGTGTGTGGCCAACCAAGCCAGGTGAAGTCATTGTTACCCTCTTGTTTTACATTGTGTGCGTGTGAGAAAAGGAGGGAGAGCATGTAGTGTGTTTTTCTTTCCAGCGTGTGTGCGTGTGTGTGTTCTCATGTTGTTTTCTTTGCCTGCTTGTTGTGGTTATTCCCATATCCGATCTGTCCCAGCTTTGATAACAAAGGATTTTCTTCAGTTCTCTTTCTCTGCAGTCAGTTAACTGTTAAATATGTGCTATCTTTCTATTTCTATTTCTGCAAGAGTGGAAATCTGAAAGATCTAAATCGGCTGTGTAAAGAGATGTTTTGGAAATGGTGCGAAAGTTTATATATTAAGCATAAGCTTTTATATTGCGTGTTGTATGTCGAGGACAATTACTTGATTTATACCAATAATAATCTGTAAATGACAATGTATTTTCTCTGGTTTTTGACTTTTCTATTTTAAAGGATGCAAATATTATTGCTAACTTCCGCTCAGTCCCGCTACTAAAACCTGGGCTGAGCAGAGTAAACTGTGTTGAGATGTTTGTATACTTTGTATACATAGCATGAGTAGACCCTATGTATGTGTGTGTGTGTGTGCGTGTGTGTGTGTGCGCGTGTGTGTGTGTGTATGTGTGTGTGTGTGTGTGTATCCATTTTGTGGGTTTCTGCAGAGCTTGGGCCTGGTTGTAACCTGTGGTTGAGCCTTCATCCTCTGCTTTTTTTGCTTTTTTGTCGTCTCCGCTACGCCCTGATTCTTCCCAGATGTTTCCTGTGTATCTCTCTCTCTCTCTCTCGCTCTCTCTCTCTCTCTCTCTCTCTCTCTCTCGCTCTCTCTCTCGCTCTCTCTCTCTCTCTCGCTCTCTCTCTCTCTCTCTCTCGCTCTCGCTCTCTCTCTCTCTCTCTCTCTTAAAGGAGTAGGATATGAACCTTTTCCCAACCAAAGATTTACAGTGAGGTTTTCTCTGAAGACTTTAGAGGACAATTGTGAGAAAAGGCGTAGCACTTTTATAGCTCCTGTATCTTTGCCTCAAAGTAAAATATAGCTAACTCACCAAATTGGCAGTCTAATATAGAGCTAAACCTGGAAAATCAAACTAGATTTTTAAAGTCTTCAGTTCATATGTTTGATTCAGTTTTACACTGTGACAACTAGGAAAGTTGACTCATACAAAGCTGCTTGTTAAGCCAACAAGAACAAATTAGAAGTCTTCAGATTTACAATACAGGCGTTTCTTTTTCTATTCAAGTCATTCAAACACATGATCTCAGTCAGGATCTTTTAACTTGAGGTTAACTTGAAGACAGGGTGTCATGTGAATGGTTACTTAAAAGGCTGTACATAATGACAGATCTGAGTGGTGTAATATTGTCCAAGATATATGACTAAATCATTTATGTATTGAGGGTTGGACTCTCTAAGTTTTAAATGAAGGATCTTCCAGTGAATGCCCACCACAGTGACTACCACTAATGCCAGGCTACACATAACCCATGATCCTAGTAAAATGGAATCAAATAGATATCTCCTCTCTATTTCATAATGTCAAGATGTCCATTCTGATGTCGGTCACATGGTTCTCATTTTCAAAAAAGCAAATAAAGAAGACGGACCACAGGGAGGTTTGAAGCTTTATGGAGCGAGAATGATTCAGTGACCACCAAGGTTTTACATTTCTTTTGCCTAACAAGCCAAATAGGAGATGTAGCACTCTTTGTACCTCTGCTAGGTGACGGTATGTTATATACTTCTCTCACCTCTGACTGGTATGCAGCATTGTGTTAAATGGCTGTATACTGTCTATGTTTATTATATAAAAATTCAAAGATTTAATCATAATAAAGAAAAATCTTCTGACGTGTGTTAAAATCACTACAGAATGGGGCGAGTATGAACAGTTGCACTTCACTTGTATTACCAGTAAAATCAAATGTAGCATGTTAGCTTTCTCAGATATAATATTCATCTGTAGTTGAACCTCACAATCCAACGTTCACATCTGAATCCTTCTAGAATTCTCCCGACGTCTGAATTCTGAGTGTGTAAATGTATCCGCTATGCAGTGCCCTCAAAAAACACGACAATGGAAGAACAAAAGTGTAGTCAACCCACCATGGACTAAGGTATTGTCTATGATATAGTAAGTAATGGATGAGTAATGGTATTTAGCCTCAGCTGGTAAAAATCACTTCAGCAGGACGTTTCTTGCTACATATGCCTGAAGTCAAAATGCTGGTTTCTTTATAATTCTTTATATAAAGGGCTTTCTCTCAAATCTATATACACATTATTAGATCTGAGCTTCTCTGTCTGCCCCCACCTCAGAGTGGTGTCCACTCCATATTGATGCTTGATCCAACAGTGACCTAGTGAACATTTATTGTGAAATAACATTAAGCTGCGTCCCCAACCTCTACCCCTGTCTCCACTCCTCTTTTCCTCACTTTCTCCCCCCCCATACCTCTCGTAGGTGCCTCTCTATCTCTCCCACCTTTAGCTCTCATCCTCTCCTCTAACCCCCAGACCTGGCAACCCTCTCTCTCTTCAGCTCTAGCCCTTGTTACCGCCCCATGCCCGCGTCTCATGTGTATCCCTCGCCGTCCGTCCTTAGCATCCTCTCCCTCTCTCCCTCTCTCCCCAGCTGCGACCCTAACCATAATTGAGAGGTGAGTAAGAGAGACAAAGACACAGGGTGGGTTTTGAATGCCCGATCCCTGGCATGACATGCGGTCCCGGGTTTGGTGGGCAATCAGGCGAGGGGAAGGCGGGGGCCGCGGTGGATACGACAGCTCCACCATTCATTGGTCGAATTTGTTGATCCCGTTCACTGGCTCCTGCTCCGGCCCCTCTTGTGCGAGGATGTGGGCATGCCTGCTCTTTGGCAATGATTAAAGTTTGGAACAACTTCCACAACCTAACTCAAGACCCAGCTGCTGGGAGGGGATGAGAGAGAGAGAGCTTTGTTATCCGTTTGCCTCTAAGCTAATCTGCTCATTGTTTATCTTTGAAGATAGCCGAGTTATACACGAGGACTTTGTTTTGTAGCATTTGATTAAAAGTTTGATAAGAAATAATTAAAACAATATATTCATCCTAACGACCTGGTTTTAATGCGATTAACTCAATAATGCAGTTATTTCTTTAACTTTTTGAAACTGATGCCACTATGGGAAAACATGAACGTTTGTTGGTGAGCTGTCGGCCGGGGTTTATAAAAGCGCTGCCAAGTCTCTCCCTCTTTAACCCTCAGGAAGTTTGCTGGCGATTGTGAGTAAAAAAGAGAAAGAAAGACAAAGAGAGAAAAAAGAAAAGGTGGGGGGTCTCTGCTAATGTAAGCTCTCGGCACAAACGAAGGAAACTACCGACCTCACTCTTTCTTATAGTAGAAGTCCGGACCATTCACATGCAGCTCCCCCCTCTCCGCAGCTCTTCCTCTCTCCCTCTCTGTATTCTGCCGAGACTATTTATTTGTGGAGGACGCTGCTGTGGGCTCCAGATGCTTGACCCAGCAGTCAGGTTGCCTGGTCACATGGCTCTACAACTGTTTGCCTGAACTTGTTGTTTTGCATCCGAAAAAAAGCCTGCTGCAGCTTTTTCACTCTTGAGTCTGTTTTGTATTCTCATTCAGACTTTTTCCTGGAGAAATGCCTCAACACGGTATCTGGGGAAGACTAAAGAGGGAATTTCATGTTGTAGTCTGTCCACCAGTGTTTGAGTGCAGCTTATTATTTATAGTAAGGTTTATTGTTTTGTTTTTTTCCCAATTGAGACTTCAGAGTCTATGTATAGTGTATATGTCCGTGTAGGAAGGAGGAAGTGGGTGAGTTTTGATTTGTGAATGGTTGTGTCTACGCATGTGGCTTTGGGGAGTAAAGCAGAGATAGTAAGAGGCGAGTACAGTAAATCTTGCTCCCTGTAACTGGGCCTCAGACTTTAGGAGGGGAGTGGAGCTGCAGTAAGGGTGTAATATACATACACACACACACACACACACACACACAGACCACATTTGACGCACGGAGCAAAATAATTGCTACCTGTTAAACTGCAAGCAAGTGTGCACAGTATCAGGCACGGCCAGTTCACTACATATCAAACATTTCAAAGTCATTATCATCAGAGCTGGGAGCTGGAGGGAGAGAAAAAAAGAGGCCAAAATCTGTGTTTTGTCAAACTGTCGTTACTTTAATCCCTTATCCTTATCACTGCCTGTCAATGATTAAAATATGAGCTCATAGATTGGAGAGAACAGAGAGGGATTTTGTTTTGGTGGGAAGTAATTCTCTTTCATATGGAAAGTGTGTGGCCAGTCTACCTTCTTTCAACTTTAGTATTCAGCTCGTGGGTTGTGTGGATGGTGTGTTGTGGAATAGAAAAGTAAGAAAACATACATAAAGGTATAGCAATGACAACTTTTAGCAGATTAAAGTGTTGAGATGCAGTTAGAGGAAACTCCTCAGCTTGTGTCTATGCTGCATTAGCCCTGCAGGATTTACGTTTTTTCATTGGACAGCGGTGATTGCCGTTGGCTTCAGACTCACTGGAGAGATAAAGTTGATTCGCTGTTCTGAGGAAACTACTTTTAGAGCTTTGAACTACTTGTCTACGAGTCCATGTTGGATAAAGTTAGGAGTGTTCCTTCTTCCTTCCTTAACAGCAACCCGTGTGTCTGTGCGCGTGCGTGTGTGTGTGTGTGTGTGTGTGTGTGTGTGTGTGTGTGTGTGTGTGAGAGAGCATGTGCTTGTACAAAACAGTCTTATCAAACCCTCCGGTAATCTGAAAAGTGTGTGTGTGAGTGATTGTGTGTGTGAGGTCAGTATTAATAGCTTCTGCTGTTCCACAGAGCCCCATTTACAATCGTTCTTTTGTTTATCTTCCCTCTTTTCGCCCTCATCTCAACTTTCTCTCTGAGCCCCTTTTTCTTCTCAGCCCATTTTCTACCACGATACACCATCTGCCACTAGTTCCTCTTTTTTTCTTCTTGTGAGCTCTTCCCTCACACCGAGGGTTTGGTGTTGGATCACTTTCTGATGAGACGTTGGTCAAAATACAAAGATAATTATTTTTTAAGCCACATATTTCTAATCAAATCTCCTCTTCTTCTTTTAGGCGTAAAGAGCAATGTACTAAACATACATTAATGTGCCTCTCTTTACCTCTCTGTTCTCAGGAAACCTAATGGAGACTACCGCACCTCTGCCATCTCCAAGGACCGGAGCCGGAGCCCCATCGAGCGTGTGATGGTGCCCAGCGCTCTGGGAGTCCACAGCAACCACCTGTACAGCCACGCCCACCACCACCACCACCATCACCACCACCTGGCCAGCTTAGCCGGCATGGACCAGCCACTGGCACTCACCAAAAACAGCATGGTGGAGTCTGCACGCAGCAGCACGGCAGCTATGGCCACAGTGCCGCACGCAGTCAGCGCCGTGGAACGCCAGCAGGTAACCTGCACTTCCTGTTTCTCTGGTTCTAGCACCCACTACATCTTTTTCAAACCTTGGTGGTCACTGAAGCATCCTCTTTTACGCTTCTTTCCTTGAATAATTCCTCCTGACAAAGTTGTGTTGTGTTGTTTAGGATGACGCCTAAATGTTGAATTTGTGTGTTTCAGAATCGTCCTTCAGTGATCACATGCGCACCAGCCAACAACCGCAACTGCAACCTGTCTCACTGTCCAGTCTCCCACAACGGCTGCGCAAGTCTCGCTAACAACTACAGAAGACTCAACAGTGAGTGCACTCAGACCAACAGACAGACGCAGGAACTCCTAGTTCTCTATAGTCGTGTTTATTTGCTTTTTTCAGTACCAGGTTTATGGTCGAAGGAGCCGTGACGTATAGACATACCTCAGTAATTAATTGACACTGATTGATACCAAGTAACCTTTACTGGGCACATTTGTCCCTGAAAGTGGATATCATTTAGGAAAAATGAGTTTCCCATACAGTGCAGTCTGGGAAACCTCTTCAGCAAATCACCCTCCAGAGAAAACACAACCGCTCATACTCTCCACGTCAGACTTATATAACTAAATTATTCTTATTTTTAAATCATCCCGGTTTTCTGTCAGTGAGTCTCGGAGGCTTCAACACGCTTTATTTATTACCTTGTCTGTTATCTCTGTACAGTGAAAGTCACTTGACGCTTCAGCCAAACACATGTCTGTTTTATTCGTCCCATCTGAGTGTCGGTCATGTTTTCTGCGGGTTAACTCAACTGTGGCCATTTTTATGATCCCAGTGAAATCCCTATGATCTCATTGAGGTTAACAGTGAAATTTAAAACGGTGATTTAAAATAAAGAAAAACGGCAATGAAAAAGTGAAGTAGATGTCGGAGTCAGTATTTCTTCCGTTGACCTAAAATGCACATTACCAAAGTTGAACTCAAAACAACAAAAGAACTGAGCTTAGCAATAAATTTCCCACTGAATTTTATTATAGAAGTGAGTTTTAGATATGTCTGTTTTCATTATGGGAAGTAAAAACTCTCTTCCTCTTGCCTCCTCCTCTCCTCCCTGTTGCAGCCAACACAGTCTGTGACCCGGTGATTGAGGAGCACTTCCGCCGCAGTCTCGGGAAGAACTACAAGGAGCCCGAGCCCACCGCCACCAACTCGGTGTCCATCACAGGCTCGGTGGACGACCACTTCGCCAAGGCACTGGGCGAGACCTGGCTGCAGATCAAAAACAGGGGGAGCCCCTCGTCGTCCGGCAGCAGCCCGAGCTCCTCCCCCGACAGTCACATGGTCAATCACAACCACTCCCCTTCTGTGGTCTCCTGAAGGAGGAGGGGTTTGAGAGGGATCTGCCCCTCTTTTCCCAGCACTCCCAATCATCCCGGCTCCAACACCCACGCCCTCGTCACTTTGGTCTGTCACCAGCGTCCCAGAGGGAATGCCTGCCTGCTGGTCTGCTAAAAACATCTACAAACCCTCAAGCCTGCTCTCTTTCTCTATGCACTCATAGAGGATCAATCAAGCAATAACAACACGCCCCCCCCTTCTGTCCTCTGGTATGGTAATGCCAGACAATAATCAGTAACGAGTGATGAGGGTTCAACTTTGGGACTCGACGGGAGCATCAAGCTGCTCCGTGCAATCATTCATCATCCCTGCATGTCAAGCTTGGAGCTGAGCAAAGTGTCTGTAGTTATATGTACATAGAGAGAAAAGAAAGGTGGTGTTTTAATTATTCATTTTTCTTCTTTTTTTGTTTCTTTAACAGTAGTTTTGTGTACTGCTTTTGCGTTATGAGATGCCCGACTTTTGACCGAAAAGATAAGCGAGGAACACTTTGGAGAAGATAATCACAAACCACCTGGCTGTGCTACCAAAGAAACCTCAGACACTGATGTTTATCACCACCTCGAAAACAAAACAACAAAAAGCCATCTTGTGATCTCCCTTTTTTTAAAGAAAATCTCTTTCCATTCTCTCCCCTTCCTTCTCGCTCCCTCTCGCTCCTGTGTGTGTGTGTGTGTGTGTGTGTGTGTTCTGGTGGTTTTGTTACTATATGTATACTTAGGTGGTCGACTTAGTCTGATTTGCACTACTGCCATAAGAGGGTAAAAGGTGACTTGTGTATATTGTAATGGGACTGATGAGGCTGATTTTGACACAGTCTGGTATAATGCAGCTTTTGTAGGAACATCTATTCCATCCCATTAACTGTTATTTTAGAAAGCTACCTGGGCACAATTTCATCCCGGTCCTGACAGAAAAGTTTAAGCCACATTATTATGCATTATGTTTTTGGAATGGAAAATGCATAATGTGGCTGGGCTGTATAAAATAGAGATGCACAAAGTAATACGGATTTGGATACCACATGCTCCAAGAATATTTAATTGTTAATTAGTGCAAATGTTTACTACAAACACACACATGCTTGCATGGTAAGAGAAGGTGGGAAAAAAAGAAAGAAAGAAAAGTTCGACATCAGCATTTGACATCTCTGGCAACCACCGTTGGGTCTAAACTACTTCACGTGCTTAAATAGTGCCAAATTGTTGCAAGCACGGGCAGGTTATCGGATCAGCCCGCTGTGGTGTCGATGGACATCACAGCCATTATGAGAGGAGCTCAGGGCTGAAAACACAGCTGTACGACCTGCAGTGCGTTGCTGAACAATGTGCTTTGATGTGTTTCACGGGCTTAACTGCTGACAGTGATGAGGGGATAGATGACGCCGCGTGTCACTTTGTGGTTTGAAAAAAACCGACCGGGGGAGAGACGATTATTCAGATGTCTTCAAACACACCTTTTGTTTTTGATTCTCTTTGAACACAGATGTAGTAATTATATTTGGCTTACGCCCTGCTCCCCCCCCCCTCCTCTCTCCTACACACTGTGGTTTGGTAGATTTCTATAAGGTTTGAAGGGTAAACTAATGCTTTTTACAGATGCATGTTTTTATTGTTTTGTTTTTTTAATAGCTGGTATCTATTAATGTTTTTAAGCAGCATTTCAATCTTAATATTAGCCTTTTCATTCGGACGTTAGTTGTTACTTCTTTCGTTGTCAGTAACAGACATAGACACTATACACTCACTGCTGGGTCAGTCGTACTCCATATTATTATTGTTATTGTTATTATTACAATTTTGTATTTTTTTTGTTTTCCATTAATATCAGTGTGGTAACAAACATCTATAGCGGGACAGCCTCCGGACAGGCTCTGTTTTAACGATGAGAGCTGCCTTTCTGCTGTCGAGATGGCTTCGGGATACGCAGCAAGTAAAGGTTTTCTTAAGATGTTGATCCATCAGTGGTACAGGATGCTACAACCTTCAGCATGACCGAGCTGAGACACCAAATCAGAACAAATGAGTCTACATGGCCTTGTTTTCAGGAGAAAAGCATCTGCAGTCTGAGATAAAATGTTGAGTCATCCTAACATCACCTCCTCGGTACCGGCCGTTACACACGCTGTTGCTGCAGTCCGAAAAGTACGTAATACAGCACAGGCTGCGCACGCTACGATGCTTTTGGGAAACAAGGTATTGTTTGTGGAACGATAGTGATTCTTAATTAAACATCTTGGAGCTAAAACTAAAACAAATCACTTGCTTATGATAAGATGAGTTTCTGGTCTTATGAACAGCTCTCAGACTTCATCCGTTGACTTTTTGTGTCTTGACTTGGTGTCCAGACTGTTTTTGTTTTTTTTGTACTTCAATGCTTTCTTCTCTGAACAACATTGTGTTGTTGCTGCAGTTGAGCTAGACTGCTGCAGTCAGAGAAAATGATTTGTTAAAGAGCCTGCGCCAAGGTGGCATACATTCCTCCTATAGGGAACTTTGTACAGGCCTCAGAATCTCCATATCAACAGACAGAGCTCATAACAAGCCACGGCCGACTGTCCCAGAGGGTCTTTTTGTGTCTTTACCAGAATTACAAGGTCGCTACTTTTGCTCCTTTTTTTTTTTTTTCTCTTTGCATCAAGCAAATTGGCCAGAAATTCATACCGTATGATAAAAGAACAAAAAAAGCATTTGCGTTATAAATACAGATAACATTTGAGGACATTCAGAGCATGGCATTTAGAGAACTGGGGCTGTAACGGTGGGCAGTGAGGAGTCGTTCTGTAGCTAAAGTACAGAATCATTTCATATCTGAGCTGAGGTTGAAAGTTGATAGTTTTTGTGTTCACATGTTGATTGTGATTTACTGATAAAAATGAGCTAAATCAAGAGTTCTCGAAATGGAACCCTTCCACACATTCCATCCTAAACTGAACACGACGGATGCTGAAAGTTCTAGAATCTTCAGATACTCAACATTTTCAATCGAAACGTAACTGCCAGTGAATTAATTTCCAAAAAAACGAAAAAGTACTCTTAAGTCTAAACGGGCTTTCTGTGACCGGTTTGGATGGAGATTTTCTTTTTTTTAGCAGGCAGAGCTTCAGGAGCTGAGCTTCTGTAAGCACAACCTGTGAGCCGGGAGACGTTCAGCTGCCACTGAAAGTCTGTTGAAGGTCTCACAGCGATGCCCCCCCCCCTCTCAGATTCAGTTCATCCTGATGTAAGATTTGATGTAAGCTACATGCTATAAAACACGAGGGAAAAGGGCTCAGTGTCCAGAGGATGATGTTTCTCTATTATTTGTTCTCATTATTATTTCACTACCACCCTGTAGGTAGGAGGCTCTCTTTCTGCTCCGGCACACACACTCCCTACACACTGTAGGAAAATCACTTAATAAAAAATACTTTTTTATAATAGGTAACTATAAGACCATCATTACGCTGTGCGTAACGAATGTACAGAGAAAAGAATCGTAGGTATTTTTTGAGGAACAATTAATTTGTTAAAGATATGTAGCTATTTAATTGTTGTTTTCCCCTGTCCTTATATTGTAATCATTGCATTTTCTTTTTTGTGAAAAAAGTTGATCTTTTTTGTTTATAGAGTTTGTCTTGTTTAGAGTAAAAGGTTCAAGTGCAGGAACACAGTAAACGTATGAAACCACAATAAGGCCACTGGTGTGTCGGGGACAATCGCTACTTCCATTGGTCCCCAATGTTCTGCAATCCTTTAACTTGTGTTCGATCACGTGACTTCGGAGTCAGCTGAACAAAAGAGGTTGTCCTTTTAGAGGCCTCTTGAGCAAGTTACAAGTTTTGTATTGATGGAACATCATTTTGCCACTAGCCCAGTGTGTCCTGCCAGCCATTTCCATTTAACTTAAAAAAAAAAACTAGAAAAACATTAGTCATGGGCTAGCAGGCAGGTAAGAATTCCAACACTGCATGTAAGGAACATACATTCTGGGTTTTGAGGAGTTTTTGCTCTACAGATGGGAACTGGGCTACTAACAAAACCATCAGTCCAATTTGAGAACAATTGTTGAATTGGTTTAATTTTGAAATCAGAACATTAAAGATGAACTGATGAAATCCTGACAGCCTTTTCGTACATTTCTTGTGTTCAGATGTATCCGCTTCATGTCCGTTACCAGTCAGTGAGGCTGAGATTTAAGCAGAAAATGGACTTTGGGTCGTCACCCTTGGATCTGATGTGACTCTTCCCATCTGTGGATGTTATCAAGTAAACATCATGAAAATTGTGGTTGCTTGGTCTTTACTCGTGACTGACACATTTTCCAGGTCCAGTTTGAAGTGGAAGTAGCATGTACCTAGTGGTAGTAATATTCTGTTTAAAAAATAAAATTGTATCAAGAAAAGTAGTCAATTTGTGGCTCTGTGTCTCCTACTAAAAAGGTTTTGGCAGGCCACCTTTTTTGTACGTAAAGTAGCCTTGATGAACAATAAAGTGCTTTTAAACCACTGTCTGAGTGCGGGCCTCTGTAACTGTGTCGGTGTGTTATGATATGCTAGAAAAGTGTGAATGGGTAATGGAAGGATGTGCTGAATTCTGGATTCCACATAAAGCACTATTTTCACAACAGAAAAAACTCACAGATGTAAACAGAAATAATAAAGACACATTTTATTCCAGTTTTTGGTTAAATACTTACAGAAGAGGGAAAATGACAAACAGCTCTGCTGAGAATACTATTATGAAAACCAAGTCAGAATTAAAACATTAATCTCAATTTTTGAGAAAGAATCATAATTCTCGGAGTTTATCTGGGAATTATTATTATTATCTTCTCACAATTCTGACAAAACCTTTAAATGTCAGATCTTTCTCACATTGCACTTATTGGCTTCCATAAATAGCCAAACAGCTGTTGTAATGTACATGTCGTTACACTGCAAATATCGTACATGTTATCAGTTCAGACAAATCACGCGGTAGAGTAAGAAAAGCAACATGAATTGCACAGACAAACACGTGCATGCGTCAACACGAACGAACCACACAGACCTTCGGTTTGTCCGAAGGCTCTTCTTTAGATTAAACCGTGCAGTTGTCGGCTCCAGGTTGTCAAACAGTAACGCTAAATAGTTCCCACGTCAGAAGCCACAGTTGCACAGTAACACAAGTGTGCTGGTTTTAGTATTAACCGTACTGTATGCATCACAGTCTCCAGTAAACAGATTGATGGATTTGCTGAGTTGTCAACTGTGTTTTTGTACTTTTAGAATTTATCTGCAGCAAACTGAATGAGCGAGCAGATGTAGTTAGTCAATGTCTCAGCAAACCCATTAAATGTGTAGATGGAAGAGACTGTGGGAGGGATTGAACCTGTGACTAAACAGTGAAGCTTTTTAGACAAAAAACAAAAATACAAAGTGTTTCGTCTCACATCATAAAGTGATAGAAACAGATACATTCTCCAGTAAATACAAGTGCTTTATACACACAATGTGGAAGATTAACTACAAGCTCACAAGTGAAAAACACACATTCACCGAATATTTTAGCAGTAAATCTGAATCGTTCGCCGTTTATTTATTTTTACCGCTCTATTCAGAAGGTCTGCTTTTGATGCCACGTGAAGACTAATTGGAATTTTAAAGCTTTTATTTCAGCTACTTTTCAGAAGAAGCTTTTGTATGCTTGGTTTTGAACACTTGAGTTTGAGAATCTGTGTCTAATCTAAAGCCCTTGTCCTTTGTCAAACAAACCCGGCAGGAGAATTGTCTTCAGTCCTTCGCAGGCTCAGGGTTTGCTCCTCCAGTCCTTCAGATGCTCTCATCATCGCTCATATCCCAAATCTGAAAAAAGGAGAAAAAGACACAACAGTAAAAAGAAACTATTGACACAGAAGTCATTATTTTGTCTACCAAAACAATGTTTGGCTAAATAGTGTTAACTCAAGGTTTCTTTTAGGGGCTTTCAGCTTCAGGTTGCAGCCTTCAGTGGAGTGTGATTAGTGAGATGTGGTTGAAAGCTCTAGAAAAAGCCGGCAAGTGGACCTTAAAGAGCCATGTGTGAATATAAACAACAGCTATGTTTACATTCAGTGTTTCTCACCGCAACGCATGTGTGAATCCTTGAGCTCCAACAAACATATTGAGTTTGTTGCAACGTATTGAGAGTTACAAGGTAAGAATGCATGTAAACGTACACGCGAGTAGCCAGAATTATACAGTACAAACCCCAGTACATAGTAAAACAATCCAAAACGGGCTCGGATTGTGGCTAACCACAGATTTAGGTCAACGTGTTTGAACCACAGAGGCTGTAGTGATTTAAAACACTTCTACTAAATAGGCATAAATGTTTGATTCATCAACAGGATGCCACAGATACACAGGATACACACACAGATATCCTTCTAAACAAGCGACTTGTAAGTCACAACAGAATGCACTTTAGAGGACACACAGGGCGCCTGCAGCTACATGCAGCAATCACAATCAGTGCTAAGAAGTTCTTACCAGGAAGAGACAGCAGCATGTGACACAGACTCTCTCTCTCTCTCTCTCTCTCTCTCTCTCTCTCTCTCTCTCTCTCTCTCTCTCTCTCTCTCTCTCTCTCTCTCTCTCTCTCTCTCTCTCTCTCTCTCTCTCTCTCTCTCACACACACACACACACACACTCCTTTTCACTACTGTGTCAGTAAACAACAGCGGCCTTCTCATGGCAGCAGATTCTTCACATTCTCTCTTGTGTAAGACGTAATTCACATACCTCTAACACTGTCTGGAATGTTACACACACACACACACACACACACACACACACACACAGTTTTACACATACATGCTGCATTCCTTTGAATGTGCTGCTTCGCAACTCAAAGAGATGAAATGTGAATGCCAGTGCAACAACTGAAACCCAGTGAAAATGCAAGAAATGTAATTAACTTCAACTTTTTCTCTTTCTTTCTGTGCAGCGAGTACAAACAGGGAATAGTGTGCACACACACACACACACACACACACACACCTTAAAGAAAACAAACGGGTGGTTCATTTATCTTTGATAGGCACTTATGAGGAACATCTGAAATCATTAGAGAAGTCACAAACTAAACAAACAACTAAAGTACGACTGCAACTTTTTTTTTTTTTTTAAATCACAATTTTACAGAGCTGAAGACTTCAAATGTTTTATTTTATCTGACTCACAGTCCAAAACCAAAAGATATTCAATTATCAATGGTATAAATTGAAAAAACAAACAAACAGCAAAGTGTCATATTTGGACATTAGTTGACATTATTGCTGGAAAATTGACTTAAACGTTTAATCAATTATTAAAAGAGTTGACTTTTCAGTTACTCAGCTACTCGATTAACTGACTAATTGTTGCAGTTCTTAATCTGTTTCTGAAATTTCCCAAATTATTTCCACAGAAGGTTTCCTGGTCGGTGTACAGCAGGTCAGTTGAACGTGCAAATATTTAAAATCTGACAAGTTAATGCGAGCACCATGTATCTATACAGTCTCATTTATGGTAAAGAAAGTTTCCAATAATACAGAAATGGTGAAGGATATTTACAGTGCACAGGTTTCCATGGATCCATTCTTAAAGGGTAATTCTCTAAAAATAATAGTACCAAATGACGTTTCAGTTTCCTGGAAATTTCAAAGGAAAATAAGAGAGATGTAAAATAAAACATCACCCTGTTTTTCCGACACTTTGCGCCTCCATCATGCTTGTGAACAGAGGCGAGGGTACAGAAAAAAGAGACTATATCTGTCCACATTATAACGGTACATGCTGCGAGCCGATGGCCCCACAGAAAATTACAATGTAATCTGCTCCGAGTACAGCACATGCCCCTCGACAGCACACATCGAGAGCTCTCAGTTATTTATACTGTGGATCCACATTTGGCAGGTTCATGTAGAACAAACAATGTAATACATCAATTCAATATAAACAGCACAAGCCTCACTGGATGTGTGCGTCATTAAAACAGAGATGAACCCATTTTAAATTCTGAAAGTGTCAAGAGATTGTGTTCTTTGGATGATGCATTACAGCAAAAACCTCTTTCGCAGAAAAGGCTAGAAAAACTAATCACTGATGCGCCTGAGCTGAACCCGGGCTTTCAATTAAAAAATGAATAAAAAAGGTGCCAGTACTCTGAACCAGCAGCTGCACAGCAGTGTTTATCTCAAGACTACAGTATATGAAATCTTTCTGGATGAAAATATGTAATAAATTAACAAGAAAGTTTCAGTTTTTGAAATCAAGAAGTACAGTTCATTTCCAAATGTATGATTTAAGGAAGAGTTTGGGAAAATACGCTCATTTGCTTTCTTTCCGAAAGTGAAATGAGCAGATCGATACCACTCTTACCTGTACGTCAACTACAGAGCTAAAGCCAGGAGCTGATTAGCCTAGCTTAGCATAAGGGCTGGAAGCAGATGTGAACATCTAGCGTGGTCTTTACCACAGTTAACAAATACGCCTTCCGACACTTCATGGCGGTCTCTCGTTTGTTTTAAACAAGTACAATAAAGGGCGTCTGTTTTAAGAGTTACGTGCTGCAGCTCTTTTTCATTCATCCTTTTCTTTTAGATTCCTTTTTACTCAAGGATGTTTTTTGGACCGATGTCGTTTTGTTGTGGTTGTAGTCAGAAGCTTACAAGCATCTGCCTTAGTAAGGGTGCTCGGGGCTAAAAGTCCTCTGTAACAGTACTTCGGCCTGCAAAGGGAACTCTACAAAACGTTGTCTCACCTGTTCTGCAGCGTGTTCACTTTAACAGTCTGCTGAGGATACAACTGAGATGTGTTTTGTGTTGTTGTTGTTGTTGTTGTTGTTTTCCTATATTGTGACTTCAGCTGTCCCTTTTTCACAGTGTGGTTGGAGAGTTGCAGGCCAGTGTGGAGAATGAGGGACAAATTCATATCAAAGCTGGACGTTCGGCATTTCTGCTCCACTGCTGCTGGGGAGCGGGCATCAAAAGGACAGCAAGCAAAGAGCTCTTTCAAACGGAGCGACACTGGAGCCCCTCTCTGGATGGCTGCCATGTCGCACTGATGGCGTGTGTATGTGTGTGTATGTGTGTGTGTGTGTGTGTGCGTGTGTGTTTGAGAAATCTTTTGTGCAAAATAAAAGAGATGGGGGAGGGGGAGCGATCTGAAGGGGGGGGGGGGGGGGGGGGCGAAGACCTTATGTAACGTGAAAAGCTCCGGCAAACTGAAGCCAACTAACTTTACTACACTCTTTCAAGCACGACTGAGTTCTCGGGATGTTTCTCAACCTTTTGCTGCTGTTGCTGAGATGGAAAAGCGGATTTCTGTGAAGCAGAGATCAAAATTAATCACTTCTCAGTTCGGTTCAATTAGGGAGCTTTTTCAAATTATTATTATGATGTGAAGTTATAGCACTGCAAGCAAATAACTTGTCATGAAACATGTCTGTCTGTCTGAGTATGTCCTTCTCATATCTCCAGAACTATTCATCAGTCATAAAAAAAAAAGCCATAGTATGTCATAAAAATAGCAACAAAATGAGTCACCAACTAGAAATAAGCTCCAAATGTTACAAACATTACTAACACTTTATATTTGCTGTTGTTATTACAGTTAGTGCTCTGGGAAATGTTCACTATTTCAAAAACTGAACAATAATCGACAAATTTAGCAACAATGAAAAGTTGCAACCCCAGCTTGAATAAACAGACACACAGACAACCATGACAGCACCTCAAAGGGATTGGCAGCCACACAATCGACGACACACATCTTTAACTTTGAAGCAGCCTTATCACTTCAGGACCTTGAGTCACTGCAGGTTAAAAAGAGGATTGCTGGATGTTTCATGAAAGTCCTACAGTAAGCTGCATGTAATCATTGTGTGAATGTGTTTGTGTTTGTAATCAGTTGGGCTCCGGTTGATATGACAACTCTAATCCAGACTAGTTGTTGAAACAAGGCTGGGATCTGATCAGATACAGGAGGTTTTAGCTGCCAGCTGAGGCCGCTGCAGTCAGGCCAACTCTCTGCTGCCGCTGATTATTGTTACCCCCACAAAAAACACCACAAGCCTCAGCATGAGGGTCTTTAGCAATATCCATCATTCTGCAGGCCCGGGTCAAAAGCACTGCTTTCGGAAAAGCCAGAATACCAGAACCGCGATGCATTCGCTGTCTGGCATCACACTTTATCCAGAAGCAACTTTTCAGGTGATTTCAATGACGGTACACTTTCAGGCAGATGTCTCAGGTGAGCGGATTCAAAATACTCAGCCTACTTACAGGAACACATCCTAAGTGCGGGTGGCCCCAGCGGGACTCCAACCTCTAAAGCGATTCAACTAGGCAGCGCTACACGACCACTGATGGGCTTTGATATTAAAACACACATCTGCTTCACATATTAGAACTGACACCAAAGCGCAAAGTCAAGCTTTCATCATGGAGACTGGCTCCATCTGATGTGCAATTAGTGGACCACACAGAGTGACGCGGTTTATGGCTGCTGGATACAACCGTGACTGTGTGCTGCTGTTAGAGGAAGAAATCCAGGCTAAAGTACTTTCCTGTTTCACTCTGGTGATGTTGGGTAGTTTTCTGTGAGTTCTTTTACAAAGCTTCAGAGACCAAACTGTGTCTCCCCACTGCTCACTGGAAAGATGCTGCAATTTAAGCATCTTTTCAGATGTAGCCTCCATGTTTGTTAAAGTGGTGGTTTCTTGTAATTCAGATGCGTGTACGTAGATGGGTTTTTTTATATATTGTTTTCTATGACATTTAAATGCAAAGAGCCACAATGCCTGCTGCAGAGGAATCAGTGAATATTCTAATACATTTGGTACTTTGTTATTCTAGTCAAGTTTATGAGTGCATGCAGCATGCTTATATGCTGTATGTCAAGTGTGTTGCTGGATATTGATTCATTCAGTTGCATGAATGGAAGTAGAGAATATACTGTAGCGAGGGAGTGTTGGTCTGATTAGTATGGTTTGTGCATGAGGGTTGTGCTTTGTCTTTGTCAGCACTGCAAGAGATAAAACAAAAACAGCGAACATGAAATTATTACACCGTTTTATGCATATTTAACTGTGGCCTTTACAGTATTATGGGGTAGCTTTCAAATCGTACTAGGTGTAAGGTAGCGAGATTGTTATTGTGCCTTCTGTATTAAAAACCGCCGTCACGTTTACGGTACATTATGTCCTGCATTTCTGAAAATGGCTTTATTCAGCACTACAGAGAATTAGAAGGCACACTGAAGTCCTCTGGGTTTCCTGCGGGTTTTAATTCTCTGTAGTGCTGAATAACGGTTGATTCTTAATAGAGAGTTTTTCATATTCAGTATTAAAACATGTGTTCAAGACTCACGACATAACGCAGGCAAATCATGAGGAAAAAAAACTAAGGAAATGACTGTTGTAGTTAGTTGTCGCAGGGATCTTAGCAAAGCGTTTCAAACCACACGCTTTACGGCCTGATCCTCGTCTTCAGAGAAGCCCAAACTCTCTTAATTCTTGCTTTCTGATCTCCACATTAAACCTGATGAATCTATCAGCATGTAGAAACATCAGCACCGGGCAATTACTTTAAACTTCACAAGGAGTGTCAGCTATGGAAATTCTTGTTTCCCCTAACAAATGATCTAACATCTGTTCGCCAAGCGGATGCATTTGATGATTTATGTTAATGAGGGGGGATTCTTCCCCTTTCATCTCCTCTCATAAGCCCCCCCCCCCCCCCCGAGGGCAGGTTTTACACCCAGAAGGGGGAGAAAGACCCACCCGGCTACAATCAAAGAGAGATGAACTTGTTCGGAAGTCAATACGAGAAGTAGAAACACTACTTTTGAAACGTTTTCTGCTCAGAGCAGTTTGTTGGTGGCCAAACCCTTTCACCCTTCAGATCCCTTCACACACACACATGTCTCTTTACATCACTAGGAAACACACTGAACTGGAACTTACCTAAACGAGAAAAACAAAAGCAGGTGCGTGTGCTGACCACATAATGCAAACATGATGACCGCACTGTGGGCTCAGGGTGGTGGATGTAAATAAATGATGTAGTTTGGGTGTAGCCTTTCTGAGGATTCAGTTTCCGGTATGGAGGAGTATGGAGGAGTATGGAGGAGTATTCAGCTGTGAAACGGCAGCACTTGATAAGATAAGGTCTTCCATCACCTGAGGGGCGTCTGAGGGAACAACGGTTATCTGGTTTAGCTGGAACCTGAGCCTTTATGGGGGGGGGGGGGGGGGGGGGGGGGGGAGTACAAAGAAAACTTTGAGCATCTTTTATTTTATTTTACCGCAACTTTGGGCTCGATTCAAACCATGTAATGGTGTGTGCAAATAAGGTAGATACAAAGGCAGGAGCTTGAGTTTTATCTATTGAATGTAAGCTCGGAGGATTACAGGAGTCCCTTCACTTAAGATTGGATTCATTGAGAAACTTGCCACCTTTGTCCTTTTCATGTGGCAGAAAGTCTTTCTGCAGAGGTTTCCCTTTGTGTGTCTTCCACTGAGGCACTGCCCTTATCTTTAATTATTTCTGTTTATCAAATACAAGGTTTGTGACCAAATACCTCCAAACTAAGAACTACTTTGAGTCTCAGCTGCATGTTGTGTTTAGTGCTCGTTAGCAAATGTGAGCATGCTAACCAAAACGGTACAGATTATGCTAACATGGCAAACATGCTAGCATCATCATTGTGAGCATATTAGCATAGCGACGTTAGGTTTAGCTCAAAGCGTCGCTGAGCTCAAGTCCAGCCTCAAAGACTCGTACTCGTTTGACTGCTTGATGCGTGTTATCTGGGAGGAACGTACCGGCCTGTCACCGTTACTTTATGTGCTCTATTTTTATCCTAAGCTCAGCAGATCTACTCATTCATATAATATCTTGGCATCCTCCATGAACATTGAGCGTGTTATAGATCTTTGCTCATTATTAATATGTAGATTATCATCTAAAGTGCAAGAGGTCGTACTGTGCATTAAAACTGACGGAGGTTACAGAAACTTAAGAAAACATGGTAAGGTAAAGAGAATCGTGACGACGGTTCTTGGGAATTCTAAACGAGAGAACAGTCTTTTTGTCTTTATGGGTTGCACAACAGGCTGGCAACAAGTCTATCTGAATGCCCCAATTATTCAGCAGCCTACCATTTCTGATCAATTATGGCTCTTGCACAATTTATAGGAAAACGTTGCAGAAAAATGTAATTGGTTAAATAAATATTCGGACTTAATCGTGGTCTGGGAAGACAGCGTGTCATGTTCCCGTATAAAGATCAAGTAGGATTAAGAGTGTTAAACCCTATTTTGTCTTCCAGGAAAACACACACACACACACACACACACACACACACACACACACACACACACACACACACACACACACACACACACACACACACACACACACACACACACACACACACACACACACACACACACACACACACACACACACACTCTCTTGAGCAGAGACAATGACCTCATGCGGCCCAACGTAACTCCAACTGCTGGTGTAGCACGCTGCATTCCCGACTACATTCCTGAATTCCCCATCAGACATTCCTGCACATTGTCGCAGGAATCTGCAGCGTGGTGGTTTCACTTTTTAAAACGTAGGGTGAAAAGGTAAAATCGCTTACAAAGACAGGAAAACAAAAAAAAGCTTTGACCTGAGCCTCTGTGTCTCAGACTTATGAGAGCTCATTGTGAAGGACAGAGAGAAAGTAAAGTGGCGCACAGTAAGAGAGATACACAGAGAATAAAATCCAATAACAATTCACTCGGTATGGAGGCATCCATTTGTTGTTTCTCCACTCTTGCAAAGAGCATTCATAAATGTAGAGTGTAACAATAATGTATCAAAGCATGTCAGCTGTGCACTCTGACAGCAGGACACTATGCGATGGCTTTAGAGAGGGTCGCTTAAGAACAATCTTTAAAGATTGGTGGGAAAGATTGACACATTTAGACTTGTTCTGAGCCTGCACTTGACTTGGTTTCTGGCTTGTGCGTTCAAATGATTGAAATCAGCCGCATCCGGTCTGCTCCTCCGAGGTTGGGCGGCGTCGTCTTAAATTAACCTTGTTGTAAATGTTTTTAGCTCATCTCTTCAAAACGAACTCATGTCTTTAATCCCAAACTAAACAGGCAGTACACAATAGGCAGATTAAAATAGCAGGTGCTAATCTTATGTATAAAATATGTAGTTAAAGGCCGTTCTAAAAGTATACTAAAGTAAAGGGCATGGTACAGTCAAATAAAAATAGGATCAAATTAAAATAAGTAGTTGCGAAGATGTAAATTAGGCTAACAAAGAGCATCGGTGGTGGATGAACCAGCTGCAGTGCAACCCCTTTGCCATGTGTTATGTTATGTAGTCCTAACATACATACTGCTCATTGTCCAGAATAGAGCGCAACCAAACTGATGTCATTTTATTTGATGCCAATTTCAATGCATTTCACTGATAAATCGTACCAGAGTCACATAGATGATCCATCACAAGCACTTTCTTCCTTTTTTTTTTTTTTTTTAAATCCCATCCAAGACACCAATTTTAATTACAACTAGTGTTTTTGATGACTACCACTATAACAACTGTGTTTAAAACAAGCATTTGTGGTTCATTTCATCTCACTCTTTCATCTTCAATATGAGTAAACCTCCTATTGTGACACTTTTTAAGTGTCACACATGTCAGGGTGCATGTGATGGGGGGGGGGGGCCGTCATGTTCTTTGCAAGCTGCTATTTCAGGCCTTCATTTTCTACTCATTACCACTTCAGGCTATAAAAAGCCATCAGACAGTAAAAACATACAATTGAAGGACTCTAAAGCTCCTAATGCCTTCTGTTTAAAAAAGTAATGTCTCCAGGCAGCGTACACAATTCCACACAATAAGCAGAGCTTTGGTTAATATTGCTTGGCAGTAAAAACACTCATTTGATAAAGTCGTTCCAGATGCCTCAGTGGATACAAGATGTTGGCACTGTGTGATTGGACATGGTGGGAGTCATCTAAAACTGGGAACAAGCCTTAAGATTGTTTTTAACCTACAAAAGCCAACACACAATTACCAATCCAATGATTTCCACCGACATACGCAGACTTTAGAGTCTTGACAGTCAGAAAGGGGCACATATATGTTCAAGCAGCAGTTTGAAATATTGGGAAATAGACTCCATCCATCTTCGTCCGGTCAGTCGTGACGCCCAAAACATAACTTACTATATGATCGGTTCAACAATCATAATGTGTGGCCTCGCCAGAGGAGCAATGTCTCTATTTTCTCTGCTGTCAAACTACTATACAACTGATCCTGTAGAGCCCTGAAATTGAACTTTATGTTCCTTTTCCTGCCAAAAAAACATTGTAATCTGAGTTCAACAACTCAAGGCCTCAATAACTCAAACCTCCACATCACATAGCAGCCTGTCACGTCGCGCCACACGAGCTATTCCTTGGGTTGAGGAAAACTAAGCAAGCCAAATCTCGACATTTTCCCACATTGGATTTCTCCCTCGTACTACAGTGTGTCTGGACTGAGATCACACAGATTAAGATAACTTTATTTCCCCTTTCTGTGTTTTAAATGATCCATTTTGTGCTCTTCAACTTCCTGCAGTGACCCTCTGTGTTCTCTCTTGTGTCCTCTTTGTTCCAGGCCAACAGCTCTCAGGGGAGGACACAGTGAACAGGCTACACACTGGATATATCCATTGTTGCGTATGTGTGTGCATATGAGCGCACGTTGTATTCACTGAGACTGGAGGCAGGAAGAGGAAGAGGAGATGGGTGGAAACAGGAAGAGGAGGGTCACCTACTAACCTGCCCTCTCAGCAGCACATGTTGTTCTCTGGGTCAGAGACAAAACTGAGTCACATTACCACACATTAACACTAAACGCACCATGAACATATGAATCAAAAAGGTCACACACTATGACACTACATACACACACACACTTGTTTAGTTGATGACGTGACGTGGGCAATGTGATGTATGGTAGATACGGGGTGTAGACCACCTGGTGGAAACGCATGCGAGCGTGGCGCCGGAAGTCAAAAGCGTTTATAGTTATTCCGTCACTTCAAAGTTGGAGTGAAAAGCCCGTCAGTCCCTCAATACTTTTCGGCTTCACTAAACGGATTCTGGCCTCAAGCCCATTGGTTCCTACTGAAGATGTAAATCTTTAGAACATGCTACGAACATACGGTCTAAAAAAAGACTAATGTCCTAAAACAGCCGAGCACTTTAGTCTTGAGCAAATACCACTCAAACAAGAGTAAACAGTATGTTGTTTGGGGACTATTTTCAGCAGAAGATTACACATTTGGTGCTCTAGCCAGTATTTACACTATGAGGACAGTGTTTTTGGGATGGAGTCAAAAATAAACCACAGTGCCCATGTCCATCGTAACGAAGGAATATGTCACCCAGTGCAACAGCGTGGGGAATGTATGTGTTTTTATTGGAGCTCTCGTTATTATTATTTTTTTAAACCTCATTACCTACTACCATGTTAAGATACAGCCACATACTGTACAGTGCTTTAGATCTTTAAAAACGAGGAGCAGACGGCAGGTAGGAGAGTGCGATAAGGGATTGACTGAGGAGATGAAGCCTGAGATGGGCAGGAGGTTGAAGATGGGCGTAAAGAAGGCCCCATCAGAGGGAAAGTGCAGGACATCATGGGTGGGAGTGAAAGGGGTTTGACAGAAGGGGAAAGCGATGGTTTAGAGGAGCTCTGGTGGGAACAGAGTTAGTTCGTAGGTCCCAGCTGAGTTCACGTCCCCTGGCTGTGTTTTCATAAACTCCTGAGTCTCAGGGTAATCAAACAAAGCACCGACAGTCGCAACACCCGACCCAGATAGCAAACCTTAGAACCAAACCTCATAACAGAGACACGCCAAACCAGGAAGTGACGCAGCATCCTCCTTTCTTTTCCCCCCATTCGTCCTATTTTCTAAGAAAGGCCGGTAGCTCACGACTCTTCCCTACTTTTAGGGAATTTTACTCTTAAGTCGGTCAGACTCTGCTGCCACCACCACCTCCCCTTTCTCCCTCTTTTCTCTCAGAGTCATAAAGGCCAGCTACAACAACAAATGGAGTCTCTCTCGGCTGGGTGTGGTGGCCTGCGGAGCAACAGCTGGGTCCTGTCGTTTCTCCTGAGGCACAGACTGACTGATCGCCCGGTTTTTCAGGACAGCTCTCCCTCCGTGTTCTTAACTTTTTTATTTTTTTTTACTCTCTCAGGTTTGCTGTCCTTTCCAGGTACAACTTTCTCTAAACTGTTCAGTGATTTTCTTTTATTAATCCTTCACTTTTCATGTACTGCTCTTAAACTGTCAACTGACATATCCCCTCAGCCCCGTCTCCTCTTCTCCTCTTCTCTCTTAAAGGTTTGGATTTTCTCTTGTTCTGCTCTTTCTCTCACTTAATCTGTCAGTCTCCATTTCTCTCTTCCCTTCCCTCTTCCTCTCTCCCATTGAATCCCCCTCTTGGCCTCTATTTCCCTCTGACACATTTCCTGTGTAGTAGAGAAGGTTATCAACACATTTTGTGAGTCATACAAGAGTTTCATAAAACAAGTTTCTCATACTTGTTAAAAAAAACAATTAACAACTCTGAGACATCGTGTATACCTTTGAATCGTTTTCCAAATTACACATGACATTATAAAAGTTTTGATCATCTCTTCTTATTTATGACCATAATGAGGAGGCTATTTCATTTCTGCGTAACACAATTTCTGCAAAAGTCCTTCACAGTTTCCATTTAGTTAAGTTGCCTCTGGTGAGGCATTAGTTTGTGTGCATCCAGAATAAACTCTACCTAATGAACCGTTTTGAGCGTGCAACTAACCAAATGGCAATAACTTCAGAGGCTGTGTGTGTGTGTGTGTGTGTGTGTGTGTGTGTGTGTGTGTGTGTGTGTGGCCAGTTCAGACCTGCCCTAGGTTTAATTAAAGCTGTGAGTCAAAGCCAACTCACGTGTGGTCAGAGGAGCAATCAAACACTAGTTGGGACCCATGGGCGCACGCACACTCTCTCTCTCTCTCTCTCTCTCTCTCTCATGTAACAAATAGACTTCAAGAGAATACAAATTATGAAATCAAAAGTTGCTCGATTTGTTTCTATGTTGTTTTTAAAGACCTCAGTTCTCTAAGGGACTGAGCAAATGACAAATTACCCAATCTATATGAAGCAACAAGTACTCTCACTCACACACACACACACACACACACACACACACACACACCTTATCTGAGGCGAAGGTTATGAAGGACAGAAGGTGTTATATGCTGTGCAGATTGTAAAGCCCACTAAGGCAAATTCTTGATATTGGGCAATGAATAAAATTTGACGCGACTTGACAGGAGTTCACAGGAGAAGAGACAGCAAAGTGCCCGGTGAACCAGTCAAGGCAATCTTTTGATCTAATGCTCAGAGCACCAGACAGTCCTAGTCTTTCATTAAAAAGACTTCTTCACTCTGTGAAATCACTGACAACAACTTCTTCTTTCTTTACAGAGAGACAGACTTTAAACACTTCAGATATGGTAGCTGTGACAGATCATTTCGGAAAATGCAATCCCTGTTTATCAGTTGATTGAACAAATCAAAACTATTTTCAACACTTGGGGGGGGAAAGCATTCAGCCACCAGCTGAAAATGTCAGCTGGTGGCTGTCAGAGGAAATGATGCCAGTCATAGACATGTGTGTTTATGAGCAAAAGTGTAAGTCAGTCAGAGAAATGGGGGCACAATGTGCATTATGTACACACACACACGTATTATTTCTGTAAACACAAACAGAAATAATGTGTGTGTGTGTGTGTGTGTGTGTGTGTGTGTGTAATTATCTGGACCAGAGGCTTGATGTTATCATTGTCTTCCATGTGCTAAACAGAACAGCATCAGGGGAAAAAGATAAGAACTGACATTGTGGCCAGATGTACATAGATGTGTGTGCGTATTTCTTTTTCAGGGCAGAGCTCCAGGGCAGATTACCTGTGACCAGCCAGGCAGGCGAGAATCAGGCTACACAAGATTCAGATATGCACACGCAGGCTCTGACACACACGCACACACACGAACACACACGCACTTATCTTGGTCTTTGATGCAGCTTGAGAGTTGTTCTGTATCAAAGGACCAGGAACAGAGGGATAAACCGCCCCTGCACTCAGATTCAGGGAAATACTTTGTTTGTATGCACATACATGTTTATGCTTATCTAACCATTATAAAAAAAGCCATTTTAAGATGAAATAGCTGTAATGAATCATCTTAAAAGAGTCATGACTAGTTCAGATTGAGGTTATTACATTAGGTTATTTTATATTTAGGCTGCTGAGTGGCGTCCTGGGCCATCATTTGTTATTATGTGCTCAGCTGGCACAACGTGTGATTCACATGCGGATAAAATTCACTTCCTGAAATTTCAATGAAATCATTTATCAACTGTACAGCAGTATACTGAGGGATGCAGGTGCCACACTGGAGCTCCACGATCAGGCAGGTAAACATCCTTCAAATTCAGCATTTGTTATGTTCAAACTTCCTAGCAGCGGTGCGATCAATTTCTTTCAGTAAAAACTTTAAAACTGAAATTCCATCTAGATATTTTCCCCTTTACAAAAATAGAGAATGATTTTTTTTTCTGTATTTCAATGTCACGCTAAGAATAAGAAAATGGTAGACAGCAAACATAATTTAAAAAAAGATGGAGAGACATACAGTACATGAAATGTTTTGATCTTTTATGTCATAATGTCCATGTTTAAGAATGCATGTTCTTATTGAGCTGCATACTTTAGATGACAAGCCTTCATCGCTCCGTAGCAAAATGATAGCCTTGATGACTGAGTGAGTGAGTGAGTGAGTGAGTGAGTGAGTGAGTGAGTGAGTGAGAGTCCACTCTAAAAGTGCAAAGCCAACACAGAGACAGAAATAGTCGTTAAAAGCTACTGAAGAGGAAGAAGAGTAGGAGCTAAACAGGGACGACTAGACTACTACTGTTGCAACCCAGTCATCTGTCTGTCTGTCTGTCTGTCCGTCTGTCTGTCCATGCATACAGCCAGCTGCCAGGCCAGAAGCAGGCATCACTCTGGACTGACTGGCGCCGGGGAGGAGAGGCCATGTATAGGAGCAGGCCGCTGTAAGTTTTCCCACGTAGTGACGGAAAAGTCGGCTTTATGGGTCCTATATACACGACTTGTGAAAATAACTCCCCTATGATAAATGATTGGTAATTCTGAATGTGCCAGTTTGGCCTTAAGATGCAAGACAGCTGTCCTGGGTGTTTTGCATCCCCTTCACCCCCCCCCGCCCTCCCTTACAGTACACCTCCTCACCGGCTCCGTGTACAAGTGTATTAATAATATACAGCCCACCAAAGTAGTATCTCTCTGTAGTGAAGTAATCTGTCGGCCAAAGAGGTTCAGATCTTATTACCTGCTATTTTTTACTCTACCCTCTTCATCTATTTGATCTCTTAAATATAAGGCAAAAGAGAGTTATAAATAGCACGATTTTGGCTTCTTATGGTGATAAAATGCGACTGAAGAACAGGATACATTACCGTCTATCTATCTACAAGTATTTGTTCTTTTTAAATATGTTCTGCATCTTGTCCTGGGTATTTATTTGTGACTGGTATTTTACACCCTGTAATAAGGGAAACAGTGAGCGGCTATGCTAGGCTCATATTACCTCAGCTACAAAAACGGAAAGGATGGGGGATTAAAGGAATAATGACATAGCTGGCCCACCTGAGCAAAATCCTGAATAAGCATCTGGCCCGACACAGAATGTGTTATTTAACAGATTATTCTTCCCCTCTGTTGTAGGATTCTCACAACATGGTGAATTTCTGTTTGTAAAACCAGCCTATTCTGAACTGTAATTGAAATAATATATAGAATATTTCTCTGCGACAAGAGAAATCCTTTGTAAACTGAGAGGACACCATAATGAGAGGTTAGTGGAAATCTGGAGACTCAAGAGTCAGGACGGTAGTCAGATAAAGAACTATTCACAAATATAGCTACCCAGGAATCTGTACTACCAAATATACTCACATCTATAGGGGAGAAAACCCATCAAACATTCAGGAGAGTGTTAGGAGGGTTAGCAAGTGAGGTAGTAAGTCAAACCTGAGACTGACATGATGCTTCTGAATTTAGCCTGTAAAGAACTAGGGAGATTTAGATCAACTATGTATAGTATTGTGCATGTGTGTGAAAGAGAGACAGCAAGCGAGGAAGTATGCACAGAAGCACAGGAGGTGTAATGTGTCTTTACATAGCTGACATGCAAGTAGAGCACACATTTATAATTAGCAGGGAAATAGATGTCACGCAGGCATAACTGGCATACATACGGGACATCCATGCACACATGCTTAGTGCCAGTGATACATGGTGACACTGGCATACGCGTGTGCAGCCCCGTGGTTTGGTAGTAATTGTGAAAATTGAATTGTAAGCTTATCTTTAGACAGGTTTCACATTTCTGTAAGTAAAAAAAAAGTAATGAATTTATCAGAAAAATCCACAACTGCTTACAAACTATAGCAACAAATAACAAAATAGTTGGTTCTTCGAACATAATCTCTATATTTTATCGATAACATAACTTCCCAGGAAACCCACTGACATGAAAGCTGCCAGTTGATGCGCGCTAAATTGAATATAAAAACTGTCTCTTCTCATTTCGTCTTACTGTAACACGCGCATGATTAAATCTCCCAAGAAATGGGAGTATAGATTATAACTCGTTCTGTAGTTGGAAATCGTTCTGCTTGAAACGAGATGTTGACTTCATTTGAGAATTCAAAAGCACAAAGACTTCAGTGTGACATTAGCCTTCACTCATTGAGGCGTTCATCAACTCCATTTACAGACGCAAAGGAGGCATGTGAATAGCTCTGTGTGTAAAGCAACATACTGCATATTTGACGCTGTAGCAGTGGAAATAACTGCTAATGATGCTGGTGCAAAAATGACACGATGATTTTGGCTGGCTAACGATGATTTCAATTATGGCTTCATTTTTTATTAATCTATAAAACGTCATAAAATTGTGAAAAAGGGCCATTTTTCTTGCTTTATCCAAGCAATAATTAATATTCAATCAAATTGCTTTTATTTAATTGAGGAAGCACAGAGAAAAGCATGAGATTATAATATTGGTGAGAGTGGAACGAGTGAACAGTAAGTTTGTCTTGATAAATGGCCTAAACACTTATCAACATTTTTGTTTGTCAACTGTTTTGCAGTATTTCCAATCCACGTGAGTGCTGCTGCTGATATTGTGATATTAGATTTTCTCCATATAGCCCAACACTAGTGGGTTGGATAGACCGCATTCTGCCTTCACATTTTAATAACTAAAAGGTATTCATACTCTCTCGAGTTTAAGATTACATAGAAGACAAGAGTGGGACTTAGATATAAACAGATATTCAGCTGGATGTTTTGAAAACATAGCAACACAAGACAGTTTTTATTTTATTTCATGGGACCTTGAAATAAATGGAAGAAAATGGAAAATAAAATATACAACCATTCAGGGAAAATGGACAACGAGGGTCAATTGCGCGTGAAATGAATAACCCTTTATGAAATGTCTCTCTCACTCTCCTTCCCAATTCTCTGTCTCCATCTCGCAGTCTCACAGGAGGGTGTGCAGTGTGCTAATGAAAAAGCAGACCTAATATTTTTTCTCCGAGTCCATCTGGTAATAATTGTAGCATGTAGCAACCGTAGCTGTGTTTGGATAACGCTCTGACATACATGGGGCCCTCTGACGCTCAAGTGTGTGTGTTTGTCGTCTGTGTGTTTATGTGGGAGTGAGAAAGACAGAAAGCGAGGGAGAAGGGACTCTGTGTCACTCTCTGTGTGCGTGCGTGCGTGCGTGCGTGCGTGCGTGCGTGCGTGCGTGTGTGCGTGCGTGCGTGCGTCATGCTTTCACTTGTTTGTTTTCCAAGCTGCTTGGTGATGAGCCAACATAACTAAATCAACTTTATCATCGGCACACTGTTTCACGTAGAGAATCACAGACCAGAGCGCGGCTGAGCGTAGATGGTTGGGTTGTTAGACTGCTCCTCCGGGGCCATTAGCGTGAGTCAAGGTGAGGATTTGTGGAATCTGATGGCGCACAGACTTGCTATCAAAGAGCAAAACACACAGATCTGGAGTAAGAGGGGGTCTATATGTTACTTTTACTCTGTGTACTGGAATTAGGCCAAAAAGAGAACCTTGGATATTTACCACAGACGCAGGTTATCTTAAAAATGTTACTTGGAAGTCAAGTATGGTTCAAACTTGGGGCATCGTCTTGTAAAACAAAAAACAATTTGGCGGAGAGATTGCCCTGAAACTAAATCACCATGTATAACGATACTCCCAGCTGTAAATGTGTCTTGTTGAACTGTTTGTGAGTTGAGCAAGACACTGATCTCATGATAAGTTGCCCTGGATATCTGGAGCATCAGCTAGAAAACAAAGTGTGGGACCTGGAAACTTCTAAGAGGGTCCCATATTACTAAGTAGGGGATTGAAGTAATTTGACAATGATTTCATTTCAAAATCCGACAGCAAGACGATGATGTTGTACAAACGCAGGTTACACCCTCAACAACTTAAATTCACAATAGAAACCCTGTGTGTGTTTGCCAGGTCTGCACTGAATCCTACGGGACAAGAATGTTCTGTGACTACATACGTGTCAACTACATAACCGGTTATTGTCATCAAATTGTTTGGAAAACACGACACAAAATAATAAAATGCTAGACACCCATTTTACAATTTCCTGTTAATCACTTTGTAGGAGTAGCTGTCATTTTATTCAGATGAGAGTAATGAAAAAAATCCTGTCACAAGATCAAACCCAAAAAAAAAAAAAAAAAAAAAAGGGTGACAAGCGACACATTCTTCTCCAAGTTCAACGCAAACGTCTTCATCTTGTGACTTACTGGCAGCGCACTGTTGGAGTAGGTGGAAGGGAGTGGAACATGAACTCTGCAGAAAGACCCTTTGTGCTGAGGGGGTCACACATCCTCTGTACGAGGCATTCACATTTAGAGAGATTAATGTGTGCGGGAACACACGCATGCACACGAGAAAATGGCATCGCTTACTGAAAGCAAGGGTTGGAATATATAATATGAAGAATGACCGATGATGATGAGCTTTCTTTTGGTATCACGTGAGTGTACGAGAGCGGTGGCAACGGGAAAATACAGTATTTACACAGCGTTTGTCTGGTATGGGGTTTTCTAGAAGCTGAAATCTCACAGTTGGATTTTAACTACTGAACTCCCAAACGCAGAACCTGAGCTATGACTTCTAATTTAATGTGAGAGCCACTCTATAGTATTTTACTTAAAGAATAAAAAAAAGATACATAAAATATTAGAATGTAGCATTTCCCTCACTACAATTACTGTCCGATTCAATACCAACCACATAATGAGGGTTAGCCTGAACCCTTTATGTGCCTGCAAGGATGAATATATACAGTACTTTATATAATTTAATCTGACAAGCCAAAGACAGCGGGTGGGTGCGTCAGAGGAGCGGTACAACTTCCTGTACAGACACTAATTTCCTTTCAGGCTCTTTGAGTGTTTTGCGTGTGTTGATTTGTCCAACCCAACCCTCTACAATGTGGTCACACTCCGGAAGGCTAATCAGCCAACACAACACCCTGCACTACGACACAGATACCTTAACACCCGTTTAAATAAGTATCAAAACGGGGTTTAGCTCAGCCGAGTTAACCCCCAATACCCCTCGATAATGGGCCAAGGAGTGTCATCTGACTTACAAGCCAAACTGGCTTAGCCGAACGCATTTATCAAACACCACTTAGCTTTGGCTTTAGCTCTGACTTGTCAAAAGTAAAGTGAAGAAAAGACATAACTGGAGAAACCGAGCATCAGCCCAGAGAAGTGGCAATCTGAGTACCTCAGTGTACTTCCAACCGACTGGGTCATTCGTTGGGTTTAAATTTAGCAAAAGTGTTTGTACTTATTCCAAATGGCCACATTCTGAACCTGCCGTCAAAGCCTCCTGGCTAAATTGAGTCATAGTTACATCAGCCACTAGAGGGCTTTGTCGCCTAACATGTCGCTCAGTAGCGTTTGTTGAAACGAACTAGTCGGACGTTTTGGATTGTCTTTTTTGTTCGGTTTACAAAAACAATTGCCGGTAAGTTGACGATCTGACAAGGACTGTTTGAAAGATCCTGAGGCCTTACACTCTGGGGAGTGACAGTGGAGTGGAGGCAACAATTACAAGGACTACAGTATACCAGGGAAACTGGCCATACCAAATTGTAGAGTAAAAAAAGGGCATAAATCCAGTACAGATCAGGCCATGAATATTTAGAAATGGTTTGTCATGTTTGTTTTTCCTTGCCACACTCAGGAAACTAAAGATACAGCATGTTGCATATTACACTTTAAAATGCATGTAACTAATTTGCCAGACGCCAGAATCATAGTACATTTTCCGTACTGCCATGCTCCTCCCAGAATTTGAAATCCCAAATCGGGCCGATTTCACAAAGAAGCCATTCACACTGCTTTCAGCATGCTCACACACACACACACAAACAAACACACACACAGCTTTCAGCATGCTCACACACACACACACAAACACGAACACACACACAGCTTTCAGCATGCTCACACACACACAATCACGAACACAGCTTTCAGCATGCTCACACACACACACACAAACAGCTTTCAGCATGCTCACACACACACAATCACGAACACAGCTTTCAGCATGCTCACACACACACAATCACGAACACACACACAGCTTTCAGCATGCTCACACACACACAAACACGAACACACACACAGCTTTCAGTCTAAACTTTTACCAAACTTGAACTCCCCCAAAACTCTGTTGTGACCGCGTAAAAAGTAGTTCTCAGGTTTCAAACTCGCCCAAAATAGGCCATAAGTACATAGTACTGCTATCTGGTGACGTAGATTATAGTGTTGAACGGTTACACACACACACACACACACACACACACACACACACACACACACACTTTAGGGCAAGAAGAGAGCATTGTAAAAAAATAACTTCATATGCAAATAGTCATTTGAATCCACCGTAATACATGCATGCACAACATTTATTAATATATGACTAATTCTATTGTTTTGTAATCAGTCGTTAGGCTGACACAAAGGATACAGGAAAAACCTTCTAAAAGTCAGTAAATGAGCCATTTGAAGCGATAATCATGATCCAGTGATGATTCACTGCTGTGTACAATTCCAACATGTAATAAAAAAAGATTCCCGCAAGGACCCTTTAAACCCTTCACTTTTACATTGAGAATTATTATCATTTCGGCTTGGTACTTCTTAAAATATGGGTCAAGATCCGAAATAAGCCACAGGACTGTTTCTAGTTGGTTCCCACATGAAATAAGTAATAATATGCTTTCAGGAGCGGGAGAAGAACTTCTGTCCCTTCCTGGAATAGGAAAGAAAAGGGACGTCCTCCAAGTGCAGTAGTTTTTGGAAAAGCTAATCTGTGTACAGGAAACAGGCGCTAAGACTTCTGGCGCTGGTGGGCTGAGCAATCAAAACAATCTCTCCATCTTCTGATTGAGGAGAAAGAGACCTACGCAAGAGTCTTCAACACACTTCTTCAACGGAGAGAGAGACAGCAAGAGAGGGAATGAGGGATAGAGTAAGAGAAAAAGATATCTATCTATCTATCTATCTATATATATATATATATATATATATATATATATATATATAGATAGAGATATATATATATATATATAGTCTTCTTTACTAGCTTCTACTTTATTCCTCCTATAATCTCCTGTCCCATTTTGTTTTCCATTTCTCCCTTCACGGTTTCTCTTATCTACACTCCTTTCCCTCTCGCGTCCTTGCTTTTCTCTTCTCCCCTCCTCCATCTGTGTGTTATGAGTAGGAGTTGGGGAGAAAGTACGTGGGATTTTCCCACAGTGCGGCAACACCAGACCCGGCCTCCCCCCACACACACTTATTTTCTGTCTCTCCCTCCACTCCCTCTTTCTTGAGGAAAACCACCCATATTCCACCACCAAGTTTTCTGGATGTTTGTTGGAACTTTTTGCCGCTAGTTGTTCCATAGACATCAACTGTGTGCTGCTATGACAACAGAGTAATTAGACCAGTGACCAAGGACAAAATTATCTCTGCCTTTGAAACAAAACAGTGCAGCTCCTGTTAAACATTTAATATGAGACATTTTACTAATGAAATTCTTACAAAAAGGCTTTAGTTTCCACAAGACGACAAAGATGTTTTTGAAACGGTATGAAGAATTTCTTCCCAGGGTCATAAAAATGAGCTGCATGGTAAGCTCTATTTAGCCATGCATTTTCTGTCCCTTATTCAGATCCAGCTCATGGCTCCAGCAACAAGAACACCCAGAAGTTATTTTCCTCAGCCATGATATGATGTTGGACTTCTCCTGAGGCATTTCCCAGGCAAGGTGGGTCATCGACACCCTTTAATGTACATTGCAGATGCTGCACCAATTCACCTGTCATACTTTGTCTTACCCTCAACTTGTGAAGAAAACCAAGACCTTGAAGGACTGGGAGGAAGTTGCCACCCCACGTGAAGGATTTCCTCCATTAGCTCTAGCATCTAGAATACGAGTGTCTGAGACTTGGAGGTGGACTCACCTATTGGGTTGGTTTTACACCATCCCTACATCCTACATCAAAAAGCAGCAACGCACTCCTGAGATGAAAGTGGACTCTCTCAGTTCCTCAGCTCTGCCTCAAAATGTTGCACATTGAAATAAATAAATAAATCACAAATAGAATTGGTGACAAGGCACCACTACCTTGGTGAAGCACAATATTGGATTTTTGCCAATATCCGATATGCTGATATTTTCCAACTCATTTTAGCCGATGCAGATGCAGGTATACTCGCATGTATTGTTCCACCTAATCGCAGAGAACATCAAATCTCTCCTGTACCGGAATGAACATATTATTATGCCTACTGTTATCGTGATGGGCAGATACAGACATAAAATACAATGCTTTTCATGGTTTACATGTAAATAAGGTGACGTGCCGATGTCATCGTGCACGTCACGATGACGTACTTGACTTATTGCCTAAACTACGAACACAGCACTCACTCTAGTTACACAAATATCAGATGCTGTTTAATTACGGTCCCATCAGCCCATATTACCACAGTATCCTCTACAAGACACTCCAGAGAGCACCACCATAAGCCTTCCACAACACATCCACACAATACAGCCACACTGGATGGGCAAACTCCAAGAACCCCTTCAGGATCCTTGTACGAGTGAAGAGCTGGTCCACAATCAGCTCCAACATAACGATTTCCCAGGAAGGCACAGCCGTGTGATACTACAATAGATGGAGCACAGCCGCTGCTCATTTAAAACAAAATGGGAACAAACAAACCACGACATTTGAAAATATCCAGAGCCTTCAGCATCTCCAGAGTAAATGTCATCCGCTCTTCAGCGCTTGGCCTCTGCAGTGCGTTTGTTAGAGACCTTTTGACAGAAGATGAGCAAGGCTTCCCCCGAGTCCTCTGTCTCTTCGTAAAGTGCACGTCAGTTTTAGAAGTTGCTCAAAGTATTTCTTACCAAAACAGTATCCCAATCAGTCAGCTGCTCTATCCCCATTATGCACAAGGTTTCCCAAAAAACAACAAATGTGCAAAAGTGCCCATGGGTTTTTAACCATGTACCTGTTGACACTGCGGCCTGTGTGTTTTGAGTGCAGCAGGTTTCGTGTGCGTGTCTGTACCCGTCTGTGCAGGTGTATGTTTGTGCGATTTACCTCCGCAGCCTGAGTCTCCTGGTGCAACAGTGTCAGCCCTGTCAGGTCCTCCAGAAATGAGTGGGAAGAATTAAAAACATTGGACAGGAAGTTGAAGCCTTCCCTCTCGTAGTGGTCCAGGACCTGAACAAAAAATAAAAAACAGTTCCAGGTGATTTAAAAAGAAATGTAACGTCTATTGATAGGGTAACAATACATTCATTCTGACAGATTGGTCCGAGGTGCATAGAGCATCATATTGTGGAACCTGTTTTACTCTTTGCATAATCATCACTTTTGTAATCATTTGGCACGTAGAGAAAGATAAGTAGCCGTTCTGTGTGTGTTACTGAGTCGTCTACCAAAACACTACACATTTACATTACAGCTAGTTAGGATGCCTGAAAGACCACAAGATGATTTCCCTTCAAGCTCTGATTCAAGTCCCACGGGTAAGTCTAGCAAGCATAAAAGCACCTTTTACTGCCCTTTCAAGTAAAACATTACATATTGTCTTTTTCTTCACCAAACATCCCATGCTTTTAGTTACTGAAAGTCCTTTTGGAGTCTGATGTGTACACTTTGAGTGGAGACGGCTGAGTCATGCTAATGCAGCCCGACTTGAATCGAAAACATGAGATGGCAAAGAGCTACTTTCTCTCAAAAGCAAATAATAACAACAATCTTTCATTGGTATGAAATTAAAATGCACCCTTGTCGCTCTGGTCCACACCACAAGTCAGCACCTCTGCAATCACGTCGACATGTTTACCTTGATCTCCTACCAGTACTGACTTCAAATACCCACACCTTCTTTCCAAAACACACACAGAGATCCTCTAACCTCTCGGCTACCTTTCTATGCTTGGCCGAGCCTTTCATGGACGCCCACAGACCCTCCTCTGCAGGTGTACGGTTACCTCTGCCTCACATCAACACACAGTGGGCATCAATGTGTGTGCGTGTGTGCGTGTGTGTGTGTGTTTGTGTTCGCAGACTGACCTGGCGTCTAGTCTTGGAGCCAGACACACAGCACACAATACACACTGACGTGTCCCTCGTTCATCTTTTCAACCTCTCTTTTCTTTCCTTCCCTCTCTTTTATTTCTTTGATTCTCCACTTCCATGTACAGGATCCATTACATGAGACGCCAACGGCCAAAACCCACGTTGTTGAAATATACGTAGATGCTCATGACACATAAAGCAACTTGATAACAGTGATGATCTTCTGATAAAGTCACTCCAAGCAACACACTCGCACACAATTACACCCTTCACTTATGTCCACATCAATAGTAGACAAGATCATGAGCAATACATTCGACAGTATCCAGTCCCGTGGCCCAGTGTTGGTTTCAGAAGTTTAAGATTGTAACAAAATAAGGTTAAAAAGGACGTGGGGAAAAGGAAAAGTCTCGCCAACTCAAATCAGATGGGGTTGTGTGCAGTGAGAGACTCTTAAATGTGACATAATTGAGTGTTTGTCACTTTTACTCTCTTGTACAGTTGACACTTGATATAGAACTGAAAACATCTGTAGAACACAGAATGAAGCATTTAATACGACCAATTCAAACTGTGCCAAAAGCATTGTGAGAAATATGCCATAGAAACATAAACGTACAGTATAAAGACACACAGAACGGAAGAGACTACAAGATGTTGCAGTGTTAATCAGGCGCTGATAGGTTTCAGTAGTGATTGCATGCGGTTCACGGATAGCACCAATTAATCCAAGCTACACACACACACACACACACACACACACAGAGTCATTAACATCTGGATTAGATGCTACACATATGTACACACACATGTACACTCTTGTCCTAAAGCTTCCTTCCTCATGGAGCCATATAAATCTCTACCCTCAGGCTTTATTTGACATTGGCTATGACTTCTTTTTGAAGTTGTGTGTGGATCCATACTGTGGATATTAGGTGTGTGTGTGTGTGTGTGTGTGTGTGTGTGTGTGTGTGTGTGTCGAACATACATCGAGTGGTCCTGGTGCCTCAGACAGTCTTTAACTTTAAGTTGTAAACATAAAGAACATACAATAGTTGAGTGCTTGAATGTTCTTGGTTAGTGGTTGAGCCATGATGTGACACTTATTAATTTGCACTATGAGTAAACATTTCCTGGTGATTCAAGGGCTTTGACTTCCACCATTAACATGTTTGGTCAACATGCCAGTGTAGACACTCGCCTTGAGAACGCACAAACTCCAGACTGACTCATTGAGTAACCACTCAGGCCTTATGGTATTCCAGAGAATTAGCACACTTCACAGGAAGCACAGCTCATAACATAAAGTGCGTGTAGTTAACGCTCTGTGGTTGCTGTACAACCAAGTTATTTATTATAAAATGAGTTATGACTTTTGAAGAAATTGCACCTCGTGTGAAAGTGAATGCTGGTATAAATGTAAAAGCATCAGAAAACATTTCTCACAGCTCTTGGGGTGTTTAAAATCGCTCGTTTAGTCTCAAACTAAAATACATTTAAATTACAATTACCCAACACAGAGAAGAGCCTCAAATCCTCAAATCTGGGAAGCTTAAACCAGAAAGCGTTTGACATTTCTTCTTGTCAAACAATTAATAGGTTACTTTTCTGTCGATTGACTTATCAATTAAATGTCTAATTGTTTTAGCTAAATTAGAGGGCAAATTTATTTATTTTAAAACCACTTTACCTCTACACACTTAAGAGCAGACACAATTGTGAGCCACAGTTTCAGTGTAGTGGTACAAATCCTGTATATTTTAGATTCTTCAAAGAGTTTACATTTTTGGTAATAGTGCTGGATACAACATTCAACCAACATACAATAGAAAATCAGGTTTTAATCTTTAAAATCTAAGTATACAAGAATAAAACAGTTCTAGTTGTTAAAGGTTCAGAAGGAAGAAAAACCTTGATAGAGAAACACTGAGCTGCGTTAATGACCAGTTCAGTTCTCTTTTTAACACTTTGTAAAACGTAAAACATTTTTAAATGTTTTTGCTATTAATAGTGGTAGTGCATTTGATAGTGTTAGTACAAGTAGTTGTAGTATGAGGTGTCTGGCATGGTTTAAGACAAAGCCACGTCAGCTGTGATTTACTCTCTGGCGTGTTGTTTTATTGGCTTGCAGCCCCACAAAGAGGTAGGACACACACACGCACACACACACACACACACACACACAGACACAGAGACACACACACACACAGTAAAAAGCCCCAACTCTACAGGAACCGTTCCAGCCCAGACAGGGGCTGAATTGTTTTGTTTCCATAGTGACCTGGCAGCACACAGCTGACTGCGGCAGGAATACACACAGACATGCACTCGCACTCACACAAAGACAGGCACTCACACACACATACAGTGAACGGACTGATGGATGGACAGTGTGACACACAAAGGGAGGAGAGATATGGGGGAGGGAGAACGGGAAGGGAGAGAAGGTGAGACGGAGGAGAAGAAAAAAAGGGAAGTGAAATAGACTGTAGAAGTAGACTGGTAAGAAAAAGAGTGAAAGGCAGATAAGCAAATGCAAAACCGAGAGGGAAAATGTGTGTGGGTGGGATTAACGAAATCAAAACATATTCACCAATTTCACTACATAACCTTTATCCCTGCCTCAGCAGAGGATCGTCTTTCCTAACTCATGTTGTTCATTGTTAGGGACTACACAGGCTTTACCCCAATCCCTATTAAACCTTATGAACCCTCCGCACCGACCGAATAATCTCATCAGTCACACAGGCAGAAACAAGACACTTTAAGATGGAGTGGAACTTTATACTTTTTTTTCAGAGCGAGCGTAGGTGGAGAAAAACTTTAAACTTTTAGAGTACAAGCTAGCCAGCTCCCTCCCTCCCTCCCCCCCCTCCCCTGCCTCTTGGTTTCTCCTTCGGTGTCTCTCGCGCTCCGTCTTCACATGAAAGTGATAGATCTGGGGCTTTATGACCTCTTTATAGACACAAAGACTGCATTGAGATCAGGGGAGAAAGAGAGAGAACCAGCCCTCCACTCATCACAACACCCTTTCTTCAGCACTGCACTTCCTCTCTTTATCCCCACCACCCCTCTTGCTTCACCCCCCTTTTTTACTTTCTCCCTCTCTAACCCCCCCTGGTCTTACACTAATGTACACCAACCAATCACTTCGCTGGACGCTGCTAACCACTGGGCCACCTGTGGCAATGATTGGCTGTGGACCAATGACGACGCGGTAAAAAGACACGAAGGCAATTTCTCTCACCCCACTTGGCTGATTTGGAATATGTGGACACTTCACCGTCTCTTCTCACACACACACACACACACACACACACACACACACACACACACACACACACACACACACACACACAGTGGTGGGAGCTAATTCTACTCATACGACAGTCACTGACATCAATGAGCAACTGCTGCCTGATTGTTACCATATGGTTTTACCAGCTTTTCTGTGTGTGTGCGTGTATCTTCAGTATTCCTCAAGGAGCAACATTTCAACACAGCTTCACCGACTTAACAATGTGGAACTGTGAGAGATGGGATTCCCCTATTTCTGCTAAGGCTGCAATTTGTGTTTCAAAACAATGTTGCTACATAGTAACAGAATCTAATCCAATAAGTAAATCAGAAGCATCTTATCTGCATCTACCTGTCAATCTTTCTTAAACCTGTTCCTAAACTGGATTTTGAAGACACATCATGTTAAACTAATCATTTACAATGAATGCTACTTACAATGGGTGAGCAGGCGGTGCATTTGTCAAAGGCCAGGCTTGCAGGCAAGACGTTGTCGAACCTTGAAAGAAAGCCTCTGATCTGTGGGCGAGAAATCAACATGTCAAAAAGTGACATGAAACAGAGGAGCAAAATAGCACAGCAGCACTCGAAAGGGGAACACTCCTTTCAAAACCGCATTCATAAACACTTCACATTTACATTATGAGAACACAAAAAATGTCTCTAACCATAAAGAGATGAAAACACAAAATAAGCAGCATGAGAGTTTGACTTTTGGACAGAAAGTATTCAGTTTGTGAGAATAAAAAGGACCCTCGATACCTTTGTTCTTTTTAAGCAAAAGTAAATGTTACTTAAATATTAAAACTTCTGCTTGAAAAGTTTGGAGGCAGTTTGACTTTTTTATGTTTTCTACATTTTAAACTCATGCAGAGAGCGCCCTCTGGTGCACTCCTTCAGTGAAACATTTTCATCATTTCTCTCACTGCTAAAAATCTTTCACTCCTATTTATGGCTTTAGTAATTATGGCTAATTACGTTGATTACAGTGTAAAGAACCTCCTCCACACACACATACCGATAACTCTTTAGCGACACATGTTGAAACCCCACTCGTCACTAATATATTCCTTTCTTCGCTTCCCTCCTCCTCCCTTATACCCACATCTTCCTGTTTTTGTATTTCAATAAAAGCTTCCACCATAATGTTCTCTGGTGACGCATGTAGACCAGAGCATGAAATAACTAATTATCTGTTAGTGAAACTGATAAATGTTTCAAACATTTGTGGAAAAAAAAAATACTGCGTAATGCAGAGCAAGTGAGCAGGGCAGGAAATGAAAATCTCTCAGTTCTTAAATAGGAGATTTAAGTGCAAACATCTTGCACCTTCATTTCAATTACTCATCATGGGGGCACATTTGCAGCCAGCCTTGGTGATAATCTCAGGCTTAAGATGTACATCTCTGACTCTGTGACCGGTAATCAAATACAACGTGAAACAGTGATTCATCTTACGAGACATTTCAATTTAAAATCGAAAGAGCTTTAGTCAGAGAGGCTCATTTCATTTTGCAATGTTTTTCTTCCGTCCTTCTCGTCTTGTATACATCGTCCCATTTGTGCGCTGATTATTTTAACTAAAGTGGAAAATTCAAGGATGTACAAAAGAGGAATAAAAAGGCACGGAGTAATTGAATGACGAACTGCAGTGATAGGCAGTACAAATATAACATGAATGTGAGAAGACAACTGCCGGCACAAGCATGTTCAGTGGATTAATGAATGAATGAATCTCCATTCTGAGTGGATGTATGAGTCAGACCAACGGGGGAGTGTGAGCAAGTGAGATGGACTTGAACAAACCTAGGAGCTTTACATAAAACCGCACAGCCTTTATAGACTGTAGCGAGTAAAAGGAGTTCAGGTACACTATGTATGTTTTGTGAATAAATAGCATGCGTTTCCAGCTAGTGTCTAAATATTCAGACAACCATTGGCATAGTTCTCATTTTTACAGAGCATAATAACTCATGCAAATTAATAACAGTTGTTGAGGCAGTGCATGTCAGACTTGGTGGCACCAATCGACGTCCTCCCGAATAATATTCTTAATACATGTCATGACAGTCTATTTATAATTTTATCATCTGGATTTCCATATTGTAATTTTGGTCTATTCTGTACATGACAGAGATGACTTGTCTGTCTGTCCTGTTGTCATCGTTTCGCACACTATAGATTTTTAGTTAGAGTTTTTCCTCATCCGAAGGTTTTTTTACACTGTAGTAATTTGTAAAACCCTTTGAGGCAAATTGGCGACATTGGGATATATGAATAATATTTACTTAATTTGAGTGAGGCACAAGTACACTGTTTTATCAGCTATTATTTTTTTGTTAACATAAAATAACAGCATGATGTAGAACATTTGATCTGGCTCGAGATCAGAGCCACAAATTTACCCCAAAACCAGCACAGAGCATTTCTAAGGATGGTCCGATAAAACTCTGCTTTGTGAGTTTTCGGGACGGAGCTTGAGAAGTGTCGAGACTACACAACATTTAGATCAAAAGTTGAAGGTGGTGACATCAATACATTTACATTATGTATTATATTAGTCCCGTATTGGCACTTATCATGTAGTCTCTGTAAACCACCACAAGTTGTCACTGTGGCACCACGGAAAAGATAGCCTGCAGCTTCAAACTACTCATCTGCAGTGTGTTGTATGAGCGGTAGATAGCTATATACAAAAATGGACACACACACACACAGAAGCAAGCATCTACACACTCATGCATATTATATTCCCTGCATATCTTTTTCTGTGGTATTCATTATCTTATTCCGTCGCCTTCACCCTCTTTCACCCTCTTTCGGCACGAACACAAGCACGGAGCGTGTCAAATGGCAGAAATTCAGATTTTCAGGGTAATGAATACTGATGATGATGCGGAGGTGGTGAGAGTCTTGAGTATGTGAAAACAGTCAGTAAGCAAAAGGGCACAGCTTGGATAGCTGCAGATTATCTAATCTTCTTTTATTTAGTGACCACCGCCCCGGTCCAGATTAAATAACCATTTTTTGTATGTAGGTTTTGTATACAGAAAATCATTCTTGGAATAATATTCCCAATTGCGACGAGAGGTTAGCATAGATAGCTGCAATAGCACCAGTCTTATCAGAACTGGAGAGTTTTCCATTCATCCAGTCATCTGCTAAGTATTTTTTGAAAGGACCTGCCGTTCTTAAAACAGTTTCTAATGACGGCTTCTCAGATGGTTCTGTGTAACAAACCATCTGGTGCTTAACACACAGTAGCCACTCCACAGAACTGACTGTGGCCTATTACACTCTAAACATCTACACACACAAACGGCCAAAAAGAAAAAAGGCTACACAAGAGCATACATTCGCACAAGCACAGGTACACACACATTAACTTCTCTTTCTTCTCCATAGTCACTGTCACTATGTATCATGTTTATGTATTAAGCTTTATGTTTCCCTCACTAAAGAGCTGCATGACCCACCGCTTCCAGCTAAATCTGGTCTGACCTTAACTCCAGTGCTCCTCGACCTATGAAACAGAATTAATTTTGCTCTCCACAACAGCAGCAGCAACTTCAGATGTAGTTATTTTTCTAACTTTGTTTCGGTGTCTCACTATGGGACTCGCCTTGGCGTGACTAACTATGGGAGCTCCAATGACACCACGTCTGTCAGAGAAGACGACCCCTCACAAATCATTCTCGCTCTCTTGCAATGAAGAAACTATAAACTCCCTCAGCTCATCTCGGCCAGCTTGGTTTTTTATGCTACAGTTCAGAGACGACCCGTTAAGGAATACGTCGCTGAACGCAGTCTGGATTTACTGAGTAAGTACTTTGCAAGAAGTGTGTTTTGTTGCCGTTACACAGGATAAGTTCGAGCAATGTCCGCGTCAAGGTGAGCTGTTCTTCCGGCTATTCTGCATTAGCTTACCGTTGTAGCCGGTGATGGTGTATCGTCAGTAAAGCTGTCAAACGATCATTTAAAGTAAGTTAGGATCTATTGCATGGCTGTTATATTGTGCAACACTATGCTCAATCTGTGCACATGTTACAAGAGTAACAAAAGACAACCTTTATTCTTACATCCTAGTTTTGGAGTTTAGTTTGTTCACAATTCTGAAGCAAGACATGTAACCAAGGCCAGAACATTCGAGCCTCCTTCTGCCAGATCTGGTTGAATACTTCATGGTCTTGTAACCACTTGTACCTTGTTGTTCGGAGTCTCAGAATTTAAACTCTTGCCTGTTCCAATTATTTAAAAAAAAAACGAGCAACAGTGGATGTTAACCTTGTGGTTAATAAAAATGTTTTTAAACGTACCAGTTTTCTTGAACGCCCTGAAATGATGTTATTGCTTTATGCGGCCATTTTTCTACGTGTATGTACTTTATTTAAAATGATCTTATATTGTTATTAATAGTTAAATAGTGCATTTTATTGTAGGCGCTGACGCCTCAGATGGTTTGTTAAACAGAAATATCTGAGAAGCCGTCATTGGAAACTGTTTGCAAAAGGGCAGGCACTTCCAAAAAATACTTGGCAGGTGATTGGATAAACCATCTGTCAATCAAACTCTCAGTCGGGAGTGAAAACTTTTCGAGAAAAAGCCATCAGTGCCCTCTTTGCTCTTCTTTCAATGAGGAAATACTCAGTTCTGATATAACTGATGCTATTGCAGCTATTACGCTATCCTCTTCAGGAGCCACCATTGTTGTTTTCAACGAACAGTCGCCTCTCCATGTTGCATCTCACACACACACACACCTAAACCCAACCACGCCTGCAGCTGCCACTAGCTCCTCACAGGTGGGGAGGTCACGTAATTGGTCCGAGTAAGTGTGGTTTGGACACAAACTCTTTACTTGATGCCTTACAAGACGGACTTTGGCGTGATATCGCGAGTATCCAGCTGCCGTCCAAGGAAAAGTCTATTCGGCCACTGCTTTCATGTTTATGTTTGTGAAGGACTTTGAAGACAGCTTTGCAAAATGAGGAAATGAAAAACACACATACTGTATACACTCAGGGGCCACTGTATTAGGTACACCAGTAAAATTAATGCGATCCAATACAACTGCTCAGCCATACATTAAGCCTTGAAAAAGATAATATTGTTCAGTTTGGATTGAGAAGAGAGGTATCATCATAAATGTTGTATCCGTTGCTTTGTATAGGTGTACATAATGATGTGGCCAGGTATGATCAGTACTCTTTTGAAGATGCTGCACTACATAACATTCAGGTGGAGAGGAATGTACGAGCAGTAGAGTGTTCTCGGTATCAAACATGTGGATGCATGGGAGTGTGTGAGTGTGTGTCTGACCTGATGTGGCACGAGACCCAGAGATGTGGGAGGTTCATTCATTCTGTCATCACTGCTGCTGGCCACTGCATAGCCTCTGAGGATGGAGAAAGAGATGGAGAAAATTATATACTTCACACTTCTTTGTTCCATTTTCCTTTTTGTACATGAATCAAAACCACCACGCATGTCACTTAGGCAATATGTTTCCTGCCGTGCCTTTTAAAACTAGAATTTGACAGAAAGAGAGAAAGAAGATACCCCACAGTAGTACACATTATGTGTCAGATATGAGCCGAACACAGAACCTAATACATGCCGATTGCTTTTATTATACATGATCGGAGGGAATCTACACTATATATATATATATGAAAAAGTAATGTTACAAAACTGTGAATTTGGTTGCCCATATTGAGATCTAAGAGATCCCATTTGCTCGAACATTGAAACATTTGACATTTTCCATGAGATCTGAGAGCTCCTGCTCGCCAGTAAATCTAGCCAGGTTTAAAAGATTTGACTCTGCATGGATAACAATAACGGAAATATCAAGTCTCACACTGAGCTCAGAGTGGTTTTGCCAAAGTAAGAAATGTCTGTCAAACTGCTGCAACATTTATCCTTACGTGACAATTTCTAAAGCCCATGCATAGGAATGTTAGCGTAAGGGCCTTATAAGGGATAAAGAGATGGAGGAAAGGTGTTAAAAGGAAAGGAATAAATTCAACTATGAAGTGAAAAACAAGGACACAGAGTGGGCAGTCGCAAGCGAGGGAGATCTTGTTGTAAAGAAAGGAGTTACACAACCATAAGGAGGTACAGAGTGTATATAAAAACTCTTCTTCTCTTCTTTGCTGTTTAAGCTTTTTATCCAGGAGACGCAGAGCAGCTCTGCAACGGCTTATAACATCTCAAAAAACTCTGAGAGAAAATAGCTGTCTTATCAGCCCCAGCAAGCGGGCACTTTAGTACGACTTTCATCGAAACATGCACACACAATCACACTTCCACAAAGACACATGTGTGCACACTTAATAAGCACGAAAACATCCCCATCAGAAAAAAAACACTTTTAAGAGTTGAAAATATCGAGCTATTACAGATTGCCAAGTTAACTTGAGAGCTGACTGAATCACAGTGTTTAAGCTTTTAAAGCATAAAAGTGAGAGATGGGTTATAAAATGCAACAAAGCTTCTACAGTGAACACAAGTTGTTGGGCTGAAGTAAATTCGGAGAGTTGTCCTACAACCAAATTAAGGACACTACCTGTGGTGCAGTAAGATATCAGCTGCACCATCAAAAAGCAAAAGTAAGCGAGTAAAGCTTACTGAAAGAGCCACAACCTCTTCAGGATGTAAAGCGGTCGTCCACCAATCAGAAGGTCGGTGGTTTGATCCCTGGCCCCTGCGGTCTACATAGTACAGCCCTTGGTGTGTGAGTGTGTGAGCCACCTTGCCACCTGCCACCAGTGTAGGAATGTGTGTGTGTGTGTGTGTGTGTGTGTGTGTGAATGGGTGAATGTTGGCTTGTGCTGTAAAGCGCTATATAAATGCAGTCCATTTATCATTCAACCACCTACTGGTGATCAGGAAGTCTCACTATGGTAGGCGAGTGTCTGACACATCAGAACTGTACACGTTTTTGCAAGGATCTTTTATTGGATTCTGATTTTTAATGAGTTTTAGTTGGTGGTAGAAAGATGAAACAAAAACCTTTCGGAACCAAATGTCTATTTACTACGGAGGATCTATTAACTATTGTTCATCCCAGGCTTCCTACAGGGAGTCTAAGGCAAGATGACACAGAACTGCACAGGTAAACTCAAACGGTGAGCAGGGAGCGTCCAGAACAACAGGAGTGTCTGCCGCTGTCAACCACAGAACATCGGGGTTAATCCTCACAGCAATAGGATAAGCCAGGCTGAGGCTCACCAAAAACAATCAGCTCCTGTTTTCATGTTCACATAGAACTGAATATGTGCATTTTATGCATAACTTACATTTAACAATGGAAATGTCAGCAGAGATATTAAATAGGGGAACCTTCAAAGTGCACCATGGACATTTTTTCAAACAAGCAATAAGAGCATGATAAATGATGTTTTGAAGTATCTTTAGACTTTTACTTTAGATCTCTGTAAAGCATTTAAGCTATTGAACACAAGAAAACATTTCTTTCACTTGTTTTAAACAGTCTATGATTTCCCTTTCTTACATCTCCTTCTGTATTAGTTGCTGAATGAAAGCAAGCTGTAGCACATACAACTCAAGACTTCTATTATTACGACTACTACTACACGACTATACCTCCAAATACTTCCCCAACAGTACATCACTTTTGTAAGTCGGCTGTGCTCACCCTTCACTGTGCTGCAGAATGGACACCATCATCTCCACAGCCAGAGCTCCAGCAATCATGGCCAGGCCTGGTCTGCTGACTGTGCACTGCTGATCCAGAGTCCGATCCCTGGTTGACTATTTACAGCAACAAAAAACAACAAATACATGAAGTAAACAACTGCCAATGTACAGTAAGAACATCAATGAGATGAGAAGTTCGGGCAATTAGCTGAACACAAATAAAATATGTTTTGGAAGGCAGAAAGTTAGAACCGGTTAAGATGATGCGGTTACCCAAAGTGACTTAGATTGAGTGAGCAATTATTGGCTAAATGTCTTGATCGCAGGCCGTTTGCCGCACAATGACTGGTAAGGGAGTCCCTTCAGTTAACTAGCCTTTCATTTATGCCACACTATTTTCATTAATGGGCCCATCGATGTCTGTACTAAATTGCACGGCAACGCCTGTAAAAGTTGTCTGGATATTACACTCCGGACCACGTGTGAGGATCAACAAGCCAACAGAGGGAAACATGGACGGATGGACCAACTAACCAAGATCCACAGAGCTACACCACGAGCAAAGCTACGATCACTAAAGTGTAAGCATAACAGTGAAAACTAAAAGTACGCTACAGATACATTTCATTCTCAGCATGTTTCGATTTGTTATAACAGCTGGTCAGTGACACTAAAGTGACAGACGACATGTGTTGTTGTATCAGTTTGCGTCAATCCACAGGCAAAGCCACACAAAAGCCACATCCTCATTACATTATCTGCAACTTTAGTGAGAGCACGCTGTGCCTCTAATTCAACGACACTATAACCTGTGACAGCGGGATGGATCCATATGGCATTTATAGGTGAAGTCAGAGCTCAATAGCACAGCTTCTATCAAATTGTTCTGGCCTTCAATAGCTGAGGAATTGCTTTCATGAAATACTCAAATCAAAAGGTCATAAGGGAGAAAAAGACTAAAGAGAGAAATAAAGTTTGAAGGGTACACAGGAAGAATGGGGGTGGCGAGATAAGGCATGGCATCTCCCTTCTTTTCTGCATCAGTGTTAAACATGCCATTTTTAAAATGCTACAATCTTTCCAGTTTATGACAATGATCATAAAAACACATTCAATCTGTATTCCTGTCAAATCTAAACCTTCATTAATATTCTGATTGGTTTCGTTTGATCAGTCGGGGGCAACAGAACAAGCTTGCACAGCTCTTACACTTTTAATTAAGATATACTTTACATATTTGTCATTACATTCTGTACATTCTTTTCTATATTTATATTTCTTGTACACAATTTCAATTTTATAAAAGTCTTCTTTTTAATAATAATTATTAATAATAATAATAATAATAATAATAATAATAATAATAATAATAATAATAATAATAATAATAATAATAATAATAATAATAATAATAATAATAATATGTTCTGTATTTGCTCTTATTTTTAAGAGCTGTGTAAATGTTTGCACCATTACACACCAAAGCAAATTCCTTGTATGTGAAAACCTGCTTGGCAATAAACCAAATTCTGGTTCTGGTTCTGATTAGCACAGGGCAACATTTGCATTTATTTGTTGTTGTGCTCCGAGGCATTTGATAAATTCCAACATTCACTCTCATTTGAGCTGTTTTGGTCTCCACCAAGAACATATCGGACTCTTTAGCTGCTAAATGCTCCACTACGTTCACCAGCTAGTGGCTCACTGTGTCTGTAAATCATTTGTCGCCTGTCAGGTAACATTCAGTTGGTTTATCAGAGCTTTCTTTTGCTGAAAACAGCTGCCTGCTGTGTCTGCAAGCAAGGTTGCTGAGAGAGACTGAAAACAAAAACAACAATCCAATACAGACAACAAAGCTCCATAGAGCCACGGTGAACTGCAGAGTTGGGTTGTAATTCTCTGCAGGGTCGTGACTATCAGTCACAAGTAGCCATTTGGCCGATTGTTAATATTTAAAAAAGCTTTAACAATGAGTGTTAGTTGAGGAAAACATGAATCCTACATGCTTGTATTGATAAATGTTTTATTTGTGTGTTTGTTCTAACGGCATTCTGTGAGATAATGAGTCGAGTTCATGCTTGTTAGCTGTGTGTTTTCCTCACGTCTCCTGGAGCCACAACATCATTGCAGAAGTAGCAGCCCAGCTTGTGCCCTGGGATGTTGGAGAACAGAGAGGATCCTTGGACGGCGGGCACAGAGCCAGCCGGTGTGGAGGACGAAGAGGAAGCAGAAGAGCAGGAAGTGGAGGAGTCTGCCCCTGCAGGAACACTCGGGCTGACAGCGGGTGTCTTCAGGCCGTGGCGCATCACAACAAATGTGTCAAAGCCTAGAGCGGCGTTAACCACAAGCTAGAGAGTGAAAGACAAGTTATTGTAAATCATGATTACAAAAGGTTTTCACAAAGCAGTGGCAAGGAAAGATCTTAGGTCGCTTTTGGTTTGAGTAGCGATATTTTCCATTTCTCATAAAACACACAGAGCAAATCTTGACCAAATGAAATGAACTAAACGGCTTGTTTTACACAAACAATAAGGTCGCAATGTGTTCAATCATTTCAGGAAGACATAAAACATGAATAGGCTCTTTACAATGTTGAAAGCAACTAGACTTTTAGAGAATAAATGGAAATAAATTGTGAAGCCAATTTGTGGTGAAGTCAGAGACAGCCCCGCAGCACACATGGCCAAATAACCTCTCAGATGAGCAGACCACGGAGAAAACCTAATCAGCAGTCTAAAATACACTTAACTGCTCATAGCAATATAGGAGTTGCATCAGTGATACCACTGGAGGCTTTAAAATAAACGACACACTGTTCACTAATGTAATGTTGCCTGGCAACTAATGGAATTCCAACTGGTTAACAGTTATCGAGTTTTCAATTTCCTCGAAGAAAAGTGAAACTTTTTCCAAATTTCAACCTCCAGCTTAAAGTAAGTAAAACAAGAACAAATGTTACAAAGTCATAAATGTCTCCTAGGTAGATATGTTGGAGCTACAAGAGGCTCCACTATGGAAGCCCTGACAGGCAAGAATATCTCGCACGTACCAGATATTATCTGATCCCTGTGAAATATGGACATGCCCGTTTTTCCATCGCCAAAATTTAGCCCGACTTTGAAGCGTTATCTAGCCTCATCTTCCTGCAGCGTCCCACACCTCCGACCCCAGCCCCGCTGGTCATTGACAGTGTGGCTGTTCTGTTCTTCTTACCTTCCTCTTGCTTGCAGCTATCACTGTAGGCAGCCAGCGGCTCTCCCGCGTGTCCATTAGTAAGAAGACTACATCGTGTTCTGAAATGAGCTTCTCCAGCTGCTCGATATCCCTCTGGGCCTGGGAAAGAGTGGCCTCAGAGAAATTCACCGGGTGACCGGGCATGGGGATGCTCATATTGTAACCCTCTGCATTCTGCAGGAGGAGACAGAGACAAAGAGACACTGCTGACAAACTGATCCCATACGTACAGTAACTAGCATTTGAGGCTGAATACTCCATGACTTGGATGTTTTCTTTTTGGTTTTAACTTTGCAATAGCTGTGCAGTCGCAACCATGAAAATATCATTACTGAAATGTAACCATGTGCATCAAACATACATTTCAACATGACTGAAACATTTCAAATTAACACTGTTAAGACATCCAAATTGTAAAGTTTGGGTATGTTGGGAATTGACCAATTTGATTTGCCTCTAGATGGTACAAATCAGCTTCTCTACATCTACATGTCCAAACTGCTGCTGCCTAGGGTATATGCAATAATCACTAAATGCAACACCGTCTAAACCGAATAAATTATTTGATATCTAATCAGCTGCTATATGAGAAGTCAGTGCTTCCTGCTGCGTGACATGCTATTCTAGACATATGTGTGAGGGCATAGCAGATGCAGTCACCAATCAGTCCCTCTGTAGGATGCGTCATCACATCCTGACCTGAGGCCAGCTGTATTATTATCTCCCCGATATATCTCGACGGTAGAGTATAAAAAACAAAACTTTGAATCGCCACTTCCATTGACAAACTTGTATAACTGTGACTATCTCGAGGGACGGACATCAAGCCAAATGTAAATGTCAAGAGTAAAATTATAATCAAGAGAAGGACAGCAAAGGGCAAAGACAAGGTGTGAGATCTTAACAAGAAGAAATGTCCTTTTTAGCGAATCAGTGGATCTACGCCGCGCCTTCGCTCTCCATGTTTCAAGAGTGGGAACTGTTAACCAGGGCTTAAATTTACATTTCACTTTGACGTAAGTGTTGCTAAGCATTGAGGAGGTGATTGTCGGCTGCAGTGATGATAATCACATTCTAATTTCCACTAAAAAACACTTTTTTTTGTCACCGACAAAGACAAAGAAATCATTTTCTGAAAAGATAAAACAGCATTTCATGACAATCCAACAAAGCCACTGTTGATATTTTCAACCTGCTGTGACCTCACTGTTGACACTTTTAAACGAAAAAAAAGAAGTTGGTGCCAACGCGACAAAATATCCTGGAAATGTCAGGTGACAGTATTTGTCCACAGACAAAATATGACATCTGCTTACGACCTTTTCAACATTGTGACCTTGTGTGAACCGACTCATCTCGGTTCAATTGATGCATTTCTGTGCTCTCTGCTCTCCGTGTTTATATTTCTATCTATCTTCCACACTGGCACCTGGTGCCCCTGTGTTTGTAGCAAAACAAGAAGGGTAGACACACACACACACACACACACACACACACACACACACACACACACACACACACACACACACACACACACACACACACACACACACACACACACACACACACACACACACACACACACACACACACACACACAGTGTTAAACCTTTGTTCTTTACTCCCCATTTTATTCCCAGAAGAATAAGAGGAGCAACAAATATAACTTGGGCAGACAGAGAGACTGGGATACAGAGTTGATTAAATGATGGCATGCCAATTATTTGTCTGTGTGTGCATTTATAATAGGGGGCATCCCGGCCCATTGTATCCCTTTTAGCAACATCCTATTACAGAGTCGTGATTGCAAGATCTGGGGGGTCAATAACTTTAGAATTAGGCTTCAATCTTACCGAGTTCAAGGGAAACAAGACAGCTTACCATTCAGACGCTGAGTGAGTCTTAGGGTGCTTTCACACCTAAACTGATTGGTTTGGTTCAAATTAACTCGGTAAGATTTGCCCGGTCAGTTCATTTTGTTTGGGCTTTTGAGAACTGTCCATTGAACCGAGACCGCCTGAATAGGTGGACTCTGGTGCAACCAAAAGATTTTATGATAGCAGATATCTGATTTTAGCATGATTTCACAGCTAAACTGTGGCGCCACCGCCACGGAGAAAATGGGCCAGCCAGCTGCGGTTTTATCCGACTCAGTGTACTTTATCCTTTCATGAAGTCCAATAAAAAGTAATAAGCCCCAAATCATTAGGCTACAAGACGCCTCCTTTCCGATTTGCAGTGTAAGTAATAGTAACCAATGCTTATATGCTTATCAGCCATTTCTCCGTGAGCTCTTTGTGACACTTCTTCATCACTGGAATTCGATTTCCTGACCTGGGTACCGATTATGCACGCGAGGATGATCGCCAAAACTGTCCAATTAACAGTCAGTCTGTATGACTTCAAGTTTACCCCTCTTGGTTCGTTTCTAAACGGTCAGTGTGAACACGGACCTGACCGGAACTAAAACGCAACAAGGTATCTTTTTTTCTCCCCGGACCAGACCAAATGAACCTACTACAGCTGTGAAAGCACCCTTTGTCAATTTTGTCAAAATTCACAAGTCGCCTCGAAGCCCAGAGGGTAAAAACATTTCATTCTAGAACGAACTGCTCTACTTTCCATGCAGGACTGATGATATGCATTTTTTTTGTATTATATCTGCAATATGAAAGAAATCAAAGGTTCATAAGACTTCAAAGTGAAGCTTCAAAAGATTCACAAGATAAAAACTGCTGACTTCACAGTAGCTGGAATATGTCCTCCTGGTATCACGGCAGTGGGGGAGGAAGTACATCATTCACCACCTTTAAACAATACTTAATCTTCTGCATTCAAAAATGTACAGAAGTAAAAGTACAGAAGTATTGGGCAACAAAATGCAGTTAAAGTATCAGAAAGCTTTAATTCTTCAGAATTGCTCCTGTCAATATTATATCACAGGATAATTATCATTGATGTATTAATAGGTAAGCAGGACTATAATATTGTAGGATGCCAACCTAATACCATGCATCACATTTACCAAACTCATCATTTGAGTTGCAAGTAAAATCTTAATATAAACTACAGCTGTTGAATTAATGTAGTGGAGTAAGATATTCACAAGTGTCCACATGAGATATTCACATTCATATTCATAGTGGAGTAGAAGTGTGAAGAAGCTGAAAATAAAAGTGTGGTGTAAGTACCTAAAGATCGTAATTAAGTACATGTACTTAATTCCTTTAACCATTTCACAACAGACCCTCAACCTGACATCCAGGGGTCCATAATTTGAGAGAGATGATACTTTCTGCAATTTATTATTTTCTTTTCTGTTGCTAAACTGTAATAACTTACATTTCCAGGCCCCTAAAATCCTTCAAATTAAACTATTTGAGATGGAAAAAAAATCAACTCAAAAGAAAGGTTATGAACCACTGATGTGGAGGATACAATAACTGCTTACCCCATACAAAAAGCTTTAGCCCAGTAAAAAGGCGTTTCAATGAAAACCTCCTGAATAACATGACATTTGAAGGCAGGCAAAAGGGAAAGTGAATTCTCCTCCGATGAACTTGCTCCCCAGTCTTTCAGTACTAAACAAGCATGCATCATTACACAGACTTTCACATGATTCACATCATAAATATGCATTCTGTCATTGTTTTTCCAAGTAGCTTAATAAGAGATGGGTGTTTTTGTACAAAAAACAGAGCCATGCTGTGAGTGTTAGGCAGCTTTTTCATTTAGTAATGTAGCGAAATATCTCCCCCAGAGAACCCACTCATTAATGAACAAAGTAATGAAACCGCCAGCATTAATATGCAAGTGACACGACTCTTAAGTTTCTACTTGGTTTGGCCATCACATCTCAGACACGACCAATCAATCAGGAATATGATTTTAAAACAAAAAACTAAACTCAGATTACTATAATGTAAATGCTGTTGTAAAACTGAATCATAATACTTGTCAACTTTATGTATAAAACTAACAAAGACAGATTCCAAATGATCTCAGAGGATTTGATCCACACATCCGAAGGGAAATCATAATCCATAGCGTGGGCATTATTATTTGACTGCAAGTACTCACCACGCCAGGAAAGATTTTGGTGAGGCGCTCAACAGCTGCCAAGGCTTTGGACTTCCCTCCTCCAAGACAGTCTTCAAACTCATAGAGCGGCTGCCGAACTGGATTGGAGAAGGAGATCTTCGCGTTGTCTACAAATGTGATGCGTCTCACTCCCCATCCCTGGAGAACAAAAGAGAAACATAATTCAGATTTTTTTTTAAATCACATTATTTTTAAATAGTTAACTTCTATTCAAGCAGCACTTTGTAAGCAGCTCCAGTGACAACAAGTGGGAGGCTGTGTACCCAGTGTGTGTTTAACAATTAATATTTGCAAGTCCATTTACCTTCCATTCGTGAGAAGGCAGCGCAACGTTGAGTTATTCTAGCTTTTCTCAGTATTATCACACTCTGTTAATACAACGTCTAGCCACACTAATAATTACATTACACCAGGGTATTCATCATGTTTACACTGACTGTTTAAAGTGCCCTCAGAGCAGTAAATGACAAATAGAAGCACATATGTGCATTCAAATGAAAATTACAACTGCGGCAATACACATAACGCCATGAAGTAGAATATTGTATTTTAGTTTATGCATTATATTAATTTTATATTTTATTTAAAGCCAAATAAAATATCCAACGTTTGTCCACGTTTAAAGATGGTGTGATGCAGTTATGGTGAGATCTGAAAAAATCTACAGTGAAGCTCAACAAAAAAAGAATAAATAGTTGACTTTATAAATAGCAGGTTGTGATGTATGAACCTTTTTTATAATATTAAAACCTACAGGGTAACCAGCCTTTTGGATCTGGTCACTGAATAGAACACATTCATTCGATGCTGGGGAAACAGACTTACAGTAAACACAGAACGACAGTAGCTTCTTATGTAAATTAGCTTTATGTTATTCCTCGTGTTGTTGGATAAACTCCATGTGAAATCTGTGGATACAATCATGGGATCCTGGATTATGTTGTTATGAAGCTAAATACATATTCATTCCGTGAGAAAAGTCATTTTCTACAAGTTAACAATTTAGGTAAGCGTAACGATATATAACAGCTAGAGGAAACACATTTGTGTTTCTGCTCTGTAGATGGAAATAAATTCCAATATCATTTATTTGAGAATCTAAAGTACATTTATTTACAGTATAAAGTAAATGTTGTGGTACATGTTTTGTTCCTAGTTCCTGAAAAGGTGCTGCTTACATGTTGAATACTCTGTCAACAGTTGGTCGTGGTTCACTGACGATCAACTACGCGTGTATTTGCAAATCCATTATATTATATATATATATACACACACATTATAAAATCCTGACTTAGCAGTTACTAATGGTAAACGTCAATGGTTTCCAAAAGTACAATAATATGAACATTTAACCAGTTCAACAATCACATATATCAGTTGAGGTATTTTTTCTTTAAATTTCACAGACTGCAGCATTTAGGAAGTGTATATCGTTAATCCTAAATCTATCTGTGCGTCTTTTCATCCATGTATCCTTCCACACTTACCATGAGAGTCCTGGCGACATTGCAGCCCAGAGTCCCGGCTCCCAGTAGAAGACACTTTGTGGAGACCACCTTGTCCAGGTCCAGGGAAGGAACCAGCCTCCATCTCATTAGCTTCAGGTTCAGGTCCACTGATGACTCTGCAAGCCTGCATCAAGTCAATGGAGACAAGTGAAGACCCTCTTTGCTTACAAAGTGCAAACTTAGCGTAACACTTTCTTTCTTTTTTTAGTAACTGCTCACAGCAACAGATGACAGCTTGCGTGTATGACTGCAGTGTTGCTGAGACAAATTGCATTAGTCTCTATTGTATTGTAACGGTGTAGTGGAAAATGTGTAGGAACCAGACCAGACCCTTAACATTAAGCTAAAATACAGTGGCTTAAAAAGTTCCTTCTTTATATTTAATAATTGTTCAAATGTGTTTAGGGCTATAGGCTGTTACAGTCCAGTTACACCCTAACACCTTTAAGACATTTGTATTGTGTTTATTACCTTTTAGGGTCCATGCATTCACTGAGGTTGACCATCCTGGGTCCCATTGCCCCCTTTGGGTTCTTCTCCCAACCTACACTCTTAGGGCACGCTGTGAAAAAAGCACATCAACAGTGTAAAATAAGTATAACATAATCTACTACAAAGTCAGAGATATGAAAACAATGAAACATTAAAACTGTGTTGAGTACATCCAAAATACAAAAACACAGTTTCTCACTTGTTTTTATTTGCTCAAGTTTTAAAGTGTCCTTCCCTAACATCTCTGCCTCCATATCAACCACTATTGCTAAACTGCTAAATGGAATTTCACAGCATTGAAAACACATTTAGGAAATGGGACGGCTCTGTGTCTTTCTATGAACAATGTCCTAGTTATTCTGGATTATACACAGACGTCATTATCAACAGTTATGATTGAAACTACTTTTATTTAAACATACAATGACTGGTGCTATGACACACACACACACACACACACACACACACACGCACACACACACCACACACACACTCTCTCTCTCTTCAGAAAAAGGTTGTGTGGATGTGGCCTATTTAAATAGACCATGTGGGTTGAATACAGTTTAATGGTGATTTTGAAATGAGATATGTGAATGTTAATTAAGTTTATTTCACCTTGCTGAAGAGTAAAACACTTTTTGATTGTGGCAAGAACTGAACCTGGTGTATCTGAACAGTGAGGCTGAGGTAGCGTGATTAATCCCTTCTAAAACAATACCAAATGTGTCCATGCAAAACCAAACAGAATAGCTAAATCGTTTTTTTTTTGTTGCATGAATACATCCTCTGTGAGTCAATTAAAAGCAATGATGTGCTGAAGAGGGAGACTGAGGTAAACAAAGACACCGCGTCAGAACTCAACAACAACCTCCACCCACTTCCCCATCTTGCTATTACCATTTTAATTACTTTCATCCCTCATTCAACAGATAAAGGAACAATGGATGGAGCTGTGCGAGATTAGTGTGGAAGCATAAAAAGGGAAATAAGCTAAGACTGAGGGTTTACACACACACACACACACACACACACACACACACACACACACACTTAATTGAATATTCATCGTCATTATGATTTTGGCTTCAGACACTTAAATGAACATGATCGACTGCGTTATTGACATTTAAAATGTGTTCTACGCTCACAGAGAACTGCGCTCAATATCAAATCAAGCGCTTCCCAAACTTAACAGCCGGACACCAGGGGGCGTTCGAGATGTTTTGGATTCACTTTTGGGGCGATGTCATGCCGACAGCCGGAGTAGAAGGGTTATATACAACAGAGAAGCAGTTAATTAGCAGGAATGTATCTCAGTGTGGAAGTGGAAAGTAGTGCTCCGTTTAAAAGAATATATTTTTGTCCCTGAAATGAACTAAAGATTCTGATGAATAATCGTGATCTCAATATTAATCGGAAATAACAATCGTCCAGCCCTACTACCGATACAACCAGACATGCACAAAAATAAATGTGAATTACCAGAGTTGAGGGGAAGAGCAGGTAGTTTTATCTGGAAGATGACACTGTGCTGAATGGAGCGGCTTCCCTGCAGAGTTCGGTCCCTGAAACACAGCACCTCCACTGTGTCCAGCTTAGAGCCCCTGACACACACAGAAGTGAAGGAAATGTAAAAGTCAAACAATGAAACAGAAACACACGTCATGCAAAGATTAGAAGCTCTAAAGTGTACACTAGAAATCTCACAAATACAATTTAACATAGAATATGCTCTCTCTCTAATGCAAAGAACAACACACTGAGCACTCGCAACATGATCAACACATATGCACATAGCAACACATTTCCCCTAATATGGTACTAAATGGCCAAAGTCACGTAACACAATCAAACGCCAGTGAAACAACTGAATAAGCGAGACATCGCGGCTACATTGTAATTCTATCTCCACCCATCTCAGCCAGCATCAACAGTTTATGTTTAACACAGAGAGAAAGTGTAGTCAAACACAAGATTGATGAGGTTTGTATTGGATAAAAACTGCCTCTGAATACAGAGCGTGAGGGCTAAACTGTTCTAAGTATTCACTGCTGATAAGCCACTGGTATCAAAGCATACTATTGCTTAACTGGCCCCAGTGGGAGTTCCTTCATTTAAAAAAATAAATAATTGTGCAATAGAAATATTGCTGAGATAGCAAGACAAGTGCCAGGAAAAACTAAACTCTCCAGGGAAGAAAATGACTGATCGTGGACCTGAACTAAAAGGAGAACACGGCACTTCCCAACTGACAATGCAGTTTGCATCATTTAACTGACATTCCTGGATGATGATGATGATGATGATGCAATACGATAATGTGATGTACCAATGTTTTGATTCAGACATTTTAAGATTAATAATCCATCACATTTATGTCTACAGTTTTCTTTTTTTACAAGATCATGTTTTCTGGTGAATCAATCTGCATTTATAGCTTTTAATACTTTACAACTTTGACTTTGATTTCACAGAACAATCATTTCAAATCTGGCAATAGAGCATTCAGTATTTATGCTCCGAAGGTAGAGAACATCCTTCCTGCTGAGTGGAAGTTTGCCCCTGCACTATCTATGTATTTTTTAAAGAATAAACATAAGACAAATGTGTTTGGTTTAGCTGGTACTTCCCTGTTTCCCCTTGTCCTTGTGTGTGTGTGTGTGTGTGTGTTTATGTTTTAACGTTTGAAATGTTTAACCACTCCGTTAAGCACATTAAACCGCTTCTTTAGGAGATTTGTGATTGCGTGCGCGTGCTCGGCGCGGGGAGATTGTGTGCGCGCGCGTGCGTGGCGCGGTTTCTATTTAGTTCTCCCCTCTCCTTTCTTCCGCTCTGTAGGTGTGTGCGCACGTGTGTGTGTGTGTCAGCTGCGAAGCCCCGCCCTTCGCAAAACTGAGAGAATGTGAATGCGCAAAGTAGACAGTACAAACTGAAACGTGCATATAAATTAGATCAATAGCATAAACGTTTAGTTTATTTAATATAACAGCACCTGTCAATGTGAAAAGTAAGCTGTGAATAATGAAAATATATTAATTTCTTTATTTGAGAAAAAAAACCTTGAATTTCAGGCAGGGCGCTGGGCTCCGTTGGCGGGGCCAGCGCCCTAGCCAAGACAATGGTAGGGGAAACACTGGAAACGTCCTCTAATCTGGTTTGCAACAAGATAAGGAACTGGCTACAATGATAATCTGGGATGAAGCGGGCAAAACACTGAAGCACAGCCTCGTTTAAATCAAGAATAAATGATATCTGTAAGTAGGAGGCTACATTTTTTACAAACAGAAAACTATGTATACCTATATATTAGAATAGGTTTTGTAGATATTCGATCCTTGGCGAACGGTATCGTTTCATTTATACTTTCCTAATATTGCCTCAGTCTTTTCAAGTTGTTTCCCACAATCTCAGAACCCAATTTGACCAAATGTCTTTATTTCTTACGTAGATACATAAACTACAGTATGTACGTGAGAAAACATTGCAAAAGTTAAAAGTCTTGATTACTTGTTCTTATTCTTTGTGCTAATATTTGATATATTTGAATGTGCTCAGACCTAGATTTATTACTAAACATTGAATCCAAGTACTTGCACCAACTCTTCACTTGTGTGCTGAAATATTTCCTCTGTAAATACTTCAGTGAAATATATCTCTCCGCAAAGCACACACACAAGTTTCCACATACCACCATGAGCTGCGCAACAACTTGAGTTAGTAAACACTTAGCAATGCATGAGCTGTAACATAATGCTGGGGAATATGCTGTTCTTATTCACAAAACAAGAACACTCATGTTTGAGTTTTACATAATTCTCTTCATTTTCCCTGCTACTAGACCCCTTCTTTAACTTTTAACTAACAGAGCCTGGTCCTGCTTTTCAAACCACAAATACAGTATATCTCAAAAGTGAGTACACCCTTTAGATTTTTGCAAATATTCTGTTATATCCTTTCAGGGGATAACATTATCCTACTGAAACTTTGATATAACTTAAAGTAGTCAGTGTGCTGCTTGAATAACAGTATAGATTTATTGTCCTTTGAAAATTACTCAGTACACAGCTGTTAATGTCTAAACAGCTGGCAACAAAAGTGAGTACACCCCATAGTGAACATGTCCTAATTGTGCCCAATGATGTTGTTTTCCCGCCCTGGTGTCATGTGACTCGTTAGTGTTACAAGGATTCAGGTGTAAATGATAAGCAGGGCTGTTAAATTTGGTGTTTTGGGCACAATTCTCTCTGAATGCTGGACAACATGGCACCTCATGGACAAGGAACTCTCTGAGCGGCTGAAAAAAAGGATTATTGCGCTTCACAAAGATGGCCTTGGCTATAAGAAGATTGCCAACACCATGAAAATGAGTTGCAGCACAGTGGCTAAGATCATACAGCGGTTTTCCAGGACAGGTTCCACTCGGAACAGGCCTCGCCAGGGTCGACCAAAGAAGTTGAGTCCACGTGCTCAGCGTCATATCCAGAGGTTGGTTTCCAAAAATAGACGTGCGAGTGCTTCCAGCATTGCTGCAGAGGTTGCAGAAGTGGGATGTCAGCCTGTCAGTGCCCAGACCATACGCCGCACACTGCATCAAATCGGTTTGTATGGCCGTCGCCCCAGACAGAAGCCCCTTCTGAAACCGATGCATAAGAAAGCCCGCAAACAGTTTGCTGAAGACAATGAATCCAAGAACATGAGTTACTGGAACCATGTCCTGTGGTCTGATGAGACCAAAATAAACCTGTTTGGGTCAGATGGTGTCCAGGCGTGTGTGGCAGGCACCCTGGTGAGGAGTACCAAGACAAATGTGTTTTGCCTACAGTCAAGCATGGTGGTGGCAGCATCATGGTCTGGGGCTGCATGAGTGCTGCCGGCACTGGGGAGCTGCATTTCATTGAGGGACACATGAATTCCAATATATATACTGTGACATCCTGCAGCAGAGCATGATCCCCTCTCTTCGGAAACTGGGCCGTAGGGCAGTTTTCCAACATGATAATGACCCTAAACACACCTCCAAGATGACAACGGCCTTGCTGAAGAAGCTGAAGGTTAAGGTGATGGACTGGTCAAGTATGTCTCCAGACCTAAACCCAATTGAGCACATGTGGGGCATCCTCAAGAGGAAGGTGGAGGAGTGTAAGGTGTCCAAAATCCGTGCGCTCCGTGATGTCGTCGTGGAGGAGTGGAAGAAGATTCCAGAAGCAACCTGTGCAGCTCTGGTGAATTCCATGCCCAGGAGGGTTAAAGCAGTGCTAGATAACAATGGTGGTCACACAAAATATTGACACTTTGGGCACAATTTAGACATGTTCACTATGGGGTGTACTCACTTTTGTTGCCAGCTGTTTAGACATTAACAGCTGTGTACTGAGTAATTTTCAAAGGACAAAGGACAATAAATCTATACTGTTATTCAATCAGCACACTGACTACTTTAAGTTATATCAAAGTTTCAGTAGGATAATGTTATCCCCTGAAAGGATATAACAGAATATTTGCAAAAATCTAAAGGGTGTACTCACTTTTGAGATATACTGTATATGGTGAGTTAGACAGAAACATTAATATTTTTTTACATCAACAACCACCTAAAGTATTATGAAATAAAGAGAAATAAAGATCTAGAAGCTAAAAACTTTGCTCACAAGTTTCAGGAGTTTGAAGATTTGCAAAATACATTGCTTTTCCCTGCATATTGCATGCCATGTGTGTGTGTTTCCACAAGAAAGCCTAAAGCTGTGTGCTATGTGTCATACATGGGTCTGGTATGAGCTAACAAATCCAACCATTTTAGCAACTAAATGGTCAATTTGGAAAGTGTGCAGCAATCACAAGCACAATGCACTGGTTACTCACATCCATGCACACATGTACAGTATGTGCTGTAAGGTTCTGTGAAAATGTCCCTTTTTGAGGAATTTGTATTACTATTGGAAATATGTAGGTGGATAAAATAGTGTTGGCAGCTAGCAATGAAGTTCTCATACGGAACATGTAACATATTGAGCGAAATGGACCTCGTTTATCAGGATAATGTACAAACTGTTATTATTTCATCCTCGCTGAACTTTTACGCCATCACTGTGACTATTAAGCAACAGCCAAGCAGTTCCTATTCAGTCTGAGTGTGACAGAAAAGATTATATTTGATTTTTTTATAATGATACAAAGCTCACCAAGCAACGCTGTTACCTTTGGAAGTTCATAACAACATCTTTATATCAGATCTACTTCCTACTCTTGGGAGTCAGGAAATTAGTTTTTATTTATTATTTCCTGTCTTTTACTTTGTGGCTTTGAGCCTAAATAAAGTAGTCGGTGTAAGATAAAAACAAACCCACACACACCCACCCGCACCCGCACACGTACCCGCACCCGCACACACAGGTCTTACCATCGGTAAGCTAAGAGGACCAGCAGGTTTCTCAGAGGCCAGCCCGGATGTTGAGATAGAGTACACGGATCATAGACGCCCACTGTAACCTATAAAAACCAAACAAAGTGTGTTTACATTTCTTCAGTGTGTGTGTGTGTGTGTGTGTGTGTGTGTGTGTGTGTGTGTGTGTGTGTGTCAATGGAATTTAATCTGATTTTAGGGATGAGCCCCAAGAAGTATTGTAATAATCCTACAGAACATCAATCTTTGAAAGTTGAAAAAAACGTACCTACATACAATTTATTACACTATCACAATGTCACAGAAAATATCGTTTCATCAATTTCTTTTTTTAAAACACACAACAATTAAGTAGTACCTTCTTAGTATCAGTGAAGAACATGTCCCAGTCCTCGAGTGGAACCATCTGAACGGTGTCATCTGTGTACTTCATTAGGAAGTAAGGCACTGCAGTGGTCTCTCTTTTGATACACATGCCATCATAGGCCTCCTGCAAGGCTGCAATCTGAGACAGAAATGATTATAATAAGCGCTGTACATCCATATACAGTACATACAGAGACAGAGAGACAGAGAGAGAGCTTTTGAAGGGCCGATAATATCAAGCCATCCATGTATCAAGACCATAGTAGTAGACTGTATAAAATAATTGGCTGGAGTCACCATGACCTCACCCAATGTGTTTCTGGACTACGGTTTTACTCAGCTTTATCGTCTATTTACACTCTAAATGGGAACATCATTTACGAAATGAACATGATGCTGTAGTGAAGAAGACTTGAGACCATAAACCTGCCAGGAAAATATTTACTGAGGTAAAATAATCAAGGGAGAAGTAGGGTCATTTTCTCATAGACTTCTATACAATCAGACTTCTTTTGCAGCCATTGAAAATAATGGCGATTTAAAAGGCACTTCCACATTCCACTCCGCTTGATCAAGCCCAGAAAAAGATCCGATGCCACAAACAATCTCAACTGGCTCCTTTTGATGCAGAGGAACAGCGGCGCCCTCCGGATATCTGAGCTTCTTAACCTATCTCTAGGGATGAGCCCTACCACCCTAAGGAGGAAACTTATTTTGGCTGCTTGAATGCACAATCTCACTCTTTCAGTCACAACTGCCGCCCCATGGGTCCACCAACCGCAGGGATAGATATTGAGGTTGGGTGCATGGTCAGCCACGCGGCAGGAAAAGGTGGTCACACACACACGCACACACACAGCACACACACACATACACACACACACACCCACACACCAAAAGCAAGAGCATGGTTGAAAGATAACTTGCTGTAAGAAGTATTTTAGTGGTTATGAACACATACACTGTTCAGTGTTTCTACTCATTTCTACTTGTGTCAAGACTCTTGCAGTTGGCGTCACGCTGTTCATGAGTCATTCTCACTCTTTCTTAATGAGGCTCATTGGAGTCACTGACCTGAGAAATAGCAATTCACTTCACCTCATTATACTATTCTCTAACCAAACAATATTAGACAGGAACAAGCAGATTTAAAGAATACCTTTCTCATTTTCTTAGGAAAGGGTTTAAGAATGTAAGGACACTCTTTAAAATAAATACTTAAAACTACAAAAAAAAAGGGAATAATATTAGAATTTTTAGGCCAAAATATGACGTAGAAAATCTTTGGAAAACAGCAAATAGTATTTACTCATAACATCGTACAGTAGTAGGTCTAGCATTTGTAATGAGCCTTAACATTTGTGTGTGTTGAGCTGAACATTTAAAAAAATAACCTACAATTTAAGAAAAGAGGAAGAATTAATACTAGAAAATATTCATTCCAGTTGTTGTATAATAACCTTTAAAAAGCCAACCTGTTTTGCTGAGAAAACTTGTTCTAGGGCAGACGGCTGTTGGACAAGCTTTATTCCCTCTGGGAAACAGAGGGCAGGGAAGCAGAACCAGTAGTAGAAATGGTACTTCTTCAAATCCTGGACAAGAGTTGGTCAAAAAATGGAATCAAATAAATGGCAGAAAGAGTGAAAGAAAAACAGAAACATAGTCACATATAAAGTCATTAATATACGAAACTAACACATTTATACAAAGCTGTTTATACGCACCGCAAAGGTCAGCAGAATGAATTTGCAGAGGATGGATGGGTCCTTCAACGCAGCCTCAGAATGTATAGCATCCCATATCTACAACACAACAGGAGGTGAACTTTGTGACTTATTTGACAGAAATTGCTTACCAGATGTCTATATGCAAATATGTGTGTGTGAAATTCCCATTGTTTGTCATTTACCTCCTTGGCCTCTTTCTCCAGCAGAGCCTTCTTATCGGTGGTCTTAAAGGCATCGAGTGTGTTGGTGTTATACAGCGTTCCTGTAGCTGGACAGCAACGAGCTGGTGTCGGACCGTCCCTGACAGCAAAACACATCAGAATAGTTGCATTAAACCGTACGTTCTAACAAACTGTGTTTCTGTTGGTGGCTCAACCATTTTGCTTACATTTGTATTATTCATTGCACTGATAAAGACTAAACGACACAAGAAGAATGTAAGGGTTAAGATAGTTTACATGAGTTATATAGGCAACATACTGCATCATACTTACACTTCAAATGCACTGAACTCCAACGTCAGGCGGGTGGGCAAACCAAGTGGGTCACCTATAGGACAGAATGTGAATAGAATAGTTTTCAAAGTTGTTATTTAAAACATACTGATCTAATTGAGCAATGCACTGTGCGAATTGTCAAAAAAGGAAACTGAATTATCATCGTTAAAATTACACCATCTGATCTCACCACTCACCATTGTAGTAATATCCTTTGATACATTTAGGGCTTTCGTCCAATCTGTAGTCGTTGAGTTTCTTCTGAGTGAGCTGGTGCCAGAAGCCAGCCTCCAGAGCACTGCTGAAGGGAGCAAACTGCAGCTTGAGGTCTGGAGTGGAGGACACTGCTTCACTGGTTTCAGATGCCATCACAACTTCACTAACAGAACGAGCGGCCAAGTACTACAAGGTGTGAAATTAAACAGCTTTAGGTTACAAAAGATTTGCAGGCTCTGTAGTCTGTTGTGACTTCAACACACTTTCAGTATGACGGTTACATTTCTTTCTGATGTTGAAACTAACAGCAATTAACACATGCACACAATAAAAAAAGATAATAACTTATTAGCCGCTGAGCTTGTGACTTCAGATGGTGCCGTTTTTTTACACAACCCAGTGAAGTAAACAGTAAGTAGGTAAATGCTCATTCAGAGAAATAAGTGAGCTAATTCTGTTAGTTCACCAATCAATCAGTCTATTGGTAAAGCACGAAACAAATGATCGATGCATCAACCAATGAATTGGTTATGGGAAAGTGAGCCTAATTATGCCGTGCATCTCAAACTACAGGACTGTCTCAGAAAATTAGAATATTGTGATAAAGTTCTTTATTTTCTGTAATGCAATTAAAAAAACAAAAATGTCATGCATTCTGGATTCATTACAAATCAACTGAAATATTGCAAGCCTTTTATTATTTTAATATTGCTGATTATGGCTTACAGCTTAAGAAAACTCAAAAATCCTATCTCAAAAAATTAGAATAGTTCCTCAGACCAAGTAAAAAAAAAGATTTATAACAGCAAAACAAAATCAAACATTTGAAAATGTCCATTAATGCACTCAGTACTTGGTTGGGAATCCTTTTGCACGGATTACTGCATCAATGCGGCGTGGCATGGAGGCAATCAGCCTGTGGCATTGCTGAGGTGTTATGGATGCCCAGGATGCTTCAATAGCGGCCTTTAGCTCATTAGCATTGTTGGGTCTGGTGTCTTTCAGCTTCTTCTTCACAATACCCCACATATTCTCTATGGGGTTCAGGTCAGGGGAATTGGCAGGCCAATCGAGGACAGTAATGCCATGGTCAGTACACCAGTTACTGGTGGTTTTGGCACTGTGGGCAGGTGCCAGATCATGCTGGAAAATGAATTCCTCATCTCCATAGAGCTTTTCAGCAGACGGAAGCATGTAGTGCTAAATCTAAAATCTCTTGGTACACAGCTGCATTTACTCTGGGCTTGATGAAACACAGTGGACCAACACCAGCAGCTGACATGGCTCCCCAAACCATCGCTGACTGTGGGAACTTCACACTGGATTTCAAGCAACTTGGATTTTGCTCCTCTCCAGCCTTTCTCCAGACTCTGGCTGCCTTGACTTCCAAATGAAATACAAAACTTGCTTTCGTCTGAAAAGAGGACTTTGGACCACTCTGCAACTGTCCAGTGCTTCTTTTCCATAGCCCAAGTCAGACGCTTCTTCCGTTGTCTTGAGTTCAGAAGTGGCTTGACCATGGGAATACGGCTATTGTAGCCCATTTCCCGGACACGTCTGTGAACAGTGGCTTTTGATACCTGGACTCCAGCTTCAGTCCACTGTCTTTGAAGCTCCCCCAAATTCTGGAAGCGACTCTTCTTCACAATGCTGTTAAGGCTGCGGTCATCTCTCTTGGTTGTGCAGCGTTTCCTGCCACATTTCCCCCTTCCAACAGACTTTTTGTGGATGTGCTTTGAAACTGCACTCTGTGAACAGCTTGCTCTTTGAGAAATTTCTTTTTGTGTCTTACCCTCCTGATGGAGGGTGTCAATGATGGTCCTCTGGACAGCAGTCAGATCAGCAGTCTTCCCCATACTTGTGATTTAGTTTACTGAACCAAGCTGAGTGTTTTTCAAGGCTCAGTAAACCCTTGCAGGTGTTTCGAGTTAATTAGACGATTCAAGTGATTCGTTGAACGCCCTACTAGTATACTTTTTCATGATATTCTAATATTTAGAGATAGGATATTTGAGTTTTCTTAAGCTGTATGCCATAATCAGTAATATTAAAATAATAAAAGGCTTGCAATATTTCAGTTGATTTGTAATGAATCCAGAATGTATGACATTTTGTTTTTTTAATTGCATTACAGAAAATAAAGAACTTTATCACAATATTCTAATTTTCTGAGACAGTCCTGTATATGTAGCAAAACAAAATAAATGTTTAAATCATTCACAAAAGGATTAAGATAGAGGGTGTCATATCATGTACAGATTGTTAAGCCTTTTGCAGTATATTTGTGATTTAGGGCTAAACAAATAAATCTGACTTGATTTGGACAATCTTATCATGACATAAGTCAACCCTAAGCATGGCTATCTTTACACTGTAGCAGCTGGTAATATTGATTTAAATCAACTGACAGCACATACAAGTAAACTCATTATGACAATCAAATAAATGTTTGCTATTTATTAGATACCAAAATATGAATAGTCCCTTGCTTCATCAACAACATAAAATATCTAGGATATGACAGCAATGAATACTTTGGGTTGTGTGACTAATTGGCCAGACTAATTGAACTATTTGGACACATTTCTCTGGGTTTTTAGGTATCTAGTGATGCGCTTTTGTCATTACCTTTTACAAAATAGTTAATCTCAAAAGAGATATATAGATTAATCTACAAAAGGGTACTATGTGTCCAATTGTAATGCCACATACATTTTGATAACAATTGGGTCAATATTGTAGCAGAACTATTTGCAAATGGATGTTGAAAGTTGCTTGACTATCTCAATATGTGTGTACGTTATCAGCTTTGTAAATGTGTATGATCTGTGAATGACATTTATAGATTTGTCTTTAAAATCTCAGTAAACTTGAAATTCTGAATACAGATTTGGAGATTTTACTTTTTTACACATTTACAAATCTGGTTATGCATACACAGATTAAGATACAGTTTCAAAATGCATTTGTAAATAGTTACAAATATTATACAAATAACTACAATATTGGCACCATAAATAACATTTTGGCATCTTATGTCGTTTACATAAACAAAACATCCACATTAAAGCCCTGCCAGTCTTGTGTAATTTGGATTATTTCTTATTTGCAAAGATATCACCAAGAACTCTAACCCTTAAACACTTTGAGCATCTTCTATAGGACTTTAAAGCTTCACAATATATATTCACAATGTTCAAATAATGTATTTATCAAGACTTTTGCACAGTTTGTAACACAGACCACACAGTGAAAGCAGAAGCTGTGAAAGCTTAAACTGCTTTAACGGGGTTTTTTTTGTTTTGTGTTTTTTTACACACGACGAGCATTTCTGACGAAACAATCCACATTATTACAATATAACTGTATTTCAAACCAGAGGAATTGGATTAAACACTCGTTCATCTGTCAAACTGTAACACGCTGAGGTGAGAACACTTACCAGCGATCCTTACTTCCTGGTCAGGTTGATCATGTGATCGCGGGACTTGTCAACAGAGCGGTGCAGTGTGGGTAAGTAGCCAGTCAGTGTAGCTTAGCTGCTAACATGAAAGAAGTGAATCTCTGCGTCTTATGGTGCGTCTGCCATTGAGTAAAATATAAAGTAGAAGAACAAAACAAAGAACAGCAATACGACGAAGAACGACAAAACTGACAAAAATGAATACGCGCCGTTTTTTCTCATCTCGGATTGAACAGATATGTACGGACAGTAAAGGTGCGAGCCGCCGAGGAGTAATGTCAGTTTGTTATACCTGTGCAACCGGTTTAAGGAGGCTACAAGTCACAAACGAAACTTAATTCTATTTTAAAAGGAAGAAGCCCATATTCCGGTAAATGTATGAAAAGCAGCTACGATGTCATTTTCATTCAAATAGTCACCGGAAAATGATAATGTTGCTTCAACTGGACACCGGAATGTGAGACATTAGGGGCCGTCTGAAAACTGCACCGCTGGAAGAAAACGCACTGATCAAGTTTAGTCGTTCTTCTTCTTCTCTGTTTTTTTGTAAAGGTGGATGGCTTCTAAAATGTTGCATTACTGCCAACTACTGGATTTAAACTATAGTCTCCATTTAGAAAATAAAATATTAATAACCCATTTCCCCTTCTCAACTGCTGCTGCACACCTTCACAGATGATGTACACAACAATGGGCGAGGTGGGTAAATAGCAAGACCTATGTTAGGAAAACAAAACCATAGTGTGTAAAACAATAAACATACAGCTACCACTGTTACCTGATTAATATTGTCGATCGTCATCCTCCCTCAGACCCCTTAAATGTCGCAACACTGGTCCCCATCCCTTATCAAACAATCTCCATCTTCCTGCAATCTTGAATCCAAGCTTCTCCAAACATCTCAAATGAAGGCACAGCATTAGACTTCCATTAACGCAAAATAAGTTTTTTAGCCAAAACAGTACCAAGATACTAGTTTTTAATCAAGTTAGGGTTAGGGTAGCCATATGGTTTAAGGCACATGCATAAACTCAAAGACCAAGGACCAGAGCTGAAGCAAAGATTTTAGAAATATGGAGGTCATGATATCTCTAAATATAACTGTTCAGTTATATTTTCTGTACATTTTATTTCCCACCGTAAATAAAATCCTGATAGAGAAATCAAAATCCATCTTTTTTTCTTTTCTTAGTTTTAAAGTACTCAAATGCAAATATAGTATAGAAATTTTGAGTCTACAAATATTTATTATTTATTATATAACAATCATTTTTAATAAAGTATGTATATATATGTATGTATGTGTATATATATACATATATATATATATATATATATATATATATATATATATATATATATATATATATATATATATATATATATATATATTGGAATCAGCCTATAAAATAACAACTATGTTTAATAAAAACAATTAATAATATTGGTGCTTTTTAAGTCTCAGGGTTAGAATTTGTAACGCTATCCAAATGTTATCACTAGGAAAAATATTTTATTTTATGAGCTCCAGCTAGCTTGCTAGAACTACTTACCTTACTTACTTACTTATCACGGCAATAATTGAAAATATTAAACTAAAGTGGCATACACTCTCAAACTATCATCTTACAATTTTAACATAGGAATACTTTCAAGTAGCAGGGGGAATTATGAACTTCTGCTGCGACATGAGAGAATAAAGTGCTTAGAAATGAAGTGTTTTGCAGCTGCAGTTAAAGGGGAAGCTCTATATTTTGAGCCAATGTTGTTAACACGTGTCAATACAATAAGCCACTGGCAGGCAAATGTATTCCGTGCTCCGTCAGTGAAATGAATCTGATGCAGTCTACTCCTGTTAATACATATCACAGAGAAAACATATTTAATCTACAAATCCTGTGAGATCAAGTAGCTGTTCACAAGTTCAATACACACCTCAGAAATCCATGAGCACGACCACACAGTGATGGAAAGACATTTTGAGGGGCCATGGGTGAATCTTTAAAAATTCCCTCTTTTCACTTCACCAGAGTTTCAAATCTAACGCCTCAAACAGCCTCAATGTGGCACACTTTACAATTGTTTGATTAATGAGCACCTTAGTTTTGGGCAAACATTAAAACTATAAATCACCCTCCGTAAAACAGCAACACAATAATAAGGAACAACTCTCATCCGGTTCATCCATAAAAAGAAGAAGGAAAGAGGTCCTCCCCACATCACACACTAAAATAATATAAAGGAAGTCAAAGGTTAGGCTGTTATCGCTCACTGGATTGGAGTTTGGCAGGCTTACTTACAATAACAGTAACAATAGTATGAATTATAATTATGTTTCTTTTGTCAAGGGGACCTTTTAGCTGAAGAGTTCAAGCCCCTATGGCCACTATGTTCTGCACGCCTATGCTACAACATGTAGTGAAAGTAATACGGGTTGTGTGCTGTAAAAACATTTATATTAACCGCAGCCTGTGGTTTCTTTGCCATAAAAGGAAGAATATGTCAAATATATTTCTCCCCTCTGCCAAGTAATTTACTACTACATGTTTAGGCTTGACATTGAGTTACTGATGGCCTAAAAACCAGGCGTACCACTTTTACCATATTCAATTGTTTTTGTTGATTTACTAGGCAAATAGTCCATATTTCAGATTTCCATTTACCTTTCTATATGTTTTATTACCGTTTGTGTTGGTTTTGGCAAATCTGCTACTGCTATGTTTGTACAACTAACAGTGCTTAGCTTCCTTTCCAACCTACAGTTAAGTATCTAATAGGTTTATCAACTGTCACTGTGCTGGTAATGTTTTTACTGGTCTCATGGTTACAACCAGCATAAGGCTGAAAAGACAGAATTGTGCCACAGTTTGTGCGGATAGCCTACACTCAATTCAAATGTGAGTGTCTAAAAATGGAAAGTGTTGTGATTTGTGATTTTGGACTATAACAATGAAGTTACTTTTTGGCAATGTAGATTTAAGGTGCCTTCACATGATAAGAGATTAAGCGAGGTAGGGCGCGGAGAGTGGTGCAAACGGCAGAGCATGTCATGGCAGTTTAAGGAATATAAAGGTGTGTGTAGCCAAGGCTGGATTACCAATTTATATTTATTTATTGCATTATAACATAATTATATTGTCCTATTTGGAAGGTGTCGAAATTTAGTTCCAGTAAACCTTAATTCTTTTTTATATTGCACTCACATGTTTCATATTCCTAAATTAGGTTGGGAAATTAACACAAACTAATTGTCATAAACAAAACCTAAGGCCGGTTAGGAAAAGGTTTTTGCATCTCAGAGCGAAAAATATAACAAAGAATGAAGCTGCCACTTATAGTGTGAACTAGATGGGAAGTTGGCTGCAGCAGGGGCTCCCCAGGCCTCCAGACAGGCTAATCCAGCCATTTATGTGGCATACCATTCATGTACATAATAAAATATTCAAAAAAACCAGCACAGGCTTTTTTAGTATTGCTTCCCTTTGAATGGTATCCTATGTAGGTGACTATCATCCCTCAAATGAGAGATATGCTCTGGTAGTCATAACAAGGTGCATTATTAAAAGCAAAAGTGATCATCACAGTGCAATAGACCAAGACCTTTGCTCTCTGTTGCCAGTAATAAAACTCTGAGCAAATGGAATAGCGGCTAGAATTCATTGTTCATTCATTCAAAAAGTGCAACTAAATCTAAAAAATTAAATGTGGGCTCTTAAACATCAGATCTTTATCAACGAAAGCTGGATTGGTAAATGATTTAATATCAGATAATAAGATTTATTTATTTTGTCTCACTGAAACCTGGCTGAGACATGAAGAATATGTCAGTCTAAGTGAATCCACTCCACCTGGTCATATTAATACTCACATTCCTCGAGGTACTGGCCGAGGAGGTGGAGTTGCGGCCATATTTGACTCAAACCTCTTGATCAATCCTAAACCTAAACTAGACTATAACTCTTTTGAAAGCCTTGTTCTTACGCTCTCAAACCCAACATGGAAAACAATAAAGCCAGTTTTATTTGTTACTGTGTACCGCCCTCCTGGTCCGTATTCTGAATTTCTATCTGAATTCTAAGAATTTTTATCAAGTGTAGTCCTTAAAACAGATAAAGTAATTATTGTAGGTGACTTTAATATTCATGTGGATGTTGATAGTGACAGCCTTAATAATGCATTTATCTCAATATTAGATTCAATTGGGTTCAGTCAGAATGTACATGAACCAACTCACTGTCTAAACCACACTCTGGACCTTGTTCTGGGATATGGTGTTGAAATTGAAAGTTTATCAGTGTGTCCACATAATCCTCTTTTATCAGACAATTTTTTTATAACCTTTGAAGTCCTGTTACTGGACTACAAGCCAGTAGGCAAAATATCCTACGCTCGATGTCTATCTGATAGTGCTGTGACTAAAGTTAAGGAAGTGATTCCATCAGCACTTAATTCAATACCAGGACTCAATATCAATATAACAGAGGACTTCAATGCTAACTTTAGTCCCTCCCAAATTAATCATCTTGTTGATAGTGCTGCAGCCTCACTGTGAATAACACTTGACTCAACACCTCGTTATTAAATATGATCAACCTGTCTCTATTATCTGGCTACGTACCACAATCCTTTAAAGAAGCTGTAATAAAATCACTTCTTAAAAAGCCTAGTGTTGATCCAGAGGTTTTAGCCTATAGAACTATAGGCCGATATCTAACCTTCCCTTTCTCGCTAAGATCCTTGAGAAAGCAGTTGCAAAACAGTTATGTGATTTTTTATATACTAATAGTTTATTTGAGGTTTTTCAATCTGGATTTAGAGTTCATCATAGCACAGAGACGGCACTGGTGAAAGTTACCAATGACCTTCTATTGGCATCAGACAAAGGTCTCTGTTGTCTTGTTAGACCTCAGTGCTGCTTTCGACACTGTTGATCATGACATTCTACTACAGAGACTGGAACATTGTGTTGGCATAAAAGGAACCGCACTAAGCTGGTTCAAGTCCTATTTATCTGAGCGATCTCAATTTGTATGTGTTAACGATAAATCCTCCATGACAGCCAAAGTCAGTCTTGGAGTTCCGCAGGGTTCTGTACTTGGACCGATTCTATTCACCTTATATATGCTTCCTTTGGGCAATATTATAAGGAACCACTCTATAAACTTTCATTGCTATGCGGATGTTACCCAATTATATCTATCAATTAAACCAGACGAAACCAATCAATTGGCTAAACTTCAAGCATGCCTTAAGGACATAAAAACTTGGATGTCTAGCAACTTTTTGATGTTAAACACAGACAAAACTGAAGTTATTATACTTGGCCCTAAACGCCTCCGAAACGCATTTTCTAATGACATAGAAGCTCTGGATGGCATTAATTTGGCCTCCAGCACCACTGTAAGGAATCTTGGCGTTATCTTTGATCAGGATCTGTCTTTTAACTCCCACATAAAACAAATCTCAAGGACTGCCTTCTTTCATCTACGTAACATTGCAAAAATAAGACACATCCTGTCTCAAAATGATGCAGAAAAACTAATCCATGCATTTGTTACTTCAAGGCTGGATTACTGCAACTCATTGTTATCAGGTTGTCCCAAAAAGTCGCTTAAGACTCTTCAGTTGATCCAAAATGCAGCGGCACGTGTATTGACAAGAACAAGGAAACGGGATCATATTACTCCTGTATTAGCTGCTCTGCACTGGCTCCCGGTAAAATACAGAATAGAATTCAAAATCCTTCTCCTGACTTACAAAGCAATTAATGGTCAGGCTCCAGCATATCTTAAAGATCTCATAGTACCTTATAAACCAACTAGAGCATTACACTCCTAGACTGCAGGGTTACTTGTAGGTTCCTAGAGTCTCTAAGAGTACAATGGGAGTCCAGAGCCTTCAGCTATCAAGCTCCTCTCCAGTGGAACCAGCTTCCAGTTTGTGTTCGGGAGGCAGACACCCTCTCCACATTTAAGAGTAGGCTAAAGACTTTCCTTTTTGATAAAGCTTATAGTTAGGGCTGGCTCAGGTTTGCCCTGGATCAGCCCCTAGTTATGCTTGGACTGCCAGGGGACACCTCCCTGCTCTCTTCCTTCTCTTCCTCTCTCCTCCCCTCCCTCTCTTCTTCTCCCTCTCTATCTGTATGCATTTATGTAAATGTATGTTACTAACACATCATCCGGAGCATCATCCCCGGAGTGTCTGTCTCTCATGTGGCAGGTTGCCACTGATAAAGTTTACGTCAGGATCATGAATCGTGACAGCGCCTGCTGCCCTGGTCCTGCTGGACACCGGGAAGCCTTTTTGACATTTTCCTGGATTCATCCAAACTTTCTCTTTTTCAACACAACATCATTTCTGTCAAATGTTGTATTTGTACTATGTTGTTTATCCTGTACACACGACATCTATTGCACGTCTGTCCGTCCTGGGAGAGGGATCCCTCCTCAGTTGCTCTCCCTGAGGTTTCTTCCATTTTTCCCCCTTTAATTATGGGGTTTCTTTCAGGAAGTTTTTCCTTGTGTGATGCGAGGGACTAAGGACAGAGGGTGTCGTATCCTGTACAGTCTGTAAAGCACACTGAGACAAATGTATAATTTGTGATATCAGGCTCTATAAATAAATTTGATTAGATTTGATTTGATTGTGACGAAGTCTGCAATTAAAAAACCACTCATGTAGAAATATCCATATTATTTAAATGAATATCCAAACATCCGGCAGCACGCGAGGAGAGCACTGTGGGACAGAATATGCAGTAAAGATACCTTAGTAGAAGATGAGAGATGTTTTATTTTAATCCACTAGCAGAAATTGACAACTTTGGTCTGTGAAAAAATTCCAAAACAACATCTGAAACATCGTCAACCTGACACTGGCTCTCTCTTGTTGACAGGGATGTACTAAAGAGATGACACATTGCAATCGCACTTCTTCCAGCTCAGTTCTAACCCCCTCTGATTTGTTTGATTTGCTTAAGCAGTGACTCACAACCCGTCTGTGTTCGCTGGAAACATTATGTGTCTCTGGATCTAGATTTTGTTGGACAGTGGCAGTTTAACTTATTACAGCCGATAATATTATTATTATAATATTCGATTCACATATTAAACACAGTGTCCCTCTGGTGTGAGAAACCTTTGTTGAAGATCTGAACACATCAATTTGACATTATGGGAGTGGTAACATGTGTATGTAGCACCATTTAACTCGTTTTTCACAACAGGATTGCAGGCATTGCCTTTTCTAATTGCAGACATAATTGTGCTGTAAAGCTTCAATCAATACAAATGCATTACATGAGGCTGAAATCTATGGTTGCTTTTCCACAGCTCTGTGGAATAATATTTAGCGCTTTTTGGCTAATAACATGAAACGAGGTGCTAAATGACATCATAAAATAGATGCATGTAAAATTAGCAATCAGTTTAAAAGGGCAGATTTGACACAATCTCTCTGTAGTTTCACACAAGGTAATAAGTGTTATTCACACATAGAGCCAATGTTTAGCAGGTGTCTGAGTATACAGTATATATATACATATATATATATGTGTGTGTATATGTATATACAGTATATATATACTGTATATATATATATATATATATATATATATGAGTTAACATTATGTATATATATTGGTATACTCACCTATATTACTTAATAATAGTACACAGAGTTGACAAAGCACAATTTATATTATTATTATTATTATTAATAATAATAATAATAATACAGATTAATATTAAGGTGGTGATTTTGATGTGTTAAAACACAAATATATCGTTCAAAGCTTTATTAAAAACTCTAAATAAAAGGGTGAAATAAAGGACCAACTGAACAGATCCCAAAGCAGCCTCTCTGGGGTAACAGCTCAACAAACACTTGGCAGGATTTGTGTTTTCTCTGGACTGACATTAGAAGGACTAATGTCCCATATCCTGTTTTCATTTATGAAACAACAATGTGACAAATGCTCACAAATGCATGTTTGTAAAATGTAAAATATATAATGTATCATGTTATATCTCTGGTTCTGTACATTGATAGTGCAAAACAATTAAATAAAAGATTTCTTGAAAAATACATTTTTGTACATAGTTTTCCTCCGTTCTGCACCAGAGAGCCAATACACTAGATTCATGATCCTGTTTACCGAGGGCGACAGATCAAATTCTTTAGAGTTTAAAGGTCTCTGGTCTTGGACACACTTTCTTATCATTATCATAACATAGACACAATAAATAACATTCATGTCAGACATTATCCCCAACGGTTGCCATGAGTCTGAATCGGAGGGCAGTAGGTTCGAAAAATAAGATTTCGAACAAACTGAAATAACTGAAACTCAAAAACATTTACAATTTCATCGGCACTTAAAAAGCTCACAAATGTATAAGACATTTAATTGATAACAGATGTCCCCTCTCTATCTGTGAATATCAGCAGCATTTCTCACCCATGATTTGCCTGTCACTATCTGTCAAAAACGAATCTTGAGAATATTTTTAAAGACTCGTTTGAAGTTCCCGTTGCACAGCGGGTATATGAAAGGGTTGAGAGTGGAGTTGATGTAACCTAGCCATATTGTGAACATGTGAAGGTCATGGTGCACACACTCTCTGCAGAATGCCATTACCATGAAAGCTATGAAGTAGGGTATCCAACACAACAAGAAAGCAGCGATTATAAACCCCAACTGCTTGGCTGCCTTGTGCTCCTTGTGGATCCTCAGGCTTTGGATACGTTGACGTGATTGATCAATAAACCGTTGCCACGTCTGTCTCAGAGTCGTGGCATTTGCCGGGTCTAATTTGTCAACCTCGACCCCTTCCTCGGTCCAGGGCAGAGCGGGACTTGGGTCGTAGTTGTCGTAGAGCGTGGAGGTGTATCTCTGCATGTCTGAAACCTGACTGATATCACAGACTCCACTCACTGACTTTGGCACTGTGACATGACATTCATTTAAAGACGCTTGGAGTTTGTTCTCATTATTCCCCTCTGTGCAAATAACGTCATGTGGCACCGAAGGTCGACTCAGGGGAATCTCAATATCTAACTGCTTCCCCTCAGGGGACAACGAGCAGCCTTTGACCTTTTTTCCCATTCCGAGCCGTTTTGTTGTCATGGCAAGCAATGACGTCTGCTGGCACTTTACACCAATTTTTCTGTGAGATCTGAAAGAAGAGGTTTTAGTTTTATTGGGATCTTCCAGGGAATATGGCTGATCTAGAGTGTTCTGGTCCAACAAGCGTTGTTTTTTAGAGAGTTTCATTGGAACATTACATTTACTCTTAGGCGATCCAGGGTCAATTTTCACAGGCGTTTGGGCATTTTGTCCATTCTCATTTTCCCCAAACGAGTCGGTTGGATGAATGATTCTCTCTCTGTCCCTGAGATGTTGCCGTACTGCCAAGTAGATGTGCGTGTAAAACCACAGCATCAAAATTGAGGGTACATAGAAGTTAAAGACGGCAGTAACAACCTTAAACCACGTGACAAAGCGGAAATCCGTGTCACACTTGTTCTCCTCTTCGGGTTTAAGGTCTACATGAGTGAAAGACCTCCATCCTAAAATTGGAATAATCCACATCATCGACAGCAGCCAGGCTCCAGAAATCATCATGGTGGCTTTGCCCCGCGTTCGATATTTCAGGTACTTAAGCGGCTGTCTGACAGAGCGGTACCGATCCAAACACAGGATGAACAAGCTGAAAATTGAGGCTGTGCTAGCCACGTAGTCCATAATAAGCCAAAATTGGCAGACAGCCCGTCCAAGCTTCCATTCATCCTCCAACAAATACACCAGGTTTAGAGGCATAACTGTGGTCCCCACGATCAGATCTGCCACAGACAGGCTGACAATGTAGAGGTTCCCGACGGTGTGGAGGCTCTTCTCTCTCTTCACGGCGTAGAGGACGAGCAGGTTCATCATGATCGTGAGGAGAGAAAGAAATCCCAACGAGACCCCCAGCAGGGCGTTGTGGAGGGTCAGGGTGTGATTGCTCTTCAGTGAGTCAGCATCGATGAGGCCACTCCAGCTGCTGTTACTGTTATTGACATAGCTATTGGTGTTGAGGTGGAGAGGGTCTGTGGAAGGTGACAGACCAGGTTCCATCATAGTAGGTGAGATGGTCACCTCTAGATCCAGTCATATCATGGAAAATTGTAGGACAGTGTGCATTAATCTGTCGGCCAAAACATGTTTGGAACAGTAGGTTTAAATGAGGTGAGGAAGGTGTATTGACCCAGCTAGAAACACTTCCAGCATAACGACCAGTGCACCTTTATGGTAAAAAAAAAAAATGCAATACTTTAAGTACTAATCGGTGCGGTCTTGATCTGTAGTTCGTTCCAAACTGACCAAAACCTGGAAAACATAAAGAAAACGACATTAAAATCGGTCACATAAGTTTTTTCCTCTAAATTAAAGCCACTCTTCCCTCAGAAAGGAGTTCTGTCTCACCTCAAACCTCAGTTTATGTACATGGAAACTGGAAATGGACTCCTCGGTGAAGTAGGAGACATCTTGTGTCGAGCGGTTTAAAGTTTTGAAATGAAGAATGTCTGCGTATTAATAGACTCTCGATATTTCAGTGAGAAAGACAGAGTGGATGTAATTGTAATTGTGGAAGAAGGATTCAAAATCAAAATCCTACCTGAGTAAAGGTAGGCCTACATACAGTAATTATTATCAGCAAAGGTACGTTAATTATCAAAAGTAAAAGTACTCATTATGCAAAAAAAATTCCCCTGTGACGGATATATTATTACATATAACATTATTAAATACTGATGTATAAATATTTACTTAAACTAGCTGGTTAAGGTAAGTATTAGTTAGCTACAGTTAGGTAGATTAGTCCAGTCGTTTTTGTAAGGGGGTCACGCCCAAAGAAACTAATTATTTAAGTTGCAGTCAGACTACATATATATTGTATATATATATATATATATATATATATATATATATATATATATATATATATATATATATATGTATATATATATATATATATATATATATATATATATATATATATATATATATATATATAATATATATGTATATGTATATATATATATATGTATATATATATGTATATATATATATATATATATATATATATATATATATATATATAATATATATATATATATATATATATAGACCAGATGCAGTCAGACACAAGTGCCTATATAAAGAAACTTAATAATGTACAGAGACTCTCTGGGTAATGGGCACTTTATAAAAAAAAAAAAACTGAAGTTGAAATACAGCTCGACACTTCCTGTAAAGCTTTTCCTTCTGTTGGTTTTGATATGCAGTACTGGCCAGAATCTCTCTTGCTCTTGAGGGGAGAGTGGCGAAGCCCATCAACGACACAGCAGTAGACAAATGGTGTGATTGGAGGAAAGGAGGAAATAAACTACTGCTTGTGTTGCATGATGGAATGACACTACACCATGTTTAGTAACATGTTTGAATCCGTAAAAGACGTCATATTAGAACATATCAATATGCTGCTCATACCTGATCACTTATGTCGACCAGTAATGTTTGAGGTATTGATTTTTGAAAGAGTCGACTGAAATAAGCCTGTTGCCATGGAGGCAGGTGTTTCTGTAAATTAATTGTGCAGACTTCTCTCTGTGTTTAATCTGTGAATTGAAATACATCATGTGGCCTTTTTAGAACACTCTGATTCAAACCTAAATTTAAAACATTACGTAAATTCTTTTTTTTATCCAACAAAAGATAATTATCATGTGTGTTATTTTGCCAATTTGACCATCACATCCCACTCATGTTGAATCATTCCTCACAACAACATCATTTTTTTTTTCATTTATTAATTAATAAAAGAATATGGACATGGTTTGGCATGTCATCAATGAGAAAACATCCTGATGTGTAAATATAATCTAAATCTCAATGATTCAAGACCGAGAGAATGAGGAAGGAAACACGTGTTGCTTAATGACCAAAACAGAAACATTTCATTCCCAATAATCTATTTTATTCCCTTTTTATCCAGCGGATATGACTATGTTTTTTTGTCTGTATATCTGTGCCCGCTTACTCACAAATGACACACACTCAGGAGGAGGAGTGTTAAGTGCTTAGTCTAGAAAAAACACGTTTTTCAGCAGAGCATCTTCACTCTAACTGTCATCATGGTGTTCATATTAAAACGGGGAAGAACGAAAGATGTATTTGCTCTCATTTGTACATCTGTGCTTCATATTTGAGCCTCACATAAGAAACTTTAATTGTAGCTGCACAAGTTAGATGATTTATCATTAGCCTCCGTAAATCCCTTTGACTTTGAATGTGGATCTGAGCTGAAATGTGTGATTGTAAACATTTTCTCTCTCTCGCATATTCTCTGTGTTTATACAATAACTGCCTCCTCATTACAAATATTTAGGAAATATATTACTCACCGAATACTGTTGCGTGTTTTCTGCATTAGAGCAACACACTTCTCCTTATAGCACCAGAAAAGGACAGGATATTCATCCAGCACTAATTGTTCAATATGATTATCTGTAATGACCACTGCCTGTCTGATTTCATTACAAAAGAGCGGGAACACAGATTAATCTCTTGCCCTGTTGAGACCTGATGGAGCCTTTATATCAAAATTAATAATGGCTCTCGTGCGGAATGCTACGGTGCGCATTGAACCACCTGTAGAGCCGCTGCTGCACGAAAACTTTTAGGCTTTCAGCATAATTGAAAGAAAACGTGAATATTATTGTAATAGTCGGATAATGAATTAAAACAAAGTTTGTCAGTTAAAAAATGTAAGTTAATGCAGCGTGTCCAGTGAAAGTAGACACTTTCTAAACTTACCAATCATGTATGAATTTCAAGGAAAGTCCGTTTATTCCAGCTTGTATTCCGGGTGAAAGTCAGAAAACGAGTGAAGGACACAGGCTCTCTCTCTCTCTCTCTCTCTCTCTCTCTCTCTCTCTCTCTCTCTCTCTCTCTCTCTCTCTCGAAGGAATACAGACTTTGGAGTACACATAATAACCCGGTGAGCAACTGCAGCCATAAAAATGTAGCCTACTTATTACTAAAATGGGTTTTCACTTGATGACGTTTTTGCTTGGTGTATGATTCACCGCACAGACACACGCAGACTGTGAGCAGGGGGATGTCGCTTCCTCCGTGTCATGAATCCAACGTTATCTAATCATTACAGGTCAATAGCAATCCTGTATAAATCTAGGGATATATTCAATTATTAAGGACTTTTAAATAATGTATTGCTCACTTATACTTCTTTGCATATCTTCCTGTGTTGAAGTGTTTAAAACAACTATACATTCAATATGCTTATTATAAAGGCTATAGGCTACATATTATTAATATGGTTGTTTACGATGATCACACAAACAGATTGATAAATTGAAAAATGTAGGATGGGCATATACACATATTATGCTTCTGCCTGTCTTTTCAGTCATATTGTATAATGGATTGAAAATTGTATATACTGTTTATAGTTAAGCTTACGTATATGGAAAAGGCTATTGGAGTTCCTTAAATAATAAGCTTTTAATTACACTATTGCAAAACATCTTTATTAAATCTTTCCACATTTATTTATTTCTGGTAATCCTGTATCAGAGAGAGGTGAGGGTGGGAGCTGTCTATATTACTAAGGACTAAGGACAAGAGTAACAAGGGATCGTGGTAACATCATGACTTCCTCCAATCACAACACATAAGCAAGAATGATGAAACTCAACACACAGTGTGCCAAGCAGTGGTGGTTGTCTTCCTGCTGTTTATCAAAACACACTGCTGTTACTGTCATTAAGTTCACTCAGCAAGCCTAACACTAAAGCATGAAGTGATTTTGGGTTGCAGACCTGCTTTCATTAGTCTTTTGCATTTTATTTCACTTGATTCCTCACCTGGAGAGCCAACAACCTCTCCAGCTATATGGCTCACCAGCTGTCTTATGTCCTCCCACGCCAAATGTGCTTCCCCAAAGTGTGTGTTTGCATACATAAGGATTATTGCTTTAACTTGGATGTATGCCACCAGTTTGTTTTGAACTTAAGTCTTAGCTTTAAAAAGCTAGCTAGCCCAGCGAAAATATCAGCTCAAAAGAAAGAAAGAAAAGAAAAGCACATTTAATGTATCAAAGCAGCGGTCTTAAAGCAGAACAAGGAAAAGGAAAGTTTGGATAGAGGAAGGTTGTAAAATGCTACAGTGTTTTTATTGTCGTTTGTTCAAAAGTTTTATTACAACTGTTGCTTAACAAGAAACTCTGTCACTTGTATTTGTTTATTATACTTGTTTGTGTGTGTGTGTGTGTGTGTGTGTGTGTGTGTGTGTGTGTGTGTGTGTGTGTGTGTATATATATATCTTTCACCACAGAGTTTTGCTTACAATCTTACTATTTCATGATTTCCGCTGTTACTTTCACAGTCAACATAATACTGAGCAGACGATAATACAGTTAACCAAAGAAGGTCCATCAGATGATGTTTTGTCTGAACTGATGTGACATTTGCCAACCGTAAATTCAGATTTTCTGAAGAGAGCATGTTTGAAGATGCACATCTCACAGTGTTTGGATGATGAGGTTCCTAATGACGCTGCTAATGTGCTGATTCTAAAGATTAGTCTGAGATTCATCTTCTGGGCTATGACCCATTGTGAAATGGGTACTTGGCCAAAGGGTAGTCTGATGTGTACGAATTGATGGCAGCATAGCGACTGTGGAGGAAAGTTTATCAGGTCAGAATGCTCAAGTAGTTATTGTAAGTATAAGTATATATTTATGATACAATGTAAGGAGATACACGTTTAGTGAGCCTCATAGTGTCATGATGTAGGATAACATTCAATGTTTCTTCCAGCTGGGTGTGTGAACTATGATACAAATGTTTGGTCTGCATGCAAGCAACAGGTCAAGAAATACAGACATTGGAAAATAAAAACTTTGGCCTTATGGTTGTGTTACAAAAAAAGGTCACAGATACACTAAAGTCAATAGTTTTTTCCCGTCTTGGGAGTGTGATACTTAAGCAATAGCTCACGACAAGCCGTGGTATATGCTCATTATATCACAGTTAAGGGGCGTGGTTCGCGGAAGGTCGACAACCCCCTTAACTGTGATATAATGAGCATATAGAACGGGCTGTCATGAGCTATTGCTTTTATAAAACGGTTACCAAGTGTGGCAATATGAAAGAAAAATACACACTCTAATTTAAATAGTTTTTATTATTAAATAATGATGTTCAAAATAAAATAGTCCCTCTGTTGCCTTCTGCACAAAACATAGTGCTAACAGCTAGCGCGGTGTTCTGTTCGTTTCGTTTTTTTTTCTCCATTTGGTCTACCTGCTCTTCACGTAGCTCTGCATGTCGTCTTTTAGGGGCTTTTTTCTCTGGAGATAGGCACTGATCAATCCACTCCTCCAGAGTAGAGAACATTGTACTATACTAAATGGACGGTCCCTTGTATTGGCGCATGCGCGACCGGAACCTGGAACCAGATTGAACTGTAAACACGTCTGTGTTTCAGCCTGTATAGTACGTGTTTGATTATTGTCATTTCATGCTGATATTATTTATAATAAAAGCAACCGAACGAATGTAACTCTGTTCTTATTTACAGAGTAAAGCTTTGTAAGTTTGTTTCTTAACGGATGTAATATAACAGCTGTAACGGTTGTAGTTTTTTCTCAGACGCGGAGGGATACTGACTTGTTGTGAAAAGTAACTACAATTCTACCCGTGATATACGCTCATTATATCACGGCTAAGAACCAATCAGATTGCTTGATTTGACATGTCCGTTTTATACTGGATTTTATACCACTTTGGCCATAGTTAATATCTAAAGTGTAACAAACCCACTGTCACGTGGTGGTACAGGGGAGGACCCAAATGCAGCACGCCAGACGAGAGGGTTTAACAAAAAGAGAGCTTTATTCATAAAAGCTTAGAAAACAACAAAACAAGGTACAACTGAACAGAACAAACTAGAGAAGACACAAGGGAGCACGAGGGAGCACAAGGAAGCACGAGGAAGCACGAGGAAGCTCGAGGAAGCATGCCAGGTAACATCAATAATGAACCGACAAGGAACAATGGAACAGGGACTATATACAGGGATATATACACAAGGGAACAAGACAGAGCTGGAGGAGAAAGGGCAGGGTGAATGGACACAGGAGGATCTAATCAACAATAACAAAGGGAGGGAAAACTCACAGACAGGAAGTACAACTAGACATGACACAAGGGGACTTTACAAAATAAAACAGGAAACACAAAGCCAGAATCGTGACACCCCAGTCCTTGGCAGAGACAGAGCCCAAACATGAAATTAACCATATATGGGTGCAAAACCTCACACACACATTCTCCGTGTTGTCGTTGTCGTTGTCGTTGTCGTTGTTGTTGTTGTTGTTGTTGTTGTTGTTGTTGTTGTTGTTGTTCTTCTTCTTCTTCTTCTTCTTCTTCTTCTTCTTCTTCTTCTTCTTCTTCTTCTTCTTCTTCTTCTTCTTCTTCTTCTTCTTCTTTCAGGTTTTTGAAACGTGCAAAAAAAACGTATTAGTATTTGCAAAGCAAAGCTATCTTATATATTATATACTATACTATATATTTTCACTGCTATATACAATATATTGTATTTTTATTTCAAGCACAGTACTGGAGGTGTATATGTTGGATGGTTAACAAATGTCAAGGTGAAGAAAATAAATGCATAGGGTAATGAAAAATAAGTATTTCACTTCACACTGTAGAGATATGTTGATTATGTGACAAAATAGAAATGAAACCAAATGATGCAGGGCAGCAAGGAAGCTGAGGGAAGCTGCGGTTTGTCATAATTCTGTCTTAGGCTATTAGTTTGAGTTCAGACTTAATTTTTCAATTATCTTCATATAACAAATGACTGCTTTGACAAATTTGTAAACAATCTGTAGTGTAGTAAAAAAGAGAAGACATAACACTTTTAAACAAGGTATGGCGATGTTAGAAATCGCATAAAATTTTTAAACATCATATAAAATTAAAATAAATAAGCACACTGAGAATATATGTGATTATTAAATTAGAAATACAGTATATATACAATATAAATGTCAAAAATATTAACATGAGCTGATCCAAACGTGTGGTCTTTACATCCCAGTGACAACACAAATTAGATCTAAAGATATTAATAATTTAATATGTTCCTGAAAGTACAGTGAATATCTCCTCTCACTAATTTAAAGTGTAACTCACTCAGGTAAAGTTGTTTTATTTTATTTTGATAATCTGTCTGTTTGTGCTGTCACAAATAAAAAAACGTTTCCAAAATCAACTTTGATCAAATTGTGGAAGATGTTATTTGTTAAGTAAGCCAAACATGCAGCAAGAGGTATTTTTCGAACAATTACTAAACTTTGTGATTTTTTGTTTTGTTTTACTACTTGTAGGTCATGTGATGACACCTGACACTGTTCCATTGGCTGAAGAAGACTGTGAGATCCGGTTGAAAGCACCAAAATGCTGGTGAACATTTGAGCCTACATTATTTTGTTGGCCATACTTTTCTTAAAGGCCATAATGAATTTCTGTGCTCAATGTATTAGTTTTACTCATGTCTTCTGTTTTATAATGTGATTGTACAATGTCACGTCCTAATTGTTTGAGCCGGTTGTCTGCTCAACATTGTTTTGTGAGTATTCCTTGCATTCTACATGTCCTAATTTTCATGTTGCTTGCCTTTTTATCCTGTTCAACATGTTTTTAGATGCATTCTCTTGTTCTAATGTTACACGTTGTGTGTTTTATTTGTTGTTTTAATGCCAAATTGACCCTCTGGTCAGGAGACTACAGTGGAAAATGATCTTATTGGCTAACACTGGCTCATTTACAGTGATGACATTTATAAAATAAAATAGTATCGCACAGCTGTGTGGGAACAGTCCTTAGGGACTGTGTGGGAATGTATAGGCTGCACTTCATTGACATCTCCATCCTCACTCTCCTGCTTGTTTTGTTACACCAGTTAGGGTGAGACAAATTACCCCTTCAGGAATGACCATAGCAAACCCCCAATATCATTCTGCTGAACTTCAGCCTGAGAAGAGGTCAAAATCATTCAGATTGACACCTTTACGTACAGGATGTGCTGCTGCAAAAGTAACATGGCAGCAGTGAGTCTGCCATCGGGCAGCTTTAGACCGGACCTTTTTTTATTTGCATAAAACGTGAAGTGTGAACTGTTGCACAGCTGCTGTGGACGGTTGCATTAATTAAATGGAAATGTAGCTGTTATATGACTGAAAATCACAGTTGACAGACGTCTGGTAAAGCAAGTGTGTAACAAAAAAAACAGGATCTTTGATTTGCCAGGTATGTCATATGTTCATGATTAGGAAAGTTGTAACAATAAATTCTTAACATAAATATCAGTTTTTCTATGAAAATAACTGCGTGCACTAACTATTTTGTTTGGATTACTGTGGAAAATGGATAAAGTGTTACTACCGTCGCTGTTCTCCCCTACAGAAAAAGCTGAGGGTGAAGAGGTGATGAAAGAAACGAAGGAAGGAAGGAAGGAAGGAAGGAAGGAAGGAAGGGAGGGGGGGGGGGGGTAGACTGAGATGGAGAAATAGAGGATGAGATGAAAAGGGGAAGGACGTTTTGACGAAAGGGAGCAGGAGGTTGTGTGTGTGTGTGTGTGTGTGTGTGTGTGTGTGTGTGTGTGTGTGTGTGTGTGTGTGTGTGTGTTTTTATTGAGGAGAGGATAAGACGAGGAGGAAATAGTATCCTAAATTGAAAAATGTGTCCTCATGACTCCTCGACCCCTTTGGGAAAATCCCCTTTTCAACAAACACCATCAAGGTAGTCCAGTAGAGCTGATCTGTGACCAAAAAAATGGACAGGTCAAATGGATTCATGAAAACTGGAAGCCAGGCATTGTTTACAAACTGCATGCTTTATTCAAGGATGAAAAATGAGTTGGTTCAGACAAGGACAACAGCTGGGGAGCTGTGGGATAAATGAGCCGCCAGGGATTTTATATGGGTTTGCTCTTTATTTATATTCAACAATTCATACAAAATCTGGGTAAAATGTAGTCACCATGATCAAAATGGAAAACAAATGATAAAGTAAACTGACAGACTGTGATATGAATGTGCAGAAGTGACAAGGTTTTTCTATTTCTGCTCCACAGCTGTGTGAGTGATCTGATTTCTTTTGTGTGTGTTTTTTGTGTGTACCTGTTTCTAGTGCCCACACATGCACATGCACATGCACATGCACGTGGATGTGTAGATGTTTGTAAATGAGAGCGTCAGAGATTTGCGTCAATCTGTACGAAGGCAGCTCATAATAGCCCATAATTACAGAGTGTAAGGAAAGAAACAGACCAGTTACAACGCATTGTTGTGTGGGCTAATTATAGCTTTCAAATGAAGCCAGATACTTCTAATGGAAGTCAATCAGTGGTCACATACATCACTTATTTTACGCAACATATTTCCATAAATTATTTTCCTAAACTCAATATATCCGTTTTAGACCACAGTTATGGGATTTGACCATAAACATTTATTGTGAGCATCAACATGCTTTAAGTTGGGGTGTTTTGTATGAGACTAAAAGCAATGTCACATTTCTCTTTTGTGGCTCCTTTCCATAGCAATGCTTGAAAGACAACCATGTCTGTGTTTTGTAGGCCAACAGTGACATCTTCTGGTCAGCTGAAATATTCCATAAAAGATGGCTGGCAAAATAGCAATCATCTCGTGTGTGTTCAATATGTGGGGCATTTACAAGCTCACAAAACAAATCAAAGCTCCCTTTAGTCCCTGGAATCAGCATAGCCTTCAGTAAAGCCTCAAGATCAGTCATATAATCTACTTTATTATTTGCACTCGGCAGTAGATCAGTGTCTCTGAAAATAAAAAAGAGGAGAAAATCTCCGGCTAATCTCCGTTCACATGAGAGCTTTGCTCTCCTGTTACCACTGGGAGTTTGACTTTGTAACCCTTTGCAAACAAATCCCTCAAATGTCAACTATTTGTAATTTTTTATAGACTCCAGACTGCCAATAAATACATTTCTTCCATCCTCCTTTCCCCATTCTTTACTCCTCCTCATATCTTCTCCCCTCCAGCCCTCTCTTCTTCTATCTTTTCTCTTGCCAATTTCGACACCTCCTTACCTCTTTCACTGCAGCCGCTCCCTTCTTGTCCAAATCTGTCACTTTGTTTATGATTTCTTTGAACATTTTCTCTTAATTTCATTCAATCAGATTGGGTCATGCATGTCAGGTTGTTTCATCCAGAGTGCAATCAATCCTAACATTGACACAGCAGAGTAAGGCAGTGATGGATGAAGTGTTGAGATCCTTTACTGAAGTAAAAGTATGTGAAATATACTCCGTTACAAGCACTGCATTGAAATGGTCACTTAGGTAAAATATATGTCCCTGTGACTGTTATACTGTTATATATAATATCATTAGATTATTATTACTCATGTAATTATGTGTAAGCAGCATTCTTTCTGTTAGATTCTTTTTATATAGGGCTGCAATTTACAATACTTTTCATGGTGGATTAATCTGAGAATTGATTTTTCATTTAAACCGTAATTTGCTATAATTCTGGGTAGTTTTATCCATAAAAACGATTTTATGATCACTTCATATGTTATGTATTTGAAATTGTAAATAGTAAGGTTATTACAGTAGTTGCAATTGTAATATTTGTAGTGGAGTAAAAGGTCAAATATTTCCCTCTGACCTTTACTGTACAAGTATATCCATTTATGGAAATACATGTACAAGTACCTCAAATGTATATATTTAAGTACAGTACTTGAGTAAATGTACTTATTGGTGAGCTTGCTTTCCACCAGTCTGTCTGCACGTCAGCATTTTTCAAGCTGTACTGCATCTGATAAGTGCTTTTGTCAGGCTGCATATCGGAGCCCTCTTCAGCGGCAATCTTTTTGCCGTCGTCGAGGCGAGGCGACTGGCATTAACTAGAATGACAGAGGCCCACTTCATACGCCCTCTACATCATCTTCACTTTCCTTTTTATAAACCTCTCATCAGCCTCCCTCCTTCTCTCTCTTTCTCACTTGTTCTCCCTCTAGCTCACCCCGTCTCTCTCTCAAATCCCTCTTCTCTCTCCTCTTCCACTTAATTTTCTCCAATTTACTCCGCTCCCCCCACCTCCTCTCCTCTCGCTGCCTTCCTTCATCCCTCAGTCTCTTGGGCGTTTTGCAGTCACATAGTCAGGCATGTGAGGTGAAGGATTTATGTAATCTGCTCTTTCCATACAGTCTCTCTGTCTTTCTCTCTACATTGGTGCTAATTTGACAATGAAGTGGAGGCTACAGAAGTCTTTATGTGGAGGAATCCTATTGTAAATGCATGTGCAGACTTTAATGTACATCGCTCGATGTACTATCAACTGGTTATGTTGTTTTCCTGTCGGTCAAAGTAATCAGGGACATATTACTTTTCACAGTTTCTTCTTAATGTATGATGTAGCACTGTGGTTTCTTTTAAATAATTATAGACAAATGCAGTCTCATTTCCTCTTATCCTGCTGTAATATATTATGCTGAACACTGATGAGTTGGAAATTAATCTTTACAGTTGAAATATTTCTCAATATTGGGAAAAAAATCCAAACAAACAAAAAGCTTTATCCGTCTGGAGTAAGCAGAAATAGTGAGGTGTTAGCATACTGGATAATTCCATCCCACCAAGTAGCTGTAATGTGGAGGTAGGCAATATTTAGTCAAAGCTGCCTGATAGATAGCAGAGAGGCTCATCATGCAATCCTTACTGAAATTCAATATATATTTCCTCCAGTTATACCTTAGAAAAACTTGATCTGAATAACAACTGGCTGACTGCGGTATTTCAGCACATGAGCTCCCTAATAAGGAATAATTTATATTTTAGATAGTGTGAATGTGATATTTTGAATTGTAAGTAAATAAACAAATACTTTAAAAAGTGTACAGATTGCATTTACCTCTTAAAATTATTTGCCAGAAGCACATTTTTATTTGATGATTTGTCATTAAAAGACTAAGTGTGATGAGGATGTTTAAGTTACGCCTACTTAAATATGACAAAAGGACTTTTTACAAATCATTTTTTACGAGATGTTGCCATTCTGCCATTCTTCTATTACTCATTAAAGTTATAAATAATAACAAAGTTCACTGAAACGTTAATGTACCTTACTATGTTCTGTCTGTATTCATATGCAGAGATGAATCTATTGGCTGAGATACAACTCCAAATGCAAATTTCTTCTGAGCATCTGACTCACTGCTTGTTGTCCAAGACAGACACTGTGCATAATGTGAATGTGTTTGTTAGTGCGTGTGTGTGTGTGTGTGTGTATGTGTGTGTGTGTGTGTGTGTGTGTGTGTGTGTGTGTGTGTGTGTGTGTGTGTGTGTGTGTGCATGTTTGTGTGTGGGGGCCTGGGTGGTGGATTGACTTGAACCCAGGGGCAGTCCTGGAATAGACAGAGTCACTCATCTGTTTCTAATGAAGAATAATGCACTGCACTGGACACAGACAAAAGCCCTCACACTCACACACACAGACACAGACACAGACACATAATCACACACACACACACACACACACACACACACACACACACACACACACCCACACACACACACACACACACACACACACACACACACACACACACACACACACACACACACACCCACACACACACACACACACACACACACACACACACACACACACACACACACACACACACACGACAAACATGCATACATAGTGGTATACACACATGCACCTATACCCTGCAGGCCCCATTAACAGTTTCTGGGCTTTAATAGCTCTCACACAGCCTTCCAGAGCCACAGATACAAAGATTACACAAAGCATATGCACAAACACATCTACAGGGAGAGTAGCATCATTGTTTCATCTTCATAATAAAGATACGGTTAATGTCCTTCAGATACTTCAGAGATCTTCACTTTAGTTTTTTATTGGACAGGACAGCTGTGGGTGTCCCGAGGATTGTTTCTGACTCTGTGCCGCAGGTTAGATTGAACAAAACAATGTAGATTCCTACAATGTCAAAAACTCATGTCAACGTTATCACATATTGTTTCTGAGCTGTTAAGAGGGGCGAGTGAGCAGAAAGATAACAACAACAACAACAACAACAACAACAACAACAACAAAACAAAACAAAAAAGGGAGTGTGGAGAGTTCTGAGTGTGTGTATTTATGTGGGTATATGTGTGTGTTTTGTTCCTTTTCCAGTTCATGAGGATAGTTTTCTTGCCGATGATCAGGGCTATGGAAAGTATTCTACTGGATGTGTTTTTTAGGTTTATGTTGGAAATATCTCCAAGTAAGCAGGAGGAGAGAGTGGGATGTGGAAGCCCAAAAGGAGAGAGAGGTTGTCAGTGATGTCCTACTAGAATTGTTTACTTGGTGTTTAGTCCCATGTGGCATAAATATAGGCGTCTGGTGTTTTTAGTGTGCATTGTGGTCAAAGTCTATAAAACCCATTTTAAAAATCCTCTCCACGGCGTAGTGTACTCTATGTAAAATATTGTATCGAATGAAGTGCATGTTTTTGTTGGCAGATATAAATAAATCTGTAGGTCTTCTTACGATTGTCTTTGAAGAGATGGATATTGTAAGGTTGGACGAGGAAATTATTTTAGAGATTTTGCGTAGCAGTTCTTTTTCGAGTTGTGATGTTGAACAGGTCTGATGTTAGTGGGGGAAGGTCTGAGTTAAATGATTTAATGTAGATTTTAGTCTGGAGAAACTTCTCTCCAATGCCGACCAACGTCTTATTATGGAGGATATGTTTGAGGTGCGTGAAACCTTTACTAATCAATGATGAAGCATTTACTGGTTTTCTGTTCATTAAGAAGGCAGGATTGCTCTGCAGTTCTGAGCTCAGTAGTACGCTGCATGTCAAACACCACTGATGAAGCCACATATGATGATCCTCTGGAGGGGAAGCATGATGACACTGCGAGTTAATGATTTTCATGTGGCATCATAGTTCCTGCTGCATGAAAACCCCTCTATATATGACAATTATATTTTCAAACTGATACTTTAGCATAGGCAATACAATAAAATGCATTTGTATGTACATTTTGTAATATGTGGGCTCACAAATACATAACCATGTAACCTTAACATCATATAGAAAAGTCACAAGTTAAAGTGACAGTTCGTAGTTCATACAGCAGCAGTGATTTGGAAGAGTCATTACGCATTACGTTTTGTTTCCTTTTCATCTATTCTAGAGCAAAAGACATAGTATAGTTAAACAGACAAGATATTTGTTTATTGCTACCCTTTTAACCCTGATACATTCAGAAAATGTCCCACTTTATTGAGGATAAGTACTGTAAGAGGAATTAAGGCAGAGAAGCATCATCACACAGTTCCCACTGGCAGCTGCACAGTTAGACTGCAGAGTTATTACAGTGTGTGTCACTGCTGATTTCATTTAGTGATGAAGGTAATGAGGAGGGTCAGGCATGGCAGGACTTAGCAGAGGGTTTATAGTCAAACATTAAAAACTCTGACCGGTGAAACAAGCTTATGCCATTCCAACTAAAGCACAGAAGAACACTCTTAAAGTCTAATGCACTTGTGCAAACAGAACAGGAAGAGAATAAGACGAAGGGATTTTATTTAGGCTGAAGCCTCATCATTCCTGCTTTAGCTTGGTCTGTTTCTCTTACATTTCATTCCATCTCAAACTGTTTCTCTTCTCCATCCCTCTTTCGTTCATTTGTCCCTTTCAATCTTTTCACATTAGCCAGAATGTAATCTCTATAAACAGATTCTGCATTCAATCTTTAGACAACAGGACAAAGCTTTGGTATCGGAAGCATTCTGCTTTCCCTTTGTAGTCCTGAGTAATATTGGCCAACAGTGCAAGTGGAGAGCAAAAGAGGCAGAACGCATTGGCCGAAATGCAATCTCTGAATCCATTGGCTTTTTGTCTGTCAACAATTTAGCAATTTATTAGCATAAAAGTAGCTTTAAACTGGCTACTTGTAACACAATCCACAACTTCGTCTCTTCGTCTCTCAACTCTAACTCGATTATCACATCTGGATATCAGCTGGCTACACCGGAACCTCAGCAATATTGGCCGTTGCCCCCAGAGGCTAAATCGTCCGTTTTGGAGATTCAGGTGTTTTATGCTCGTAGCGGCTAATGTATCCTTAAACCTCTAACCTCTAGCAGAGATGAGAAACGGGCTACAGTGGTCTGGTAACCTCACTTTTTTCTAACTTCACACCGCCAGATATTATTATATTTTCAGACCCAACCAACGCTGACTCAAGTGTCATCACAGTTTTATTTACATATGCACATACTTTGATGTGTTCAATTTTTCCCTTTTAAGTCTAGAGCATCTTTTCAAAAACACATACAACAATACAGGCATGCTCTCTCTTTTACACATTTTCTTTCTCAAGCTCTCACACAAAAATAAAGAGTCAAATGTATTTGCAGAGCCAATGACCTTCAGGGCCCATACTGCATGTTTTCCCAGCCACACAAATTTGTAAAGCTCAAGTATCCTGGGGCTAAGAGACAATATCACACACAGACGAGAGAGAGAGAGAGAGAGAGAGAGAGAGAGAGAGAGAGAGAGAGAGAGAGAGAGAGAGGGAGAGAGAGAGAGGGAGAGAGGGAGAGAGGGAGAGAGAGACGGAGACGTTATCTGTGCAATTTCAAGCCCTGTCCGTCATGTGGCAGTGTGCAGCTTCTTAGGAGCTGCTGTCACAATGGAGCAGAGCCAGTCAAAGTCAGCATAATCCCTCACACACACATGCATGTATGCACACACACGCACACACACACACGCACACACACGCACACACACGCACACACACGCACACACACGTACACACTCGCAGATATGTCTGGTCTTTATCTCCGTGTGCAGCTTGAAGCTTACAGCGTGCCTCCCCCCCGCGTTCTCCTGCTCCTCTCTCTTTGAAGCTTCTCTGGAAACACAGGACCTGCTAATGGAGACAAGGAAAGTGCTTCTCACTACACTGCCTTCTTGTCATTCATGCCAATTCATTACAGTAATGTTTAAAAAGGAGTAAAAGGAAGGAAAAAACAATACTGATTTGCCTTGTCTATTTTTCTACTGTTTTGGCAGAGCACTGTGACAAATGTTGTTAAATGGCAGATGATGGTAACAAATTTCATTGATGTTTGAAGACTTGCCTAAGAAGGAGGGGTCGAGGAATGGTGCATTTTCTTTGTCTGCGTATATGCAAAGAGGAAGTGATTATTGTTGGTGCATTTATTGAGGACGACAGTCCCTTTCTTCTGTCTACTTTCCTTCCTCATTTTCTTACGCTCTCTTTCTCTATTCTGTTTTTCTTTGCTTACGAGACAGTGAACTATAATGAACATATAATGTGAATTTATTTGCAAGTGCATCTGAGCTGTTCTCTAAAAAGTCACAATACAAATAGTTGTGTGTAGAGGCAAGGAGACCTAAGACTTCCATAGTAATCCAACATAATAAACACAATTGTCGAGTAAGATTTACTTTTCCTCGAGCACAAAATGTGCTCATTATAAACAAATCATTCTTTATTTTTTAAATGGGACTTACGCTCTTAGTCTCCTGGTGAGATTCTCAACATTTCATTGTATTTGTGTTGTCTGTAGTCTAGTTCAAATGAGAATGAAACAACTTTAGGCTACACATAAAAACATTAAGTACATTTCTTTGGATATAAAGTCCTTAATTCCAATGAAAGGAAATCTTAATGCTACAACATGCACTGATATTTTAGACAAAAACTTGTTTCCAACTTTGTCTGCCCAGAGCCCAGAGCCCAGAGCCCAGACCTCAACCCCCATCCAACAACCTTTTACTGACTGAACCAGGCCCTATCGTCAACATCAGTGTCTGACCTCACTACTGACTGTGGCTGACTGAGAGTAAATCCCTGCAGCCGGCTTCTACAATATTGTAGAAAGTCTTCCCAGAAAAGTTGGAATGAGATGTTCAACAACCACACATAGGTGTCCATTGATTTCCAGCCATGTAGTGTACCTATCAGATACAAATCTGAAGATGCATATGAATCACTGTGTCAAACCAAGAGGCAACCTCCGGTGTAGAAGCATAAAACGTTCCTAGAATCGTCAATGGTCAATCTCGATGGACCCCCATAAAATGCTCAACGTTACAGCAGAAATAAACGTTTACAGTCTGGTACTAAATATTGGTTAAATTCCCCGTTCACAACAACTGTAGAAGGGGGTGAATTGTTATATTACTCACCAGTTTAAATTATATCAAGGCTTAAAGTTATGCATAATTAACAGCGTCTAACTGTCTGCTCTGCTTCAGCTCCACCGACGATCCACCTCTTTGCCCATTTTTGGATTAGCCGGGAGTTAGCCGTGATGTCACTGCCAAGATGGCGACGGCCGAAGCCACCCACATTGAGCTTCACAACAGCTCTTCTACAACCTATGGGTGACATCGTGGAGACTACTTCCATATTTTATACAGTCTATGTATTATACACATAAAGAAACAGCCCTGATACACATTTACAGACCAAGACATCACATGACTCCCACCCACACAAATGTGCACATATCCATCACACAGGCACATTCGCTCTCTTCCTGTCACACACTCTGAGTCAGTGATCCTTACTGTGCAATCAAATTCAGCTTTGTTCTCCAGATTGACAGTTTGATTTATAGTGTTGTGTGCCAGTTTGAGCCCAGATCTTGGCTCCGAAAAAAGAAGGAAAGACTCAATTATTACCTTTTATGGTTTTATTCCACACCAACAATGACGCCGTCATCTTGAAACGGCATCAATACAGCGCTCAGCATATTTTATATTGACTGTTTATCATAACAATGAAGAGGATGACATATTTGAGGTAAAGAAAATATCAAGATTGTTTGCTTAGCAGCAGAAGAATTATAAAAATGTAGCTGTTACTGTGATGTGTTTGTAAGCAAAGCACGAGTTGTTTAATATTATGAATTTACATAAGAAATGACTGGGAACAAAGACAAAATGAGGAACAAATGAGAAAGTCGTGTGAAGAGTTGAAATTAGCATTAAAAGTGCTGCTTACGGATTAATGTGTCAGAATTATAATACAGAGGTGAAATATAGAATAATATAACTCTGACGAGGGCCAGTCTGCTGCTTAATGAGCAAGTACAATTTTGAATAAATAACTTTTACTTGGAAAGGACGTGAATACTTATTTCACCAGTGACATTACAATCCAAAATTCCCACAATATTCCTTTAGTCAGTGTCCCATTCCAAACAGCCTAATATTGCCACCTATATTTACATTTGTGAAGGTTTAGGAGAGGCTTCTTTAAACAGCTTTGCTTCAGGGTGGCTTTCTACCTGAATGTCCAGGTGATGAGTCAGTGCCTGACATGCATAACTTCCCCGAATGATGTAACTGTTCAGGACACCGGTTGGCTATGTTGTTATTCTTAAAGAGATGACAATGAGAGATGGTTTCTGCAGGCAGACTTCCTTTAAAATAAACAAGACCACAAGTGACAGCTGTCTTGCAAGTCAGAGGGCAGAGGGGTATGAAATGATGTCCTGACCTTAATACTTTCAAAATAGTTAGTTGGTCAGCGTGGCCTGAGGTTAGCGACCACATGAGCCCCGACTGCAGGAGTCTTTCTTGGGAGATGAAAGCACTGATTGTGTGTTCAAACAGATTAAAATGACCTCCGTTTAACTTAAAAAAAAAAAAAAGCAGGACATAGTATGATACATTTATAGCATCCGTTTTGTTTTTTATGTGTGAGAGCCTGATGTCATCTCTTGTTACTTGCTAAACAGTGTGCAACTATAGTTATATAACTTTATAAAGCTCACATGTGCATAATATAACACACAATGTACTTCATGATGCCCTCTCTTCATTGTTACAACTGCAAACTGAGACAAAACAAAGACATTGAAAATGTTATTATTAATCATCAAATTCATCTTAAATGTCACACATCTTTGGCAACTTTGATCCTTTGGATTTTGTGCCGGTCAAACTTAATTTTGGGACACAGAAATGCTTGAGAAATGTTTTTTATATATATATATATATATATATATATATATATATATATATATATATATATATATATATAGTATATATACAGAGTATGTATATAGTGTATATATACTATATATATATATATATATATATATATATATATATATAATAATAATAATAATAATAATAATAATAATAATAATAAGCTTTATTTCTATAGCATCTTTCAATTGTATGTATTTACAGTACAATAATCACAGTGTGGATGTAAATGAGTATGAAATAGCAGAATATAAATAGTAAAATATCACCATTTTGTATATACTATATATATATATATATATATACATACTATATACTATATATATATATATAATATATAGTATATATATAGCCACTGTACTTGCACCACATGTTTGGAAAGGGAGGGGTGAGCGGAGGGGTATTCAGTTGGTTGCAATTTGCAACCTCACCGCTAGATGCCACTAAATCCTAAACACTGGTCCCTTAAGTAAATAAAAAATCGACATCAGAAATATATTTAAAAATGCCACAAAATGGACAAAGTGAAAGCCCTCATGCTCTGTGACTCAGTTTGAAACTGTAATCAGTGAAATCAGCTGCGTTGGAACGGAAACCAGCAGACTCTTGAGCTTCAATGGCACATGATTGAACATCACTTGTATAATGTACAGTCCTGTATGCCCGATGTTTTTGTAACTCAATGACCAGGCTGACGTTTCAGGGGACTGCACTGTATGCACATTGGTTAGCTGATCCAATATCAGACACCAAACTCATCATTGTAAATCTGGTGAGCATCTCTTAGGCCTGACATTGAGAGACATTAAAAAGACATTTCTATTATGAATGATATGTTAGTGCATTCATTTACCTCACAGACAAAGAGGCTACCTCCTTTTGGTTTCTCACCTTATCATGAAATATGGCATCATTTAGTTTTACCTTTAGAGCCATTGTGACAACCTGACAATTACATGATGGGTCTGCTACCCACATGCTCAATATTCCTACACAGACAACTCATTTTCCTTATATATAAATAATGGCAATCTATTCATATAATGTTATAATAACGCTGTCATTGGTGACCTACATTTACGGGGCTAAACCATTAATCATACAGCCTGAGAGGAAAGCAGCAACCTTCTATAAACCAAAGGAGGCGATTCTGCCGGTGTACCTGGGGAGCGCCTGTCTCTCTCTGGAACAATAACACACATTACTAAATGCTGGGCTTGTGGAAGGTAACCTCACTGAGGAGTACAGGGATTTGTGTGTGGACTGTGGGCGTGTTGTTGCAGCCCGCTGGCCCCTTTGATACACAAAGGACTTGTTTTGAAAGTGACAGATTAATTACTGGTTTCTGCTCAACCCTGAATACGCAAGAGTATCTGTACCCATGGGTGGTGGAAGTCAAAGTTTCAAATTAATCAAACATGAGCAGAGAAAGGCAATGCAGACAAAAACAACGACTGTAAGATCTCAGTTCAATAAAGACAAGGCTGTAATTTATAGGGACAAATGTGAGCATGCAAGCTCTGTGAACTAATGACAGTGTAACTTAATTTAATCAGTTTTGTCTTTTAGTGTATGTTAAAGAAATTGTCCACTGGTCCACACGTTTGAGATGAAAGAATATTTTTTTTGCCATACAACATGTCCCCGGTTTGTCTTGGTTGGTTGTCAGGGAATGAAATGAGCTCCTGCCAATTACAGCGTAAACTGTGGCAGGTAAAACATTCAGGTCACTTGCCACCATGGCACAAATATTGTTTTTAAAAAGCAATTTCCAAGTTAAAAATAGTCTGGGATTAAGGTTAGATAATATATTATATGTTCTACTATCTGGTACCTTTGACTCAGTGTTTATAATTCTAAAGTTATACATTGATTTCAGAAGTGGAAAACAAAACAAATAGAGTGGCTGGCAGAAATGTTCTGTGACCTGTCAACGTGGCAAGTGGTAAGCAAACTTAATTTTTAGACCCTTTTGGCTGATCTGTCCACCACTTTGGTGCAGGACGAAATAACTATACTAACTATTGCATTGATTGCTTCAACAACTACAGGATGGATTACTATTACATTTGGCACACACATCCATGTTCCCCGTAAGGATGAATTGTATTACTTTGGTGATCCCCTGACTTTTCATCGAGCACCATCATCAGGTCAAAAATTCAGTTTCGTCAATGTTTTCATGTATGACTAAATGCTTTCAAAACTATTGACACTCACCTAGAGTCTATACTTTGACCAAGTCTCTAAAGTCTCTCCCTATGATGAAACTCCCCTCAGCATCAGTTGTACTTAGTGTTCAGTGATAATAAGCACATTTTCACATGCTAACGCACTAAAGACGGTGAACATGGTTACCATTACACCTGCTAAACATCAGTATTTTAGCATTTAGCTAGTTCTGCTTTGCCTGTTGAAGGAATTTGTAATCACATAAAAAGAGAAAGTGTTCATAATGACCTTGAGCAAATGAGATTGGGAGGTGATGGCCTGGTGGTCTAGTGGTACGTCTTCCATATACAACACCAGATGGTTGTGAGTTCAATACCATATTGCCACCATGAGCAAGGTACTTAACCCTGAGTTGCTCCAGGGACACTGTCCCTGTACTTAGTTCACTGTAAATTGCTCTGGATAAGTCGCGTCTGCTAAATGCTCTGTAATGTAAACACTTTTCTTAGTATTAACCACAATAGTTATCACTGCAATTTCAAGTTAATGTTAATGTTATGTACGTATGTATTGTTTCTAATTATTTTAAGACAAACTGTTCTTAGGGTAACAGTAGTTATGATCACACATTGGTTTTTTTGGATATGGTTTCTAATGTTTCAGTAGTGGTGTAATTATTTTTTTACTTACCTGTCGTTTTTCGTTCTCTTAGAAGGTAGGCGAATTTACCTGAAAATACCTACAAACGACATACCCAAAGTAAATTGAACCATTTGCACCAGCTGCATGATTTTGGTCTCAAAAGATAACTCTCTTATTGTTCTTGCAAAACAGTGAAGAATCACTCCAAGTGCTTCTGGCACTGAGTAATAGTGGTCTGAATATACTGAATTTGAAGAAAATACACTCCGCCAGAATTTCTTTGTTGAAAAAGATGCCTTAAGATGGGTATAGCTGGTAGTCCGTAGCTGAAATACACAATGGAAACATAGAACCAAGTGTTATCAAGTTCACCACCAAATTTCAGATAAAAAGGGATAAAAACTTAATTTATTAGACAGGTTTGTCTAAGAGTAACACCAGGCGTACACCAACTGTGCAATATGTACATGTACTGTACATATTATAATATTTATTAATAAATGTTATTTTATCTATTTATAAATAACTATTATATACCCATATTCCCTGTTAGTAGTATTCACACAGAGTAAGTGAAGTATAAAGACATTTTTTTCTAATATTTTTACGTTTTTTAATTTTTTATTTCTGTACAATAAATAATAAGTATTATTTTGGAAATACATTTTATTTTGAAAAAACTAATCAAGCATCTAATGAACGAGGCGCTCGTTTTCTATACGATGCGCGCGCCACCAGGACGCTGAGCTGGTCCAGGGTCAGTCTGTAACAAAAGAGGGTGCGCACTTTCTTATCGAGTTGACACTCATTGGCTCATGAAGGTTGTAAAAAACCCATCGAAGCTCCGATTGGCTCAAATGAAGTGTCAATCTAATGCTGAGAGCTAAAACCAGGACGTGTCTGAACCGTGATGAGCGCACGAGATATTAAGTTATGACTGTTTATGATCACACAATGTAAAAATCGATCAGCTGATTTCACAGATTGCAACACCTGTTCATGGACTTTTATCGATGTGACGATGTTCACAGTCGATATCTTTTTACCGGAAACGAACGTGTGGACATCTGGCAATGGCTCTTGAGCGTCTTTTTCAAAATACTGCTGAAAATTATATTAGATAATTATGAGGCTTTATAGTAAGTGGACTCAAAGTTATGATTTTGATTTTGAGTGTACTTGCTAGTTTGAGGAGCTGATTGTACCGCTGTTGTGGTTTTCATCTCCATATTAAAATAGACGAGATTCTAAGCTTTCCAAAAATGTATTTTTCAGAATTCAAAAATGTACATGTACAGGCGCAATAAAACTCCTGCTGGGCCCGCACACGGTAAGAGGTTATAAAGAAAAATAAATAATGTTTTTGCATGCAAGCAGAGTCATACTCATATGTATGAGCAGCCAAATGCCCAAAATGCAAAAAGAAGAAGAAGGAAGAAGAAATGAACCATAAACGAGCACACTCTCAACATCAGTATGAATTAGTTTCAACACAATCTTCCCTGATGGAAGAATATTTGGTCTTGCCTCTGGGAAAGAATATTATCAAGTTAATGTAAAACTAACATCATTACACCCGCCAACCAGAACAGCTTAACAGCAGGGAGCCGTGCTCTCAATAACCACTCTCCTACTGTTTCTCGTTACAGATTAATGAACTCTGTGTCAAGCAGCACTTCATTTAATTTCACCCTCAGTAAATGTATATTCATCATTAATAGATAAACAAACATGGGAACTTTTCTTACTTCATTGATTTCACTGCGTTGTAGTGTTTTATATCGGAATATTAATTGCTTTATAGCTTTTCAGTGTAATGCCAACATCACATTTTTTTCGCACTTTGTTTCTGCATTTCCCAGCTTTTCACTTTTCTTTTGTGCATGTGCTTGAATATAAACATGCCTACTTCCAAGACATTTATTCACTTTCCACAGTTTCTTGCTGTGAACCCTTCGGATAACAAGTTACAATTTCCGCTGTGAGAGAGACAAACATTTGTTGGAAGTACGTCTTGTTCTTAAGGACATAAATATAAGATCGAGTAATATCGCTGAATTTATATCACACCCAGAAATTTTACATCCGGTTCAAATCAACAAAATACCGTTGCACACGTATAATGCTCTACAAACAAGCCATTATAGCCAATGCCAGGCTTCCGGCTGAGAGAAGATCTGATGTTAATGTGTGTTAAACAGCCAGGTTAGAGTATCCCATTAAGAATGGATGGATGAATAGTGAGGGATGGATGGAGGGGAGACTTGAGGTCATATTCGCTCTATCTCTTTCTCTCTCTCCCCATGAGTCAAAGGCAGTCAGGCTAGTCTGGATCCTCTGGTCCACTGGAGACTGAATCAGTTCCAGCATACTCCATGTAGTAGTACATTTCACAGACAGACAAATAGATTCACAAATATCAAACACTGCATTGTTTGAGGGCAGCATAATCATTTACTCCAGTTGCCTAATGCTAATATAATATATAATATTAATCAGAATATATGCATGCAATACATGACCTGTTTCTTCGGGTGAGTATGGACGAGTGAGTAGTGTTGACCTTTCTGGAGGTGTAATGGACAAAGTAATATGTAATATGTAATAATGTTAATAACAACTTTGGAATGGGTCACTCAACAACCAAAATATCCTGACATTCAAGCAGAACCTACTCGAGTACAGGCAAAACTTCTATTTGTAACTTAAATATATGTATATTTCTTCCATTTACTGTATTAATACTACACCGGCAGTTTTCTGAAAGGCTACAAATTCTGATTAGCGTTATTCATGTGAAGCAGGAAAGCAGTCTGACACTTTGGCCGGACTCATGACAGTTGCCTTCCCCACGCCTCTAAATCTTCTTCTTATTTTGTCGCCATAAACTAAACCGAAAAAAGGCTCTGTTCACATTCGCTATTCTCTTCCCCTTTTCTTTGTGTTTATATATATGTTTCTAACAATTACACCTATAAAAAAAAGAAAAATAATTGGATATCTTCTGAATTAAAGTTTCTGGCCACTCCCAGCTGCCTGCGTGTCTCTCTGCGTAGCAGCGGCGATTTACAGAGCAGCCACTGCCCTTCCGTGATAAAGATGCTAACGTAGCTGACTAGCTTCCGCTTCTTTGCAGCCACGACATGGCCAACGGCCGATTATCACATTATATATGGATTGGTGCATGGATCTGTAACGATATCCGATAAGTAATCAGCTGTTAGGTTTTAGCCAAACAGCGCCAAATAATACTTACAAAGCTGTTTTCCTCCTGCTGCCTGTGTCTCTGTCTGGCAGCTAAGCAGTGGCGATGTAATGAGCAGTGTATGTCCAGTTTTGTTAGCTGTTAGCTGAGCTAAACACACTATCCAAAAAGACCAAACTGAAGCAGTTGTTGTAGATCAATCGCGGCCCTTACCGCAGTCAATGAGTGCATAAAGCAAGGAATAAAATGTGTTTATAATGTGTTTGGAGAAAGTGTGAGTCGCTGCAAGCACAGGAGGTCCTTGAGCATACAGTCATAAATGAGCACACAAAATATTAGGCAGATGGTTGCATCAGTAATGGAGATTAGCCATGGACAAGAGATGAGATGTGAACACACTGACACACGCACACACTGACACACGCACACGCACACGCACACCCTGACACACGCACACACTGACACACGCACACGCACACACTGACACACACACACACTGACACACGCACACCCTGACACACGCACACACTGACACACACACACACGCACACACTGACACACGCACACACTGACACACGCACACCCTGACACACGCACACACTGACACACGCACACACTGACGTGTCACACTGACACACGCACACCCTGACACACGCACACACTGACACACGCACACACTGACACATGCACACACTGACACACGCACACACTGACGTGTCACACTGACACACGCACACACTGACACACGCACACGCACACCCTGACACACGCACACACTGACACACGCACACCCTGACACACGCACACACTGACACACGCACACACTGACACACGCACACACTGACACACGCACACACTGACGTGTCACACTGACACACGCACACCCTGACACACGCACACACTGACACACGCACACACTGACACATACACACACTGACACACGCACACACTGACGTGTCACACTGACACACGCACACAATGACACACGCACACGCACACCCTGACACACGCACACACTGACACACGCACACACTGCACACACTGACACACGCACACCCTGACACACGCACACACTGACGTGTCACACTGACACACGCACACCCTGACACACGCACACACTGACACACACACACACTGACGTGTCACACTGACACACGCACACCCTGACACACGCACACACTGACACATGCACACTCTGACACACGCACACACTGACACACGCACACACTGACACATGCACACACGCGACCAATCTCATGATCCCCAGAGATAATAATAAATGAATGATCAGGCTGCAGTTGTCATATATAAACCGATATTTTACCTGATAATACATGATATCAGCAGCAGAGATGGCTGGTAGAGGGACAATGCACACAGTTCATTATTTTGAATTAGCCTCATATTTTTCCATCTTACTGCTGGCTCTGCACATACACATGCAGGTATTTATGCTAGCTCATACTGCAATGAACATAAAAGCCACCAGAAAAGCTTAATTTCTCCCAAATCAGGTATTCAGTTGGGTCAAAATCTGGTAACTATGTATGTAAGCATTTGTTTCTCATTTATTCAGGTTTGTCCTTTATTTTCCCACCTATCAGTATATCTTCTATAGATGTTTTTACATGTCTTAGGTGACATCTTGTCATATTGCTTGTGACTTACAGTTGATAACTGATAACAGGAAAAGTGTTAATGAAGTGGTCTAAAAATAAACTTCTGAGGATGAACTGGTCAAGACAGGACTTCTGTTTTAAATGTCATTGCAACATTTGTCAGACATGGCTCATATTTTGGTGGCTCACCAGCATCTCTCCTTCCATAATTACTAGTGAAAAGATCATGGTCTGCTGTTGAGTCAGAACTGATTAGCCACTTATTGCCCGACTACACGTCTGACCCGTATAAGTCACTCCATAAGAAACTTTTAATTGAATTTGAATTCAAGCCGCACTGATTTAAAAAGATGGTCTTCTCAGAGACCACAGAGACTCTTTGGTGACTCACAACATTTAATCAAACTGTCTGGGATAATATCTGCCCTGACCAGCAAATGTCAGGTTTCCATTTGGAAATATGTACTGTACAATATGTGACACATCCGCTCCATGTCATACTGTATATTAGATCCCAACTGCAGTAGTTTCTGCACACTGACCTACAGCATAGGTCCTGTGAGCCTGGAAGAAGAGTAATGAGTTAATTGCAGTATGAGATCATTAAAATGAACAGTGCTGCTATCTCACTTGCTGTGCCTCAGGCATCCATGTTTACTGATTTCCTGATCATGTCTAAGCATTGTATATTATAAATATTTAATTGTCAATTTTGATACGACTTGACTGATAATAGAAAAAAATTATAATTATCCAGTGCTTTTCCCCCCATGGGGCCAAAACTATTGAGTTCAACAGACTGGGGTTTACTGATGTGTGTTGTTTGAATATAACAGGCTTTTAATTGATTTGTCCTCCAGCGAAACCAAATCATTTTTTTTAAGGAAACTGCTTTTGAAGCAAATTTTGGTATCAACCTTGTTGATACTGTTGTCAGCATCAACATCCAACATACACTATATGTTATCCATAGTAGGTAAGGTTGTCTGACATGATGAAGAAACATTTCCATCCAACTCTTGACCATTATTTGAACAATTGCTATGACATTTCTTCTCATTCCCACATTTGGGTCATTTGAGGATCTGAGGGCTTTGCAGCGTTTGGAAACCCTTTGAAATGAAGGAAATGGCTTATGTCAGCTAACAATTCAAACCAAACTCAAATCGTGTTCTGTGGATTAGAAAATAAGTGAATCCTTCTTCACTGTTGACTGGTATAGACTTACACAGAGTGTAACACACCACAAATAACTCTTTTCAAACATTATCTTAATTCTGCAGATGAGCACGAATGGTGAAAGGCAGAATTTTGTCTTTGTGTATTGTATGATGGAGGCTATAACTGCAAGTGTTCTGGTTTGGAGGAGGCTTTATCTTCCTGTAACCGTAAGCCTTTCATCTTGAAAAAAGGTTGTTGGCCATGGTGTATTTTGTGAATCTAGCAACATTGGGTCAATGGGTCTGAAAATTGTGTTTCTGTTCTGGACAGCACACTGAGCTACCAAATGCACATTCGCAATAAAGCCATTGTGATCCTCTCAGCTATGTTTTTGATATAAAAATAGGTTGCAGTAGAGCTCACTAGTGCTCAAGAGAACGAGAGAGCGAAAGAAAAAGAGAGAAATATAAAGAGGTGGCTGACAAGACATGACAAGCCTAAAGGAAATACAAATCAGGAAAGCAACGGGGGAAAGAGAGGCAAAGTGGGGGAGGGTTAACAGAGTAAAACAGCTTAATGAAATACCAATATGGTGGGGTTTGGGGGGGGGGGGGGGGGGTGTTGGCAGTAATAAGGTCTCTGCTCATTACAAATGTCATAAAGACTTCTGCAAGGCATCACATTGCAACCAGCCGCAGTGGATCTGTGAGTGTTTTGTGGTTGATGACTTGTGATTTGTTAGTCGTTGTTCAAGCTGACGTGTTGCTTATGCAACAGTCTACATAGCTGTTTATTTACTGTTGGCCTAATTGTTTTTTTACTCTTTTTACTTTTATTCTTGTGTACGGGCTCTGTCATAAATCCTTCCATATTTACTACGTATATGGTGCCACGACAATAACTTTCCAGCATTTAATTTGCACTTGAATTCTGAGAGTGACCGAAAAATTCCACAATGGTACAAAAAAGTATGTACACTAGTTTCTGCTAACAATCCCTCAATGCTCCATATTTTATAGATGTGAAAGTAACAAGTGGCAATCTCCTGTTCTTAAGTGAAGCCAATGTGGAAGCACCTTAAACCAGCATTCTTTCTCAAGACCTCAGACTCAGACGCTGCTTCTTATTTCTTTTCTTTTCTCAGTAAACATTTTCCTGACAAGTTTATGATCTCAATCACTTGCTTCGAGTCTTCTTGAAAACAGCATGATGTTAATTGTACTATTCAAGTACTGTGAAGTGTTTACAGTGAGGGGAATGTAGGCCTACCTTACTGTAATGATTTAACGCCAACATGCATAAGTGAGCTGTGAACAGAAGGAAAGACAAAGGACGTTGAGGTATGAAGGCCTTTGAGCAGATGCTTTCTGGACAGCTTCTCTGTATTCATGGAGTGCAGTCAGGTTTTCTACCTCAGCAGATACAGCTACAGCAGATGAAGAGGTTGAAGAAGAAGGCATAGTGAAGCCGACCAGCATAGCATAAAGGCATCATGGATCATCAGTTCCTAACGCTGCTGGGTCCTGTGCTTTTCTCCTAGCGCCACTCAGGGCATTCACTAACTTTATGAAAAGGGCCATGGATTAATTCCTCCAGCCCCCTGGTGCCCACTGCACTATGAAATGCAGTAAATGCTAAAGACTGAATGCTATGAGTTTTCTTTTCAAATACCCATCGCCCTCAGCCCCTTTTTACGTTATGCCTCAGCTCACAGAGGGCCCTGAGAGCCTTACAAACTGTGACACAGTGACACAGACTATAAAAGATGGGTTTCTGTACTGAAGATGATCGTTGTGCAAGACTTGACATTGTCCAAATGTCAGTTTTCCTGGGAGCGCCCACTGTATGTTTGGCATATAGCTGTGAGACTTTTTATACAGTAGCACCGAAAGAACAATTGAAATATAGCTTCATTTGCACAAAGAAAAAAAGATAAGATCATGCTGGTAAATTCAATTTGAATGAAGAGTTTATTTAATAGCATCTGAAGTCCTATGGGAACAGAGATGGGAAGGGAAAATTGAGGCTAAAGGCAGAAGTGTGTAGAATTATGGTATTGACAGTGATTGCAGTCAAATGTCCAAACAGATTTGTATCTGATGATACACAACTTATAACAAATACTTTGATGATGAAACAAATACAATTTGAAATAAGGCATATACTGGAAATATTGGTAAGACAGAAGCCAGGGGACAAAGAAACATCACACGTTTGCAGAGGTAATTATCTGCAATCACATCAGCTGCTCATACAGAGGGGCTAGGTGAAGTGGGGCTGAACCTCCTCCATTCGACCTCACTCAAAGCTGTGACTGACCTCGAACCTGCCGTGATCCCTGGTAATTTACTGGGGCCAGACTTACACAATCCCTGCTGGGCTTCCGAAAGAAAAGGAAGACACGAGAAAGAAGACCTCTGATTGCTGGAGAGCCACCAAACACACAAATAGAAACCATGCCTGTGAAGTGTTTCAGTCTTATTTGGATAACCTTCACAAATGGAAGAGCACAAAGACAGTCGGTCCAGCCTACACTGTGAAATTGGTTGCTCTAGAAAATCAAGTCACGCTCGTGTGGCATTCAAATTGATGTCACCTGGTCGGATACAAAGCAAGATGCATTTAGTTTTCTTGGAATCAAATGTCATTATACATATCATAGTGTAGCATAATATTTGCAGCACGCTGAAGTTTAATGTAATAATATTCATATTCATATTATTCTTAATATTAATAATGATTTGAAACCATGCATGCGTTTGTGTCTACTTCCATTTGGACTTATTGATTTATGTAACACACCTCTTCACTATCAATGACCTCAGATTATGGGCAGCGGTTCAAATGTGAGCAGAGAAAGCAATAATTCACCCAGCCAGCAAGGCAACAAAGCTATTTGAGAACAATAATAAGCCTGATCCCCAAAATGACCCCTTTCCAAACGAATGGTCACAGATAACAAAAACACCTTGATTCATGAGTCAGTAGGTACCGTAGTAAGGAGGAGGCAGTAGCTCCACCCAACAGATCCACCTCAACACGGTGTCAACATACAGCAACATTTACACACATGGTACACACAACATCCATTTTTTAATTCTTATTAAATTCTGTATGTAAGAAGAATTTAACTAAATCCATCGACATCACCTTCATGCATACACTTTAAGTTCATGTGACCCACATTATACTGGTGTTAAGGTTAATATGATTTGCATGTTTTTTTAGGAACTTGTGACCTATTCCATGTGACACATGGTTGTGCTTACTTCAGGCAACGGACTTTTCTTAGAAAATATATTACTTTCTGTTGGAATTAAAATGATGTCTCATTTGTTTCTCTCTGACTAGACAAACGCTGATGCTGCATTTCTATAAATAAAATACTCCATCTGTAAAAACAAAAGAAAATAATTATGCAAATGATAGACAAAATGCAAATGCCATGTAAACCTGACACAAAGATTTGTATTGATCCTTTATTCTGTCTTTGGTGTGTATGTAGGAGGGCTTGTATGAGCCCAAATGAGTGTTTGTATTTATAAATATATCTGTGGCAGAGGTCGCGAGGGGTTATAGGTCATGAAACTGCAGTATGGGTACATACCTGTACACACAGATTGTATTCCCCTTATTTGTATCTTTCTTTGTCATTTTACATTTTGTGAGAGCCTTTATTAGAAATGTATTTTTTAAATATAAATATTCAGTGTATTTTGCTATTTCTATTGAGTGCCCTTTGCTGTGTGTCAAAAGTAGTTCATCAGCCGGCTGGTCTGAATATGCAATCTTCTTCCTTGACACACATTATTTAACTTATTCTACACGGCTAAAGAAGCATCATCAGCTAAACGTTCCTCTTTTCGATAGCTACACATTTTAAACAATATAGATGCAACCACGTTATTTATCCAGAAAAGGAAGAGATAACACATTTTGTTATAATGAGACTTTTCAGCCTTGATTCAAAACCTTGATTGTGACTTACATACAATGAAATGATCTTTCAGTGTTTCTGAATTACGTCAATTCAGTTGCACAAAATAGCCTGTGCCATTTATCTCCGCGTGAGAAATAAGCTATAGGTCATTACGCAGCTCGACCTTCTCACTGTGCTTTTCCTAATACGAACATGGGACGAAATGGTTCAGAATCCTCCTGCTTGGTTGTCATGGAACGTCTCGCAATGTCTCCACAGCCCACGGCTTACTTCTCCCTCTCTCTGTCTGTCTCGATCACTCTGACTTTCTCTCTCCCTGCCTTCCTTTCCCTTTTGCTCTTTTCTCTCCCTCGCCTTGGCTGAGATAAATAGGAGGTATTTAACTCTGATGTGAGAACATAATGTCTCCTGCTCTGTAAAAACTACATTTGTCAGTGCCACAGTGCTTTCTGCTCGGGGTAATTGTGCGCCATTGTCTTGCCTGAAGATATTCCTGCTCCAGACAAGGAAGCGAAGTCGGTGGGAGAGGGGAATTTGGTGTCATGTGGAAATGAAAAGAATGTGTTGTTCTAGTATGTGACACAAGCGGTGGCCTGTATGATTAATTGTACCATTAGCAGATGCAACCAGTTCTACATCATTTGGATCACGCTGTTTTTGTGATTTGTGGATTAAACATTTCTTAACAATTCTTAAAATGGCTTAAGCTTTGAGGAAGGATCATTCAATTCTATCTGTATAGTTTATTTTAGTTTAAATATCTTCTTCTTGGTGTTAAATAGTCCTAATTTTATATAACATCCCACCTGATAAGTGGGTAGCAATGCTTGTGTTGCCATGATCTGTATTTGAGCCAAGGAGATGGATTTTTCCCTATCCTTCTACATACATGTAGTAAATATAGTCTCAGTAGTATTATTATAGCGTTGAGTGGTGCTGTATGTGAGGGGTTTGACAAAACCTTTTCAGCTCGACAGTCTCCACGGGAGCAGAAGCCATCAAACCATGAATTTAAATGTATATGAAATGTATTTCATTACAAAAGTAAATCACAGCAACAATCAAATTTTGCTGTGTTAAGATTCTCACCAGCTCATAACGAACTTGTGCTGAAGAATATCTTAAGCTGCCACAGCTGTTTTGTTTGCCAATGTTCACAGAAGAAATTATGTTATTTAATATTTAATATAATCTTTATAGTCTTTTTCCACATGGCACTGCAATTGTCCTGTTTGAGATGTTAAAGATCTTGAAAGCCATTTGAATGCATTCACAAAGCATGCAGGTACCATGTTGAGTATAGTCTTTTTGCTTAAATTGACGGGCCACTTTAACTTCCCAAACTGCCTTTTGGATTCCCCCTATAAACTTTGAAAAGTTACTTTTGAAATATGACTTGAACATTTGTATTCCATAAATAGCACTCTCAGTTGGTTTCCTATAAGGCTGCAGTAAAGTGCTCTCTTTGTAATCAAGGCCTTGAAGGTTGATGGGCTCGCCTCACTGATGAGGCTTGTGGAAGCTCCTAGTGGGGAGCCTACTTTGAGTTATTCACTCTTTCGTCACACAAGCATCACGCTCACTACAACCCACAATCAGACTCACCTTGTAAAAAAAGAAAGTCTCTACAAACAAAAATAGGTGGTTACAGATTGTAACAGGCGGACTCTTCAGTGAGCTCAATAAGCCTTGTATATTTGTATATATAGATATCGAAATGGCCATTGTACCCAAATCTGGGGTCCAGAAAGTCTGTGTCTGGACAAAAAGGTCATAGGTTTTCAATTTAGGGTTACAAAGAATAACCTGTGATCTATCAGCCCTGATTCTCCTTACAGTTTACAAAAAGCTGACCACTTACACTTCACCACAGCTGACTGCCAGTTGTAGGCTGATCGCTGGCGGACTTATCCATGGGACGGTTGTAAAACCAAGTCAAGCTATGTGAAGCACCACCACAAGCGTCTAATGTGCAGGAGTAACGAGTTGCGGCGGAAACACTCTGTAAGCAGCTAACAGCCGAAACATGACGGACGGCTCCACCTCCTGAACGAGGTGGACTTTGGCCATGCAACAGTGCTCTGATAGATGAGTACATAATTAGGCGATAGAAGTAAGAGCTGCCTGAGAAAATACCTTCAGGTTAAAGAAAGTCTCCCAGGCTTCATTGCATTTATAATAACATTGTTTAGTTTAAGGATGTAGTTTTTCACCTGGGACTGTAATAGTGTTCTGAATTGGATTGTTTAATGGAGAAATGTGTTTTAATTAGTAAAAAGTTATAAAGATTTGTCTGATTACACCTCTCTTTAAAAGATATTGCTGGAAGAGGTTGTAAATCCAAATTAGACAACGAAATTAAAGTGACGTTTCTTCTTTCGGTGTTGTTGTACAGTCTTTCCACTTATGCACAACATGCTGTGTCCCTGGAAGCAAATATTTAGACATGTAGATGTGAACCAAAGTGCATTCGGGCTGTGAAGCATCTCTTTGTGTCCAGAGCTTGCTACCTTCCCAAGCCTCCCAGTCATTCAAATGGTAAACTAGCAGAACCGACTCTTAATTCATTGGGCAGCATTAACAGTCCAGTCCAGCTCTCAGCACTCCAGCCTGACTCACTGTTTCCCACTACTTTCCCCAAACATAGAAAAGGAAAGCATTTACCATGAGAATAGAGACAGAGAGGACAGTTAGAGAGCTGGATGTGGCACGCTTAATCTGTAATCTGTCTCTGCCATTTTTCCTCGAAGCATGTCCTATTCAGTTTCTCTTTTGTTGTCAGTCTTGTGTTCATCTCAGTTGCGCTCCTACCAGTAACCACAGTTCTCATCTTATTCTAAAGAAGCAAAAGTAAGAAAGTTAAAAAAATATTTTATCCAAGTCTAAAAAAATAATAAATATCATTGTTGACATAAATGAGTGGTAAAACTGATACACAGATACCAATGAATGTGTCCTAAGATATATATAATATACTATACTATACGTACAATAATGACAATATTTGGTACACATTATTGTTGTCTTCAACCATGCATGCAAAAGTAGAAATAACAAACAAGAATCCATGCAATCCTATTGAATCCTACATTACATACATATAACTAAGGGCCAGTCAAATTTGGCCCTTGAGTATATAATTTAGTCTTGAGTGATACATGTGAGCATGCTCTCTTCCATACTCTGTATATGCTTTATTAAAAAAAAGTATTTTAGCATGCCAAAATCCCATTTATATACAAACAAATCTTCCAAAATGAGAAACGTAATGCTGCCCAAATTACTTTTAGTTCAGCACTCAGAACCCAGGCCTTCCTTGAATATTGCCAATGGACATAATTGAGGAAGCAATTATCTTTCCTTCTAAACTTATTTGGAGTTATGAATTAGTAGCATAAAAACATAATTTGTAAAATAAATGTGTAGTTCCAGCTTTTGCTTCACACAAAGCAAGAAAACACTGGACAAAACTATACTCAAACTTCCTTTCAAACATTATCTCCATCATAAATTTGTGCAAGAATTACAATTAGTGCTTAGGTCCCACAATTTCATGATGGGTCGGGGTCCTTAAAGAACATCTGTCTGCAAACATAAAGTGACTGCAGGAGATGTGCGCATGCATGGCATTCAACACCATGTTGAGTGATGAAACCCATGTTAATATCCAACTGCCTCTCCAACATCCACCTAATTACATCTGATTTCTCTCAGCACGCCCCTCGGCAACATTAAAATTGAAGCATGAAGCAAAGACAAGTGCATGTTCTGCTCCGGTGGCTCAGGTTATGGAGAATGGGGAGAGAGAAAGCAGCAGGATGGGAGAGTCTCTGTGCAATCACTCAGTCATCTGCGCTGGATTTGCATAGTAACTGTAGCCTTTAGAATCCCATATAAATATCAGTTGCCTGCAACTTCCTGCCAAATTCTGCACACTAGCCTGAATTTAAATGATAATGGGTATGATGATGAAAAAGTATCCAGTTTTGATGGGTTATTCTGGCTCCCAAGGGTTTGTGTTATTGAAAGTCTCTTCATGAGTTCAGGATTTTTGGAGTCTTGATATAGGTTCATTTATAACAACATCTTTTTCTGAGATGAAATCATTTTGTGAGCAGAAATCTGATGGGTGTGTTGGTCGTGTGTGTGGATCTGTGATAGAACTCTTTTTTTCCTTCTGCATTATATTTAGACTGTTACACGCCTCAATAGTTTGATAATACTGAGTGATGGGCATGCATCTCAACTGTCATGGAAGTAATTATACTGTAAATAACGTTTGTCTGTGTATGTATGTGTGTTTGTGTGTGTCAGAGGGCTTGACAGACGAGGGCAGGCAGGCATGACATCAGATTTTTTCCTCTCTGCATAAGAAGCATTAAGGATAGAGAGAGATTGGGGGGCGTTGACATATGATGCATCCTTGGTTGGATGTTGTGCTGTTGAGCAATGGATTTCTGCACCGCAGAGGACATTTATTCAAGGATACATTTTATTAGTATCCCTATTTTATCCCTAATGTGGGTTCTGTATACAAGGACATACAGTCACTTACAATGCTGCAGAAAGGACCATAAATTGAGATGTCTCCGTTTTAGTGGAACATATTTATTGGGGGATTGACTTAAGTATCGTAGTCATGTGACTTGCTGACCACACTCAAGGATCAACTGTATAGAAAGAGTTGAACTAGCATTGTGGCTCTAGGGATGGCAATGTCAGTTGATGAATGATGAGCTTTTATCCAGACTGAATAGATGAATATGATGGATTGTCCTGAAATTTGATACAGTCATCCATGGTGCGAACCCTAACTCTGAATGGTCACACTGGCAGGCCTTGTGAAAAGCTGGCCGTCATAGGGGGGAGGATATTGTTTAAATATAGGGATAAGAGTGCACATTGCCAGGGGGGGTGTAAAAGCATGAATTGTAAGTTCTGTTTGATGTCCTTTACATACAATATTTTTTTATTAAGATTAATTTGAAATACGTTTTTATTTATGTTTTCACACTAAACCCCACCGTGCAGAGTCTATGTGAAACTTCAAAAATACAGCCCTTTTTCTGTTGTTGTAAAAATCAAGTAAATATTACAGTATGTTCCAACCCTTCTATCTTGCTGTGAGGTGGTTCTGTAACCTTCCATGAAAGCAAACACATGTGAATCACTTGTGATGGTAGATTTCACAGTGTTCCCACGGCGAAGACTGTGGCTGAATCTCAAACAAGCAGTTTTCACGTTAATGGTGCTGCACTGTTCATTTCTGTCTATTTGGTTCTCCCACCCACCATGAATACCTTTGATGCAATTTCAGTCTATTGTTGGTTGTGTGGTTAGTACTCTTCAGAAAATGGTGTCAAGTACACAATGTTTCTTGAGAGACACAAGCCCATTAACAACATGGCTGAGTTAGAAAGCATTGGGCTGATGAGGTGATGGCTCTTGACAGCAAAGGGGAACACTAATTAAACCTTCTTCAATAGCAAGATAAGGTTTTCAGACTCAGGGAAAACCTGTTTTTCTCACCTTGAGGTTTTAGCACAGGCTGTCCTACCACATTAGCTCAAAAACATTGCTTTTCAAGACTAGAGGGACACTGAGCTCTGTCAAAGTACTGTGCAATAAAACCATGAATAAAAAACATAAAATATAAGCTAAATCAGAAAAGGTTAACGATGAATTGCTTACTTTCCACCCTTTCTCACACTGCCGTATCTACTTCACTTCACAGGTGCAATATGTGTTTCGATATAATACGTAATCTTGTTCCATTTAGTTTTCAGGTCTTCAGCATAGAAGAAGATGCCTCACGAAAAGGGGGCTGCCTCTGAGCTTTGAGATGCAACGCAATGCCAGCGCTCCTTGTACATTTGGTGATCAATGTGACGTGGCAAAAGACCCCCGGGACTGGAAGGGATAGGATGGGTTCATTGGAGAGAAGTGAAGAGAAGAGAAGAGAATAGAAGAGAAGAGAAGAGAAGAGAAGAGAAGACCAGAGAAGAGAAGAGAAGAGAAGAGAAGAGAAGAGAAGAGAAGAGAAGAGAAGAGAAGAGAAGAGAAAAATATGTGGGGAAGAGGCAGTTGAGACTAAGCAAGGAGAGGGAAAGAGCAAAGACAATGAGCATTGAGCTCTGTTTGGGGCTCTTTACTCTTTTGTGCCAGGAGAAAGAAGCTGTTTCCAGCTGGAAGTCACGCTCCCTGTTTTGTCACACAGGCCTCCTCTGTCTCCATTCATCACTACAACACAGAGAGCGTCTGAAGAACATCATTTGGTTCAAGCCTCACACTGCTGCTTACCTGCACATAAAGCTGATGCTAAATTATTACTTTATAAGTGCTTGTTGCAGTTTGAACACTATAATATATGTAACTGTAATTCTGGTGTTGCCTTCCTCATTCCCAATTTTTATTGTATTTTTTGTTGTTTCTCCTCAAGCTGTTAGCTTGGTTTTTCCCCCTTTGACTATGCTAAAAATGTATGTTGATCGGGCATTGTCAGATACTTTTGGTCTTTTTCTGCATCAGTGTGCGGCCTGTGCTGTTACAGAGACATGCGGTGACTTCCTGTGCTGTGCAGTAAGACCAGCAAGCATAAATTGCCTCCATCTGCTTAATTATTAGCATGACTGGTGAAGTGCAGCGGCTGCTGACCATTCTGGGATGTTTGTATCATGGTGAGTGGTTCTGCATCCTTGGACTATGTCTCCTGAAGTGTTTGACCAGTAAGATTGCTGTCATGAGAAAGTTACTGAGAAAGACTTTTATACGATTGCATGTTTAGTCCATACCTGTCAACCCTCCTGTTTTTCCCGGGATTATCCCGTATTTTTCCTTCTATCCCGCAGTCCTCCCGTTTAAATATTTTCCCGTAATTATCCCGTATTTATAACCTTTCAAAAATAAAAATAGGCCTAATTTAAAAAAGTGTACAGTGGTAAAGTGGCCTCCGGTAGAGCAGGTGGCAGTATTATGTTTAACTTTAGCTGAAAAACGTTATCCACCAGTAAACACACAGAAGAAGAAACAGGAACAATAACAAAGAAGAAGAAGAAGACGAAAAAATATGGATGAGAGTCACAGTGAACGGGAGATAGATGGAGACGCAGTTGTACCTGCGAAAAAAGTTAAAACTTTATGTGAGTACCTGAACAAATGAGAGGAGACCTTCCCTTCTTTAATAAAAAGCAGAGTCGGGCAAACTCATGCTTTTTGTAAAGTGTGCTATTCAGATTGTAGCATTGCACACGGCAGAAAAAGCGTCCAAGCACAAGCACGAGCACAAGCCAAGGGGCACAAAACATACACTGTCAATGACTTCATTTGTGACTGAACTGTTTCAGAGGCAGACCAAGTGACCAAAGCTGAGGGATAGATGTAAATGCTTTAAGCCAAAAATAATGTGGCCTTCAGCTTCTGTGATGATTTCAGTCGCAGTGTAGCGGACATGTTTCCCGACTCTGACATCGCAAGGAAGTCCTCGTCGGGGAAAACAAAAGCCACACAACTCATCAATCATCAAATAAATTGATGATAATAACTAATAAATAAGATCCATAAATCTTATAAACATGTCTGTACAAGTAATACATACTTTAGATAAAAATGTATTTCCTGAATGTATATACCCGTCCCTTATGTGTTACATTTACATTGTATAGGGGCTGGGTGGCTGAGAGCTGTTAAGGTATGGACGGAGTCTGCCAGAAAATGTCCCTTATTTTGAATTCCAATGTTGACAGGTATGGTCACGCTTGTGGCATGGTTGCATGGTTGCATGGTTGGTCTATCTGTCCACCACTTTCGTCTAGACTGAAATATCTCAACAACTATTAGATGGATTGCCATTGATTTCTAATACTTGTGTTGATCCCCTGGCTTTTCCTGGTGCTGGTATTGTTTTCACCTTGTGAATCTGTGTGTGTCCTCATGGCAATATTTGGTCCTGGAGACTCCTACTGTAGTGAGAACTACCACAGAGGAGGTCAAAACTTTACAGGTGTGTACTTAAGATCATAATAAAGCCGGACTTCGTAGATGGATGTGGACGGGGCAAGGGTGCCGTATGTAGCGTGGCCTGATATGGCGTAGTTGTCACGATTCTGACTTTGTGTTTCCTTTTTTATTTTGTAAAGTTCACTCCCCTTGTGTCTTGTCTAGTTGTACTTCCTGTCTGTGTGTTTTCCCTTCCTCTGTGATTGTTGATTTGATCCTCCTGTGCCCATTCACCCTGCACTTGTGTTCTTGCCTTTGTCCTCCAGCTGTGTCTTCTTCCCTTGATTAGTTTCTGTGTGTGTATATATCCCTGTCTGTTCCATTGTTCCTTGTCAATTCATCATTGATGTTACCTGGTGTGCTTCCTTATGCGTCTTCCCGTCTTCCCGTCTTCCTGGTTTGTTCTGTTCAGTTTTATTTTGTACCTTGTTTTGTTGTTTTTTAAGCTTTTATGAATAAAGCTATCTTTTTGTTAAACCCTCTCGTCTGGCGTGCTGCATTTGGGTCCTCCCCTGTACCACCACGTGACAGTAGTGGCCGTTGTCAGGAAATAAAGACCCCGAAAAATGTATTCTGTCTGCAGAACCTATAGCCAGTGTAACCTTAAAGGTTCTATACTGTGTACGGCATTCAGAATATTAATATAGCAACAAACTACTATTTGCTATGTAAAGATAAAGTGGAGGAATGTTTACCTGATCAAAGAATGAAGTGAGTGTGTTTTGTAATCTGTGCTATGTCTACGTAGCCGGGCCGGTCACTCATGCATATTTGCTCATGTGAGTCCCTCTACAGGCTGCCGCTCTGTAATGCTGCTCATACGGTGGTCGTCCCGAGTTCAAACGGACCCCTTCCGGTTACCCTTCAGGTCACCACTGTTTTCGCTGTTAGCACCATTAGCTCCTAGCCGCAGGCTCAGCTGTTACCATGTGGAGGCAATCGTTATGCTCTAAATTACGTGTTGAGAACTTTTAAGAAGGCGTAGATAGACCAGGTTGCCACCTGTGTTTATGAGATGTGTATTGATCCAGTGTGAGCAATCGTCCCCGCCATCACAAACTGATGAAGGCGCTAGTCCCCCATCAGACATGAATGATACTTATCATACCTGTCAACATTGGAATTACAAAATAAGGGAATTTTTTTGCCGGACTCCGCCCATACTTTAACAGCTCTCAGCCCACCAGCCCCCACCCATACAATGTAAACGTAAACACATAAGGGACGGGTATATACATTCAGGAAATACATGTTTATTTAAAGTATGTATTACTTGTACAGACATGTTTATAAGATTTATGTATTTTATTTATTAGTTATTATCATCAATTTATTTGATGAGTGATGAGTTGTGTGGCTTTTGTTTCCCCCGACGAGGACTTCCTTGCGACATCAGAGTCGGGAAACATGTCGCGACACTGCGACTGAAATCATCGCAGAAGCTGAAGGCTACATTATTTTTGGCGCAAAGCATCGACATCTTTCCCTCAGCTTTGGTCACTTGGTCTGCCTCCGACACAGTTCTTGTCACACATGAAGTCATGAAGCTGGCGAACATCGCTTATTCCGTCGTCTGCGATGCTAACATCTGAATGGCACACTTTACAAAAAGCACGAGTTTGCCCGACTCTGCTTTTAATAAATAAGTGAAGGTCTCCTCCCATTTGGTACTTACATAAAGTTTTAACGTTTTTGGCAGGTACAGCTGCGTCTCCATCTATCTCCCGTTCACTGTGACTCTCATCATATGTTTTCGTCTTCTTCTGTGTTATTGTTCCTGTTTTCTTCTTCTGTGTGTTTACTGGCTGATAACGTTTTTCAGCTAAAGTTAAACATAATACTTCCACCTGCTCTACCGGAGGCCACTTTACACTTTTTTAATATGCCTATTTTAAAAATTTTTTAAACGGGATGGAAGTAAAAATACGGGATAATCCCAGGAAAAACGGGAGGGTTAACAGGTATGATACTTATACAGAATTGTATTTCTGAATAGTGGTTTTGTAGAATTTAAGTTAAATTAAATGGAAGATGTTGGCCTCCGCCCAGCTGTAACCACAGAGACTTTCAGGCAGTGCTGAAGTGCTGAGTGAGGCTGCACTGTAATATGGCAACACAATATAATCAAAAACATCTATTGGTTTCAATTAAGTCTGTCTTGTGTGAGGGAGTGAATGGAGGTGAATGAATATCTTCTAACCAATATTCTCGGTCACATTGTACATCAATGTATTGGAATGACAGCAATAATGGTCTGTCTGTACACCAGTGATGAATACAAATGCTGTATCACTTGGACGCCATTTCAGATGGGACAAATATGCGTCATAACCCTGTGTACTGTGTGTGTGTGTGAGTAGTTCAGGCAGGGCTTGGCAGGGTATGCCGTGTAGGCAATTAAAACTGCTCATTAATGCTTTGTTAGACAACACTCAAGCTAATCCCATCATATGGCAGGCAGTGATAAGGGTGTTTGCTTCTCTCAGTGCCTGTCTGTCTCTCAGTCTGCTGGGAGCAGATATGCTATCAGTAGCCTGTTGTAAAGGTGAACAGAGGGAAAGCGTTGACGGCTCACTAATATTCTGTTTCAGCTTTAGTCCGCTGGAGAAAAAGGTATCCTAGGTGAAGGAAAGGCCTGGCACTGTGCACTTTAAAAGTGTAGGTTCTGTGTAATAGCTGCAGACATCTGAAAAAACCCTTACAAATGAAATGACAAAATACGCCTATGCCCTCTAGAATGAACGTTTTTTTGATCTGACGGCCTTATCAATATCATTTGTCTGTCCCTTCCAAAGCCGAGACAAATCACTGTTGAAAAATACATCGTTCTAAGACGTGGCATTAGTGTTTGGTTAGGTTAAGGCGTACCAATGACTTGATTAGGTTTAGGGAAAGATCATGGTTAAGGTTAAAGGGGAAACATTGCAACTTGATTTAAAATAACTACTTTGTTAAGGTTAGGGACTTTTGTCTCCGACGTTACAATAACATCCACTTGGTCAAGTCAATGATCGTGGTCATGCTTAAATTAAATATGTTGACAGTCGGTTAGAAAACAGGAAACAAACAGTGATTTAAAAAAAAAAAAAAGGCAGATATTCATTTTATTTTTCATATGCAAAGGATGTGTCAGTTTGTTTGACTAGTTGAGTTTCCCCCCCAAACTTCCAATAATATACCCATCCAATACTTTATGCTGTCTCCTATTGCAAAGTCAATTATATAACATCACTGCATCTTTCACATGAAACTACTGTGGAAAAATACAGCCATGCAGCTATAAGACGAGTAAACAGAGTATTTTTTCTTTCCTTTTTTTTGCCCCATTGTGCTGCGCATGTCAGCGCCCAATGATTGTGATGCGGTTGGAGAGTGTGCATGCAACTGGGAGCCTCGGCCAAGCTGGCAGGGAAGGAAAACAGATTACCATTTCCACAGTGTGTGTGTTGTTGGGGCCCTCGAGCTGTCTTCTGAGCAGCTACTACCTCTGCTAGACTGGAGCTGTCAGAGCTGCTCCGCTTATGTCTGTGTCATCACCACAACTAACACTTCTACTACCGCCGCATGCTCAGATGAGCAGACTTATATATATGCATTCTCACAAGGACACGCTGAATCACATGCATGCATGCACACAGACTCACACATGCTCAAAAACAGTCATCACCACAATAGTATGAATGAGGATGTGTCTGACCAGGTATAAAATCACCCTCCGTCTCTTTCTAAATTTCTCTCTCGCGCTCTTACACACACAAGCACAAACATACAGACACACCATTCAATGACTTGCGCCAGTGGTTTTCAATGCTTATGAATAATTAACCCTCAAAACAAAGAGATGCTTACATACAAACACCTGAGACACAGTAGAGACATTGATCTGAGCAAACACACTACTGCATACATGGCACCACAGGTAATCATTTAAAAATTTGCAGCTTTGGTATTTTGGCTCTAAGGAGGCAATCAAGTGACTTGGTTACAGAATGTTTTTGTACACATATTATTTGCTCAAAGTGGTAGTTATCCACATGACGTTTTTCATCTTAATTCACCAGATGCATGTTCACTTATTTTCTGAGGTGTCCAGCAGGAGAACTGCCATACAGTGCCTGGCCGACGCGTATAACTGAGCTACCAGCGCCAGTGCTTTTATTGAGGGAAACGACTGCACACATATAGAAGATTACACATAATATCTGGTATTGGGCTCTGTGTCTAATGCGGTTTTTGGAGGGATGTTATTATCGTCACGCCCCAATCTCTGCTGTGCTGAGCTTGTATATGGTTGCATGGGATGATGAAGCCAAGATTCCAATTATAAACTCTATACATATTCTGCATTCACATAATAATCTGTTCCACGTGATTATGATCACTGAAATGGAGTCTGCTGCTATACTCTCACATGACACACAATACTTGCTGCATTATACACAGCCTGCATTAGAGCATGTATTTAAGCTGCCATTGCTCTGCTCAGTCTCTTGATTTGCTAAGCCTGCTGTTGCTGCACTGCTCACCTACAAACTCAACAGATAACTCTTGCAGTCGCCTGATGACACTGCTACTTCTTACAGCATTCGTAAATGTTTGCATATCTGAATCTGTGTTTCTTTCATTGTCATTGGTGCTGTTCCTCATACACTGTTCAAAGCTATACCTTTGAAAAGTAATGCACTGTAATTCGTGCACATCTCAAAAAGTCAATTTCTATGTATTCCCTGTAATTGTGAGCCAGGAAGTTTATAGAGCGACAAAGTGCACGCACTACCAACCCATAAACTACAAAGTAAAACAACGCAGGCAGTGTTTTGTGGGCTGCCTCGGTCAGAAAACATGGGATTCAACAAGATATTCAGATTTGGCTCCCCTTCGTCACATGCAGGCTCATTAGAATATATCGCCCTCCATATGAGTATCTCCACCAATGGCTTGAGAAGTTTCTTTGCAAAGGTGCACCAATCACAGTTGGCTGGGCTTTTTAGGAGGGGGGGGGGGGGGGGCTTAAAGAGACAGGCACTAAGACAAGAGTGTTTCAGACAGACAGTATGACAAAAAGTATTTGTTTTTTGAACATTAAAGCATTCTAATAGAAACCCCTAAATACAAGTATGAACCTGAAAATTAGCATAATAGAACAACAATAGAGTGATGAGGTCAGAGCTTTGACACCAAATACCTTGTAAGACATCAGACTGACATGAAGCCCAACTTGACGTTACATACAAGTGAGAAATAAGCCGTTCAAACAGTGAAGCAAAGTAAAGCTGTAAATAAACTACAACATTTCATTGATCCAATGTGCAAAGAAACATCAATATTCAAGGTTCTAGGAGTACTGGACGAGGTGTGACCTTTATGTGTATGGGCAAAAAACAGGAATCAAATATATTTCATTAGTGTTTCAAGTGTTAACACAAGTTAAAAGAGCCGAAAGAGGTTTATGTTGAGAAAATCAAAACTCAGCATATTTTGAGATTACTGTGCTTCACTCTTACAATTGAACAAGCATGTAATCCAGACATGTTATTTAATCTATGCGTTTCCCTTTTTTATGTGCAAAGCCAGGTTTTGTTTATATCATTGTTCCTTTTCCATTGAAATAAAGATGTCTTCATTCCGACTTTGCTATTTGGATTATATCACATGTAGGCTAACTGCTTCATAACAGCAGGGATAAGCATGGTGCATTATAACCGGGAGGGATTGGTTGTCAGCCAGGACACCTATAGTGTCTGTGCTGGCACAGCTTTCAGTGTAGGTGTCACAAGGATATAGCTGTGGCAAAAACAATGTTGTCAGAAACTATCAGCTAAGTTTACAGAGAACATCTCTTGCAGTGATGGATGGAGCTGATTGTATATTCATTTCCACTTATGTAATAAATCGAGCATTAGCATAACACTAAGCAGGTCAGTGTCATGCAAAACTCAACCATGCAGAAAGCATATTTGAAGAGCATTTCCATACCTTTTATGTTAGCGCTTGTAGTTATTCAAGGAGTCACATCCAATAAAAAATGGCATTTGTACTTTCCACAGTTAACCTAGTGTGCATTATCACTAGTAGCTGATGAAGACAAATGTTTATGGTAAGCATTTAAAAATGAATGGACACACATATTGCCTACTTCTTTTTCAGAATGATTACAGGACACAGACATTATAATCTATAGGTCTTTATTTATTTTTGCTGATAACATATATTGCAATCATGCTTTTTCATATAACACCATCTAAAGACATTTATTATATTTTTTACATAGAATATTTTACATTAGGCCCATGAAACAGCTAGAAATATACAAAACAATATTCTCTGACTAGACATTTCTATTACATTATTATTATTATCATTATTATTATTATTATTATTATTATCATCTTTAATATTACTCTATTCTGTTATTGTAATTATATATTTTTTTACAGTTGAGAGAGATATGTGCTTTAGTTTCTGAGATAATAATATTATTGCAGAAAAATAGCAAATAATACCACATTTTTTTGTTCAACATTTAGACAAAAGAAAAGAAAAACTCAGGTTGTACGGACATTCACAGATACATGTATTACACAGTCCAGTTTACAACATCATTCAAGAGAGAAAACTGCAGTATGGTAACTTTATACAAAATTCACGGAACCTTTTGTCATTGCACATTTTAATTCACATATCTTTGAGAAGAGAAAACATAGATAAAAGAAAATAAACGGGACTGTCGCATGTAGCTGCCACAGAAGCAACATTTCTTGATCCTCCTTCATAGTAATACAGATATATCTGTGTCCTGTTGCAAAGTCAGCTTCTTCATATATGTTTCTATATTGCCGATCAAACTTGATATGTAGTAATAGGTTCTTTTTCACCCTATGAAAAGGAGTAGTTTTAGTGGTGTTGGCCTACAGTAAATAGCATTTTGCTATGTCCTGTTGTGTTAACAGTGCTTTTGCCGGCTTTGTCCTCGACTGAGCCAATATTTCTCTCTCCTAGTCTGATATTGGAAATCTGCACTCGCCACAGGATAGAAACACTATGGCTTCTACTAAAATAACTGAGTGGAGGCCATCACAGTTCATTTACACTGAAAGAAATGATGCTAGCTGAATAGCACACAGAAAAGAGGCAACAATTTGGATCAGCTTGCGTTACTTGTGCCCAAGTACGTATATATATTATACTGGTTTGTGTGTTCATGTTTTGTTGCCGCTTTTGTTTCAGTGTATAATGTAGTATCTGAGAGAATTTGGTCACGTCCACCTTTGTTCCTGAGGAGTGGGTTACTAAATAGATATGCAAGTAAACGGTTTCAGTCAGAATAGTGGTATCTATCATAGAAATCCATCATGCACTCTCCAGTGCAGCAGCCACTGCAGCTTATTCATTCTTACAGTTTAAAATATAGATCTGAATTAGCATTGGCGTATTGCAACACAACTCTGTCTTTCCACTTAACCGGTTGTCAGGAGAAGAAAAATCTACTTATTCCAAATAATCGCAGGCAGAAATATTGTACGCACAATGCAAATACGGGATTTCTGTATCGGTTACACCTTTAGTGTTAGAGGTGGTAGTTTACAGATCCAAATTGTGCTTGTAAGCAGATGCTGTATTTGCTACTGTACTCTGCTGCTCTTCAGAGAGACAAAAGGAGATGCTTGATTTAATCCATATATAGTCAGCGGGTCAAATGTCTGCACCAGTCTTTCAAACGTGAGTACGATTTTGGTCCTTTTCACTCTCACATATAGAAAACAACCTAAAAATGATTCTACAAAAAAGATTCAGACAACATACAAAGTTATTGTTCTTTAGAAAACAAAGAAACAATTATAACAGTCTCTTGCTATGTATCCTAAGTAAGTTATTTTTGCTGTTGTCAAAAGTTTCAATCGAGCCAAAAAAAGAAAACGTTGGACACTTCAAAATTCCATACTGTACTTGTGCTTTTCAAAGGTAGCCCCAGACATGGGTGGTAAACATTTCAGGTAAACTGCAGGATCCTGCAAGGGGGTGATAGTCTGGCTAAATGATATTGTACACATACAAGCAGATTTGGCCTTACCTGTTGCACATTCCCATATTGTCTTTGCCATAAATTGGTCAATGTTCAATTTTCACTTTACAAACTTTCAAATTGCATTTTTTTCACCTACTACACTGCATTCCCTTTAATGTATGTGTAATGTACAAGCAAAATGCATTTAACCAATATGTTTCTTTGTACAGTAATTGTAGTTTAGTAGATTAATTAATATCTTCAAAGTAGCACAATACTATTGAATCAACGCAGGCCTCCAAATTTAAATTATATATTCAATGTACAGTAATTTCCTAAGTCACATTTCCTTTTCTAAAAAGACTAACTTTTTTGCATAATGAAATTCATAATATCACAACAATTTTGCTGGGTAGTTTGTTTTTCCTCATAAGTTTTATAACTCTGTATTATACAAATAAACAAACAGAAAAACCCCTAAAAATAACTGTAATCAGGTTGGTCTCACGTGTCCCCAGGAGGTAGGTGAATAAAAGCAGACATGGAAGTCTGGTGGTCGTTCCCAACCTTGATTATGTTTTTTTTCTGTGTAGATCGCCAGTCTGGCCGTCGATACAAAGCAGTTTCTAGATGTAGGCTTCCTCGTTGGCAGGGGTCTGATTCTGGTTTTCTATCTGCTGGTCTGGGCCATTTTCCTGAGCCTTCACCAGTGCCACAGGCGTGAACATCATCCGCAGACGCTGAAAGGGAGTAGCACAGATATCACACAGCTGAAAAATGTAGTGATTGTGTCGAGATTACAATGAGACACTGTCATACAACATTAGTAGGGACCAAACAGCTGCAAAGTTTGTGATTAAACCAAGAAGCTGTAACAAAACACACCAGCTAAACAGCTGTGCGCTTGATGAATGCACAGCCTCTGGCTCTGTAAACTTCCTCTCAGTCAAGACATTTATACAGTTTCCTTGGTGTGACTTGTGGTTATATAATAATAATAATAATAATAATAATAATAATAATAATAATAATAATAATAATAATAATAATAATAATAATAATAATACATCAGACTTATATAGTGATATATATAGTGTTATAAAACGGACATGTCAAATCAAGCAATCTGATTGGTTCTTAGCCTTGGTATAATGAGCGTATATCACGGGTAGAATTGTAGTTACTTTTCACAACAAGTCAGTATCCCTCCGCGTCTGAGAAAAAACTACAACCGTTACAGCTGTTAAATTACGTCCGTTAAGAAACAAATGTACAAAGTTTTACTCTGTAAATAAGAACAGAGTTACATTTGTTCGGTTGCTTTTATTATAAATAATATCAGCGTGAAATGACAATAATCAAACACGTACTATACAGGCTGAAACACAGACGTGTTTACAGTTCAATCTGGTTCCGAGTTCTGGTCGCGCATGCGCCAATACAAGGGACCGTCCATTTAGTATAGTACAATGTTCTCTACTCTGGAGGAGTGGATTGTTCAGTGCCTATCTCCAGAGAAAAAAGCCCATAAAAGACGACATGCAGAGCTACGTGAAGAGCAGGTAGACCAAATGGAAAAAAAAATGAAACGAACAGAACATCGCGCTAGCTGTTAGCGCTATGTTTTGTGCAGAAGGCAACGGAGGGACTATTTTATTTTGAACATCATTATTTAATAATAAAAACTATTTAAATTAGAGTGTGTATTTTTATTTCATATTGCCACACTTGGTAACCGTTTTATAAAAGCAATAGCTCACTTCAGACCGTGATGTATGCTCATTATATCACAGTTAAGGGGGTTGTCGACCCTCCGCTTCGCGTCGGGCTGAACCACGCCCCTTAACTGTGATATAATGAGCATACCACGGCCTGTCGTGAGCTATTGCTTAAATATACTTATATATATTTTCATACTGTATGATTTAAAAGCAATAAACTCTTTAATACAGACAGAAAACAATTAAGAATAAAATAAAAAAACAGATTAGAATAAAATGATGTCAAATATAACAACATGGAGGGGGGGGGGGGGGGGGGGGGTTCGAATGACAACAATGTTGGGACGTTTTGTAGTGTGAATTTCCACACAGCGTGGGTGACTGAAAACCTCCTTGTCAACCTGCTATATGAACTAATACAGCCGGAGATTTTGCTGATAAAGGACAATAAAAGCCGATATTCTTGACACTATCAAATGTTTAATCTTTAAAACGATCTGAACTAAGGATAGAGTTAGACCCGAGATTCTGCAGCACATATGCATATATATGCAGTATTTGTGAAACTGAGCTTCCGCCTGGGTGCAGAGCACTAATCAACTGGCTGATTGCTACAATTAGACAATCAGCCATCAGCTGGTACTGCAGGATCTGACACCTGCACATCGCCTCTGACAGGCTCTGTAGCACTGCCTGCAATTATGGCCCATTTAATCTGTCAGTGGTGGCTATAAAGCTATATCTGTCACTGGGGACCGTAAAGATGTATGGTTATTGTTCAGCGCATTGTGGATGACTGCAAATCAAAATACTCTTAATATAAATGGCATGCCGGAAAAGGTATTATGTGCCATTGATTAGGATCATCAGATCGATAAAAATGCAGCGTACCATTCTGCTGCATACAAATGAACGTAATTTACTGAGAACTCAGTGGCTGGTATAGCAAAAAGGGATCCACAATTGTTTAACAGAACTAATTAGAAACTCTATTTCGCTAATCCTTTTATCGCTGCTCTACTCTTCATGGCAATTTATCACGTCTTTACCCAGCATGCCTATGTGTTTGCTCATTACAAAAGCATTGAATCACTGTGCGGGTTATAATGCCTGGAGCAAAATCACATTGGGCTAAGATGAGCATTTTAACATCCAGTGTGAAGAGTCTTTGTGCTGCTAAATTACATTTCAGGTAATATTGTCATTGCTAGGCATTATGCACATTTTGTAAATGCAATTGAGGATGATATAAATATAAATATAAATCAGTTTATTCTGGTAAACATTTTTCAGCAGTAAAAATCTACAGGGTGCCCTTAAATGTTCATTCCAACTTCCCTTCATGGCTAAAAGTGACAATAAAATCCTCAGAGCATGATGACTTCACATTATCCTCAGAATACATCAGCTCTGTCTACTTACACCATATGTCCCTGTGTGGGATTGTATACAGTTTGTACTAATATATTTGAGCCAACACTCTTGCATACCAAGTAACACAGAGCCTGCCTCGCTGCCGACCGAAGTTTAAAATTCAAACCAGCTAATGCATGAGAGGTAGGTGCAGTGATGCATACGCTCTGGGTAAATCTATCTATCATATTTGCATTACACAAACCAAAACTCTCAGTATTTATATACCAGTATACATATATGTAAGTTTAATTACATTTCCTTTAAATGTATGTATATAGGTTGTATTTAGATTTCATTTGCATAATGCAAACACAAATACAGCCAAATCAGGCCAAATAGTATTATTAAGGAAACTGCGTCAATTATTTGATTGAATCCACTTTGATCTTACCTCTTTGTATGTGCCTTTGAGTGTGAGGAACATGTAGCCCATGTAGCCAGGGATGAGGGTCATGGAGGAGAGGGCCATGCACCACCCAACCCCCTGGCCCCAGGCTGGGAACACGTAGTCACCCATGGTGAGGGGAACCATCTGCACTGCACTAAACAAGAAGACTCCCTAGACAAGAGGGACAAGGAAATAGATCTCGGCACCTGCATCATCATGCTTTTGACATTCAACTAATAAAGTTAAGATTCTAGGCTATGAACATGAAGACATATTACTGTAAACGTTAAGATTTTGGTCTTGGATGATCTTTGGACACAACAGACACACTTTGTATTTTGCTGCCAGGAATTAAGCCAAACATTACATCAAGTAAAAGTTAAGAAAAGCACATTACGTTCATAGCAATCATTCTCAACATATAGCTTCACCTTAACAGCCTAAATATTGTCATTGATGGGGTCATTTTTACCGTGTTGGTGCGTTGAACATTGTGCATTTTTACCACAGATGAAACTTACAGCCACAATGAGCGGAGTGAACACGACCCAGCAGGCCTTCCACCACATGCAGGGCCTGTAGCCGATCATTTCTTCAATGTTGTCGTAGAATTTGTTCACACCTGATAAAGCATGATGAATAGAGTTTTAGTTATTGTGTTGTGTGACTACAGATGCGTTCCATAACACATGATCTCAGATATGTTTCTAGTCTGCATCTTATAGGTTAGATCTTGAGAGTTTAGCTCGGACTCAGTCAGCAACGTAAGACAGGAATGTCTTCAGATGAAAAACACATCCTTAAGGAGATTACTGAGACATGAATGTGGCTCACCATAAAACCACGAAATTGAGATGCACTCAAAGAAGACCAGGAAGAGCAGGCACATTCCACTAGCTGAGTAGTAGTCAAATAGTTTGAACACGTACAGTCCACCCTATAAAAGGAGAGAAGCAGAAAAGAAAAGAAAGACGGATGAAGACAAAGGGGAAAACGTTGAAGAAGCAGTTATAGTATTGGATGTGCAGGACAGTATCAAATCGCCCAAGTGGAATAACATCAAGGCCGAGAGCACCGGCGGCAGTGGCTGGTGAGTGTTAGTGACGTTTCATTGGTTAGGACGGACTTGGTGACTTCCTTGTGGAAACTGTGTCATTGTGAGTGTGCAGCACAGGCAGGACCAGTGTACATAGATAAAGCATCTCCCTGAAACATTTCATGTTCTCATGTTTTCACCATCTTTTGCTGCTATCAGGTAGTTATGGAGACCAGCTCAAAGGGACCTGCTACAGTTCGTCAACTCCTACTCTGTGAAGCTTGATATATTTTATACTGCCCTGAGCAGTGATTAGGGAAACTGCCTCATTCTAACAGAGCTGTGCATGTGGCATGATGGATATCCATTTTGGCAGAAATAAAGGGACAATGCAGGGTCTTCGAGTCTCATTGACAAACATGACCTTGGCCTGCAGGGATTCTGTCATTTTTAGCTCACCAGTAGAAACAGAAACCTCTTTGCTGACTTTTTGCTGACTTTTTGCTGACTTTTTGGCTCCTCCCCTGGTTTTATTTTTGCTTTTGACTAGAATTGTGACAAAACTATGACTGTATCTTATGCAGCAGTGGCCTGTAGTCATTTAGTGGGACAGTTTTTTATATATATTAAATAACATATCTTAGAATCTATCCACTCTTAAAATGTGGACTTACAGACAGACCTCATTCGATAACCTGGCAAATGTAGTCATACCTTATTGGGGTGCTAGAGGGGATGAAGTGCACAACATGAATCATTCTCTAAGAGGCATGAATGTGTTCAGCAATAACATTTCATGGCAATCTGAGTCTTAGACTTTGATTTAGTTTTTTTCAACCAGATTGTGGTATTAGCAGAAAGGTCTGTGGGTCGCCAAAAATCATTAGTATTCGGCCCCTGTGGACCATGAGTACTCACGCATTTCATTGAAACACAGCTATTAAAGATTCCATGTAATAGAGCAACATGTTGGTGAAGTGTACATTTTGTCCTGACTATAGCTCAGATGGTCCCCAAAACCTTCATGAATCATTGTAGGGGCACCTTTAATAACAAAATACAAAAGTTAATGTGAATCTGGCCTGGAGGTGTGAGACATCTTCCTCTGGACCAAAGTGTTGGACAGACGTGCAAATGGACAGGCAAACCTACGGACTATGTCATTATCCTTTGGTCCAGCAGCTCGTGGGTAAATAAGTGAAATGAAATGTTCATGTCTGCAGACAGAAACATGATGCTAAATGACCTGAACCACAAGGAATCACATTCTCAGAGCAGCCTGGGCTCCTAGAAAAAATACTTTTGTTTTGTTTCAATTTACAATATCAAAGACGTGTTTAAAACTGCCACCGTAATCCTGTAGACAATGTTTCCCTGGAAACATATATGAGAATGCAGTTTTCTTGTGGGAACGTAACTTTTGTCGGAGACATGTTTGCTCGGAGGGAGTATGACTTTTTACTTAGATGCTCTTTGGATTTCATATGAGGGTCAACCTGGTCATTTAGTCAAACGCTGTTACTACTCAGTAATGTATCTGAAAGTGGTGAATTATCCAATAAGAAAGAAGTATTTACCTGTGTGATGTTGGACAGTCCAATGATGTAAGAAATAAGGCAGACGATTGCGATGAAGATCTCTCTGCGTTTTCGGAGAACGTGTGGGAATTCGTCAACCAGTGCGGTGATGAAGCCTTCCACAGTGCAGAACTGGAGAGATTGCAGTCACGTTAAAACTGTGTTATGTAATACTCTGTTGTCACAATAAAAACATGAGGTCAATTTCCAAGGTTAAGATCTAACTTCAGGAATGGAAGAATAACAGTCGGACATATTACATCGGCACTTTGCAACATGAATAAGGCCCGAAAAAGACCATTTTTGTTGGGTTATCTTTACCTGGCTGTCGATTCCCAGCATCAGCAGCATGGAGAAAAAGAGTATGGCCCAGAGAGGAGAGACAGGCAGCTGGGTCACAGCCTCAGGATAAGCCAAAAATGCCAGGCCAGGTCCTGACAAAAGACAAATGTTATAGACATGGTAAACATAATAATGTTAATTGTTGTTATTAATGGTAATTGTTGTAAAAGTTAATCAATGTTAATTTAAAAGTGTGATTATCTACCATTTTCAACACACATAGTCAGTCATAATGACAGTAACTGTAATACTGGATAAATCCAAAGTGTCCTTGGAAGAAGTCCAACTTAAGGATTCACAAAGGACAGAGAGTTTTGCAAAATCACTAAGCATCTTTTCTTTCTCATAAACCCAGATATCTGAAGTGTCATATAGTGACAGGCTAAAACCTTCCCTTTTTGACTGAAAGAATAATATCTAGCAATTTCAAGGGCTAATTTTTGCAAAGTCGCCAGTATCTTTTCTGTGCCGATTGTTACTATCGAGTTTCAACATTGATTGCAATTACCTGAGGCTGCCACATCAGCGATGGGTCTCTTTGTTACATTGGACATGAATCCAACGATGGAGAAAATGACCAAGCCAGCGAACATGCTGGTGAAAGAGTTGATGCAGCAGACAATGATAGAATCTCTGTAGGGGAGAGACAAAGCACAAGGCAGCCATTGTCACGCCTATATCAATTCCTTATCAACCCGTCACACATTGTCGAGAGGAATTGGGGGAAGGGATGGATGAGAGCCATTTTGCATCCTGCAGTTACACAGCAGCTGAGTACATTTATATTGACCTGTTATTTAAAATGGCAGTGAGCTCCAGCAGTTTCAGAATAGTTGGAATCATAGATATACACATTTGGGCTGCAGAAAAATGTTTATCCGACAATGTGACAGAGGCTGAGGCAAACCTAATGTCTGTGTGTAAATCAGAGGGTAGAGCCAAAATAATGAAACGACTGATACAGCTGGAGGCTCGAATAGTCCCAAAATAGAAGGTACAGCAGACATTATGTTGCCAGGAAACCTAAAATAATCCCAGAAAGACACATCTGCACAGTCTCAATTTAAAAAAAGAGATGTGTGAGTGACCGGCGAGAGACACTCTGAATAGGTATTTAATTCATGTAGTGGATGAATCTGGAATGCAACATATTGTATTCGCCTACCTGTATACGTTGTTATTGAAGGGATTGTAGCTTCCAAGAGCAATCAGAGAGCCTAATCCAAGCCCGTAAGAAAAGAAGATCTGAGTGGCAGCATCCAGCCACACCTGACACACAAAGATTAGAAAAAGTAGGTCAAAATAAGCAGGTGTAGACACGTGACTTGTGCAAAGTTGATGCTAAATTCAAATATTTATTTAGAAAATTGCCAGATTTCACTTTATTCTACTTATTATATGACATCATTTCTCATTGTCAGCCAATTATCAGCCAAACTGGCCAGACTGATCAAGCCATGTGCAAAAATGCATCTTATGGCTTGTAAACCTTTGATGTTAATGCAAGAACCGGGAACAATACTTGTTCCAGGAAATTGTTACAAGTATTTTTCTTGTGTGTTGAGTGTTGTCTTGTTACACGTGATCCTATCGGATCCCAGTGCATCATCTTCTGGCCTTGGCTTGTCTAATGTAGTCTCTCCACACCTCATCGAGCTTCATGTCAAGTTCTCCTTGAGCTTTAATGATGTGGCTCAGTAATTTATTCACACTCATTAAAGAATAAAACATGGCATCATAAAACAAAATCAATACTATATTGTAGGGTTGTATTTTTCTGGACATCAGCCTAAATAACACTGGCACACTTCAGCCTTGACTGTATACTTTAGCCTTCTTTAGCATATGTAATACAGATATACATAGTCATTGCAGGAGTTCAACATCCTATAAGCGTGTTGCTCTACTATTCAATGAAAAATATTTATATATATATATATATATATATACATATAGAAGCAATTTTCAGACATCGAGACTGAAAACAGAGAGCATACCTCTGACTGCTTCAGTTTTTCAAAGTCTGGCGTGATATAGAAGAGGATTCCATCCATTGCGCCAGGTAGAGTGATGCCACGACAAAACAGGATGAACAGCATGAAGTAAGGGTATGTGGCTGAGAAGTACACCACCTGTGGGACACAAAGAATATTGTATATCAAAGCCAAAAATGACAGCTTCGTCTTTCACTTGTAATATTTGCCCAGGCAACACAACTGTAGAAGAAGTGAAAATGACTAAGTTCTTCAACTCATCATGAAGAGTGTTACTGTACTGTGGCACCATCCCCGCAGCACAGTGCAGCACAGTGACCTAGTCAGCCATTCCCCGGAGGCAAGATGACCCCAGAATGGTTGTGTTCAGCACACTCTTAGTGCACTATTTCCCTCCTTATCGGAACTCATTTTCACTGTGCTATCAAAGTCAACACAGTTAAGATCATTCATGATAAAATCCACTGAATAAGAAATGAACTAACAAGAGATACTGTCATTGATACTGCTATATATAAAACCAATGGTGAATCGGCCATATGTAAAATGAACAAACATTGATATAAAAAGTGAAAAGGGCTTTTAACAAATGTTACAGTTTATAATTGTGTAGCTCAGTGGGCTGAACATGGCTTTATAGCAGTCAAGTGTAGGTCCTTGTCATACTGAGGATTAAAGGGGAATTGCATGTTCAAAGTTGTATCGCCATTGTCACTTGAATTTACATTTTAGTTCATCCTGTATTAGTATGAATGAGTTGTGATTCCTACATTTAAACAATAATCCAACATATCATTGTGCCAATGTTACGCCCTTCAGCATAAAAATGACGCAAATGTAATTCACAATGGATTTTATTTTTGTTCTCCCTGTACTTACTTTGCCGGTCCAGCCAACCCCTTTCCAGATACAGAAATAGACGAGCACCCATGCAATGGCGAGTGTGATAGCCAGCGGGATCCTGACCTCCCCAGGCTTTTCCAGGCCATCGGTCAGCTGGTGCATGTTACGTCTGCAGGGAAGGAGTAAAGTGGTCTTACTACAACGCGCACAAACCTCCTTGATCTCACACATGCAGCATGCATGGATGCACACACAAATATGCACACACGTGTCTGGATACTCACAAAAAAAGCCCTCTCCTTGGCTTTGGTTTCTCACCCCTAAAGCCTTTTTAGGCGCCACAGTCAAGAGAAGTCATGCTTGCATGCACGCATGTCTACACGCATTTCTTTTGTGGCTCTCATTAGAATATTATTTTTCTAAGTTAGTTTGAGGCCCTTTATTGTACGCACACTATATTTCCTCTTCTAGAAGTATCTGGATAGATGTATATTAAGGGATTTGGTGAACCATTGGATCCTCTGATCCAAATGGCCGTATCAGACTCCAATCCTGATCTTTATTATGCACAACAGGGGCCATGACCTTTCTTTTTCGTTTAATACAGTTCACAACTGAGCAGTATTCATGTGATCTAAACAAATTCTTATGTCCAGCTTACTCCCAGAACTCCACCACAGCGCTGGTGAGGTTTCGGGTGTCTGTGATGCTGTAGTTGGTGTAGCAGCGATCTGTGTTCCAGGGATTGCCACAAGATTGCCATGGCAGGTCCTGAAAATTAAAGGAAAAAAAGGGAGAAAAATCACACAGACAGCTCTTTTTACTTGGACTACTCTCCCACCGCCGGGTCCCATTCTCTCTGGCTGTCGAGCAGCCAAGACCATGATACTCATTGAGATTTCATGCTTTTCTCAGAAGAGTGAATGCCTCATCGCCAAATGCATTTATCAATACCTTGTGTAAGCGCTAATTATGTGGGAAAGGAAGTAATAAATGTCAAACTCTGTTAAGGGCAGTTCACCCTTGTATAAGAGGTGCTGGCAAAAAGAACCTGCCACATAACTAAAAGGGTTACTATGTAAAAAATACAACCTGGCCCAAAAGAAAATCTGTGCTTTGTTCTGATTTAAGAGACACTTGTGTGAAAGATTTCTTAGTAGGAATCAATGAAACTACACTACTTTAGGTTTTTTCTACCCTAAATGTTCAACGTATTCATGTCCTATAATTAAGTTGTTTATTAAGGAACAGCATGAATATAAATATCAAATACTCACAGTAGTGAAAGAGTTGTACAGATAGTAAATAGCCCAGGATATGATTACAATGTAATAGATATTTAACCAGAAGGACAGAACAGCAGCAGCCAGACCCACACCTGAAACAACAGAGAGCACAGGCATGATCTTAAATGATGCATAAATATTTGTGTTGACATAAAACAACAATAATAATATATGTAAGATTTATTTAAAAAAAATTTAACTTTGTAATTACAAAGAGCCCCGAGGTTCGACCTTGCCTGGGTCTCTTAATCAACCTGGTCTTTATGAAGCAGCCAGTTGACACAAAAAAGTATAGTTAATGGTTAAGTAAAATTGTATTTTACCTTTGAACACGGGGGCCAGCTTCCACACTCCAAGCCCTCCAATAGAAGTGTATTGACCAAGAGCCGTCTCCAGAAAGAACAGGGGCATGCCAGCAAATATGAGGGTCAAAAAGTAGGGAATCAAGAAGGCCCCTGAATGAGAGGTGAGAGGTAAAGGTGTGTAAGTGAAGGTGATAAGCTATTAACATTCAACATGATCCAGATAAGATATTTGGTAAAAGGAATATTTCACACTGTGCCCCAGATCAGCGTGGACGCTTTCGCTTGTGCGCAATTACGCATGGCTTAGATGTGGGGAAATACAATTTAGCTTTATTTTAATTAAAAACCTCCGGGAGCAAACTGGCAGCTTTTGATGTTGATATCTTTGAACTCCTTTTGGTGTATGGATAAATGGAAAATTGCCAAAAATTCCTGATTACCTCCTCCATTTTTCCCACATAAATAAGGAAATCTCCAGACATTTCCGAGTCCGATTGCGTATCCGACACAAGAGAGAAGAAAGTCAAATCTTCCACCCCACGTTTCTCTCTCGGGCAACTCATTTTTCGTCTTCTGCACTTTCACCACCAAGGTTTTGGGTTTGTCGTTTGGCGTGGTGGTGGGTGCATCATTCACTGTCTCCGTTAAGACGTGTCCGTCCGAGGCTTTGGTCCCGTTGGTGGCCATGGTCACTGTGCGTGTCGGATAGTCCTGACCAGTGGAGAGAAGGGGTTTTAGCACCGGTCCAGGCAAACAGAAGCTTCTCCGTCCTGTAGCCTACACCCAGCTCCCAGATAAGTGCCAAGTAAAGACGAATAATCGGGGCAATGAGAGTGATCAGGAGCAGCTTAGCAGCGGTCCAGCGACCCTGAAAACATAATTAAATATGCATACATATAAATATAAAAATGTATTGGAATAAAAAATATCAGAAGACATCAATTAGACGAGATCTTGCTCCACATGTAAATGTACTTAGTTGTTTTGATGTCTGAATGAATGAATAAACAGTGATCATTTGCGTATTTCTACCCTAATTGTTTGATATCTTAACATTATATTAAAAAATGAAGTGGAATTATTTTCTCCATTAGCTTGTTTTCTGGGGGGATTAAAAAAAAATAAAATAATATGTGACCAACTTGCTTATGAAGGTGAGCATTGTACTGACCTGTGCTGAAAACTAAGTTTTGCATTACTATTAAAATATTATTTAAAACGATTATTATGCATGCATCCATTGTAATTGCATGACATTTCTTCGGGGGAGGGGACGACGACGAAGACGACGACAAATGTGCCCCTCGATCCGTGAACCCCACGGGATCAAATAAAGACTTCTCATGCAATAAGAATCACTTTTAATTGCCTGGAGTGAATGCATGTTAGTAGAAATTTAGAGCCTGCTCTTGTCCTTGAGTCATTATGCTCTAAATTCAATGGCCCACTTCTACAGTTCCGGTACAAGAGAAGAGCAATTAAACACATTTAGGAGTCAGGCGCGACGGTAATGTCTAATGAATCACCTGGAGTGGCTCATAACTCACTGGAGTTTTTGAATAGACACTTTCATCAAATATCTGCAGGATTCAAAATATTTAATATGTGTTTTACTTACTTATTAATCAGAAATTCAAACAATTCGCTACACCATTTTAACGCAACATGATTTTAGCAAGGTTCTGCATTTAAACATGTACGTTATTTAATTAACATCTGCCCATGATAATTGAGCGAATGAAACATGGAGCGCGCTCTCTGCGCCCTCCATCAACTCACGTGCGTAATTGTGAAAAGCATTATGAGGCAACATACTTACACATCTTTTTATGTTTTATATAATAAGCATTTTATATCCAATGTAGTAATAATATTGCAGGTCTACGTAACATTTGACTTCAAAGAGACGCGCATACAAATTGAGATTTAGTGAAAAAAGGATTATATGTACATGGATCACACATCTATATTTGACATATTTTTAACATTTACTAGCAGGACTGAAGGATCAAATTTGCCAATGGTCCTCATTAGATGAGTCTCTTGCGTCGCACATCCGTGGACATTGCCAAATTTGGCACATCTACGTATATGACAAATTCCACAAATGTCCTCCCTCATCATAAGTAAGTCAACAAAGGCACATATATACATGAATATAAGATGCATATTGTGTAACAGAATACTTACAATAAAATGCTTTTATTTTCCAGATTGGGAAAATCCGAATTTCAAAAAAAGTTACTTCCTTGCACTTTTACAGAATAAAACCAAGGTGAAAACTTTGCATCCGACGACAGCGAGCAAATATACGATCCTGAGAGGGGAGGATGGTCAACAAATGCGTCTTTGAGAGCGAGGTGCTGTCCTGAAAGGAGTGGTGCTGAAAGAGAGGAGGGGAGAGAAGACGGGGAAAGGAGCTGCCGCCGTCTGAGTTGAAGCGAGCAGGGACGTAACATGGAGCGCAGGATCCTCACTCTCATCTACATAGCGTCAATGTCACCTCAAAGTCGACCCTCCCCAACTCCAACATTTCCACCACTGAGATGGCAGCGGGTTTGAGAGAGGAGCATCCTCTTGTCTCAAGGTTTTATATCCTTACTCCTGCAGCTTTTTTTTTCTTTTTTCTTTTTTTACATCAGCAAGTTCTCTCTCTCTCTCTCTCACTCTCTTTCTCTCTCTCTCTCTCATTCATCCTTTCTGGCTCACTCAGGGGCCAGTTGATGCATAATAAGTAAGCATAATAACATGATAAATAGATTCCATCAAGTTGCCACAAATAACACTTAAGTGACACTTGTTCACCGTTTTCATTTTCTAAACTTTCATTCATCCAACTTTTTGGTGATTAACATGAAACAGTGTGTGTAAAAAGGCCACGCTCTGGGTAAAAATAAGAAGTCTAATGTTGCATCAAAAGCAACCACTCCAAAGTAGCAGATACAGAGGAAGATGCCAATGGCTGCTCTAGCTCCTGGCAAAACATGATAAGAGGGTCCTAGCCAATAAAAGGAGTCAGGATGTGTGAGATAAATTGAAAACTATGCTTATAATCTTCTTAGCCAGCTGTCTTCTAAAATGAAATACCCTTGTGGAACATCCCAAATGAGCAGTCTTAATGCAGACTTTAACTCCCACATCGAGATACAATATTAGGGTCTCACTGGGAGATTAGACTCTCAAAGGGTTTAACAGTTAAAGTTTGAGTCGTGAAAATGAGAAAGGATTAAACCAGTGTTAATATTAAACGAAACTCTACATCTGCCTTTGGGAATGACAAGCGCCTGACTGATGAAAACTGTGATGGTTGTTCATTTTTCTTGCATTTCAAGTTGGCTGCACCGTTGTTAAGCTGTCAGGTGACACCTTATCATGACTTGTGATATTTTAGTGCCAAAGCAGCTTAATCTAAATGTCAATTGGCATCATATGCAATGTCATGGTTTACGTCACTGTTACGGATGCATGCAATTCTGGAGTGGTCATAAATGTTTAATAAATACCCATTTCCTAACATCTATGATTGCTTCATTTCTTCTCCTCTTTCTTGTTTCCACACCATCCCCATTTCTCTCACGGCTCGCTTCGTATGCGACCCCCTTGTGCTCATTGCCCAAATCTTTCCCTTCCATCTTTTGTTCTTTTTTGTCTCCGTCCGCCATGCTGTAGCCTGTGCAGTGCTGATACAGTGCAACAGAAACGCCACACCACTGAGAGGGAAGCAAAGAACGCCCAGATGGTGAACCAATGAGGGGTGAGCTAACCTTCTAATGATACCAAACAAAATGTAACATTTTTAATCCCAACTGGCTGATTGGCCTGCAGGCTGTGGCACCTCAGATGTGCAAAAAGCTTCCCGTTGGCCTGCAGCTCTCACACGAGGGGAATTCAAAATGCCACAGTGATGAGAGCTGGTGGAGCTGCGCTTGTGGCCCTGGCCCCACCTGATGGTGAGCCTGTGTGCAGTGGAGCTTGTAATTACAGAAGGAGGTGGTAGTAATAGAGAGTGGAGTACAGGCAAACACACAGGCAGACAGCTGGCCCCCTGTCAGTTTCACCGCTCAGACATAGGGGACAAAAGTGATGCTCTTAAACTGTAGAGCAGATTATTGCTCATGTGAGAAAGACAAAATGGCGATGCAGATGATGATCACAGTGATGATGGTGACCGAGGCATTTTATAATGAAAGCATATTTACAGAGCCTTTAAGAAATATGTTGCCTCTCACTTTCAGTATTTCTGAGGTTTTCCAACATGGGGAGGTTCTTTATATGCTACTAAACATAACAACAGCCCAGGTTTATCGCTTAGAAAACTGCAACTCAAGCATCACAGCTAAAGATGAAAACATATCTTATAAGCAAGACTGTAATGTTATGCTGATACATAGGGAACTTGCTGACGATACCGTCAGTCATATACTCGAATGTAAAATGACATCCAAAAAAACCTAATTAAAAGTATTTGATAAAAAAATGAATCCATACTGTTATTGGCACAGTGGATTTTACTTTTTGCTACGTGGCACGTTACTGCTTTAATCGTCTGTTTTATCGTCTGCAGTATCAGTGTTTGCCAATGGATGCAAAGTGTGTTTTAGCATCTCAAATACTTAGTTTAAACTAAAACATTTTTTTTTACATTGCTGTATGTTGGCATAGCATTCCAGAGCTTATGGAAATCAATGTGTGTTTGGGCATATGAAAGAGAGATAAAGACTGAGAGGTAAATGGAAAGACACACTGACAAACAAACAAACAGACAGACGAAGCCCTGTACTGTAGCTTTTCCATGTCTCTTAATCCTAAAAGCCTCTGTTCTTTTTGGGTAGTGGGGAGAGGGAGGGACTGTTGTCAGGATCAGTTATGTGGAACACTGCAGGCCAATAGATGTGTCTGGCTCTTCATTGGTAAGTAAGTCAGGTAGGACGCTGCTAGGCCTCTCCAGAAGAGCCTCGGTGCAACGTTTCCGCTCTCAGTGAAAAGATGGAGACAAAGTGATGTGTCTGTTGCCGGGTGATTCACAAAAAGAACCCAGGGTGCATTTCTAAAAAAAGGGAGGGTGGAAACACAGCAGCAAAGTAAAACAAATACTGGCATCCCTCCCTGCCTCCCTCAGTCTTCTCACAGCCAGGCAGGAATGTAGAAGTCGGTGAGGGAGAGTATGGAGGGAAAGCGAAGCCAAAATGTTCCTGCCAAGCCAGCTTATGCTTAAATGCAGCAACATCTTTAGGCACTGCATCCTAATATAAAGGTGAAGATTCAAATACTCCTCTGAATCGGAATGAAGGATAGCTCTAAATCAAAAAGCAGTTGTAAGTTGATACATAGCCTTCCTTTTGATGGCTGTAAATTCCCTAAAGTTTTTCACTAAATCAATTAGAGAACTGTCATGGTCCATGTATCAGCGAAGTGTCAAGCCAGTAGAGTTGTTCAGACACGTGATGAGCCATTTATTGTCTGTAAATGTGCCGTGACATTGTTCTAACCCCCTGTCATGATTCATTATAACATCAGTGACACAGGTTGCAAAAGATTACCAAGGTGCAGCAGATGAATATGCAACATGGCATTTTGAGTGTACAAGGTAAAAGGTCAATTAAGAAAGAAACGCTTGTTTTCAATGACTGATGACAGAGCTGCCTTATGTCCTATGTATACAATGTGTAATTATGTGTGTATACGATACTAATTATTAAAGATTATTAAAGAGCAGGGAAAGCTTACTTTAAAGCTGCAGTGCCAAACCTGAAGCACATTTCTTTCACACTACATTTAATATCTAGAAATAACGAATACATGGAAAAACGTGTATACAATTATGCCAATAAATAGTTGTGGAGATGTTTAAAATATTCATATTTCTGCGATACATTTTTTAGATCTTGGGTGTTTTTAACTATATATTGTATCAGGATGAAGGATTTTAGTCCTGGGATGTCTGGATCTAAAGTTAGTGGCATCCGAAACACTGATTTTTAATGTAGAAACGGCTTCATTCTGTGTTTTTACTGGTTTTAATCTCCTGGTACGTTCGTTTTGGTGAGGAGGAGACCTCTGTCGATAATTCGGCTCCCGGTAAAAACCTCCTTAACGCTGAAAATGAAGGAACCTTAACTAGGGAGAAGCTGACTGTAATCACGGAATTGACGCCACCAAACTCTTTTGTTATTATTTTGACTGAGACCCCTAGTGGCAGAAAATGATATATTGTCCTTTTAAATGTGGACCCAAGTGGTGGGCCGACCATCATTGACACGCCTAGAGTCACACCACTTCTATTATAAAAATATTAATAAAATACTGTACCAAATTTCACAGCAATCCATCCATTAGTTTTCACTAATAGACAAAACTGTCAATCTCATTGATGGACTCAAGGAATATTCAGGGTTTATTAAAATCAGACGGCTTCATCCTCTGGGGGCCATGAATATCTGTACAAAATTATGACCATTCATGCAATAGCTGTTGACATAGTTTAGTCTTGACCAAACATAGTGGACCATAGCACCGTCAGCGTGGATAGCTAAAAATATTTGAAAAAAACGATTTAAACAGCCTCAGTATGTGACCACGTCTGTGTCACTAATATGCTTTTATTCATGCACTAATGAAAGAGCTTATGAATAAATAAATTAGTCATTAAAATGGTAATTAAATAAGATTTACATATTTTGTTTACTCATTGCCACCTCTCACTTGACTCTGCTTGGAGACACTGAGACAAACCAAGAATGTGGATCAATCTTGGATGTTTGAATCAATTCAACATAAGACTGTACATATCTGAGTGTTACGACTGGGTGAACAGGTGGACCCAAATGCAGAACGCCAGATGAGGTTATAACAAAAGGAGAGCTTTATTTAACAAAGCTAATCAACTACAAAACAAAGTAACAAGTAAAACAAAAACACAAACCAGGGAAGACACGAGGGAAGACACGAGGTAGCACGAGGGAAGCACGAGGGAAGCACAAGGTAGCACGAGGGAAGCACGAGGTAGCACAAGAGAACACGAGTGTAACAAGAATGACGAACCGACAAAGAACACTGAGACAGATAGGGATATTGTTACGGCCACGGCAAATGCTGTCTGCCTTAGGTATCTGTTGGGGGTTATTATGTGGATGTCTGCACCCTGTGTTCCCCATTAGGTATGCAGATTGGGATGTGTGATCCCCGGCCCCTGATTGGCTGCATGCAGGTCCTCTCCTCCCACCTTGGCGAAGACCGGATGTGATTAGTGTGCACCTGCTCTCCAATCCGAGGCGCACTGGAGAGACCGGTGACTACAAGTGCCAAGCCAGCTCGACAGTCGGGGCTGCTGGTATTGTCAGCCATATGCATTGTACTCGTGTGTGTGGATCCTAGATTCGGTTGTGTCTTAATGTCATCAGTTAAGTTACTGCTCTGTATCCAATGTGTTGGAATCGCTAGGTGCTTCAGTGCTATTTATGACTTTTGTTTGTATTTGGTATTGACCCAAGTTTTGTTTAGAAATGTTTAGGTTGGGGTTTATTGTTCTGTTTGTTTGGCTTTGACGCCTCATTGCTCTGGTGTAAGAGCCCTCCTTTTGTTCCATTTGTCTGTCTAAAAGCAATTGCCAATTGTCCAGCTATATTAATAAATATCTTATTTAAACCATGACCATCTGGTTTTATGTTACTCCTTTTCCCTTGCCGAACCGGGTCGTAACAATATATACACAGACACTAAATGAGGGAACGAGACACAGCTGGGAGAGAAAGGCAAATGCACAGGAGGAAACTAATGAAGGTAACGAGACACACCTGGGGGAGAAAGGCAAAAACACTAGGGCAGGAAGTAATACAAGACATGACACAAGGGGAAGAGAACATTTCAAAATACAACAGGAAACGCAAATCCAGCGTCGTGACACTGAGTGTGTTAACTTTAAGAGCCAGTCTGAGAAGGTGGTAGACATTTCATCTTGTAATGTATGTATTTACATGTCTATCATCTGCGCCATTTGCTATTGTTTGCATTGTCCTTTGAAACCTAGTATTATTTGAAGGCTAATTATTTCACTGCCACAGATTAAATAATTATCAATATTCTCATTATTAACGTCTCCCAACTTCTGAAATGTAGAAATAGCGGTGTTTCCTCATTGACACTGTAATAATATGACTTTTAATAGTAAATTACAATGGACTCTTGCAATAAGGAACTAACTAATTACTTTGTGTTATAACTCCATTATTAAAGTGAAATATTCCATAAAATCCCAACTATTATACTTTCTGAAATTGCGTGGCCATGAGAGTTGGGATGGATCGTCCTCCTGTAGCCGAAATTAGTATGACGGTGCGGACTGTGTGCCGACAAATGAGTGAGCACTCCTGTTTCGCAGGCACTTATGGCTGCAGTATAAAGAGAGAAATGTGCACATCTGTGGTACATTCTTTGGACTATATCGGACCTTATATACTACAATCACCTGCAGGTATTATATGCAATAGGTGCTGGCATCATTGTAAGACTTGAAATGAATCCTACTTCACCACTCTAACATGTAGACTTGTAAGGTTGTGCACTGCTCTTCATTTTTTGAACAAACATTTTTGAAGATTGAATAGGTATATAAACATTCAAAACAGGTTCAATAATAGCTATTTCAAGTGGATGGGTGTGTGACATGACCTGCAAGTCTGTAAACCAAAAAAGTGACATTTTACTCTCCAAGCTGTAGCCTGAGCCACTTGGTAACTTGCACGTCTTCAAAAGGCTTGAAACTGCTGTGGCAGCAATTTCCCTGCTGTATTAACTTTGAGTCTGACACGTACTGTAGGTACACCACTGTTTGACAGTTCAGATGAATGTACTACGAGTTGTTTATGTTCTGCCAACATGTACAGCTTTTGACACACACACACACACACACACGCACATACGCACACACACACACACACACACACACACACATACACACACACACACGCACGCACACAGACATACACACGATTGTTACATTACTGTACAGTTGTGCCCTTTGACCCACATCATGATTTTATTACCACTGTATGTATAATGATCATGAAGTACATGTCATTTACATATTAGCTATGTTGCAACAGGGCTGAAAATAATTTGAGTTATTACCAAAACAGTTATTATCAACATTTCTAATTAATCTGAATGAATTAATATTTTGAAAGAGATTATAGTTTAATCCAGAGGGCCGGTGGGTTGTGTTATGGGAATATCAACACTCTTTGGCCTCTGGTTATACTATAATTTATAATGGCGGACATTTTTCTTGCTTGTGCATCTGTATTAATGTTCCACATCAATCTACTGTTTGGTACAACGTCCGAGCAGAGCAGAGAGGGGGGCTTTAGATGCTGGATGACTGAGTTTGATTGGGTTGTAGCTGCTGAAGCTACAGAAAGATGAATCATGGGACGGACAAACTGCACCCATTGGTTGGAGCTATAACTGGGATATTCCACTCAAACTGGTTTGTGTTGAATCTCATGTATTTGTAATTAAGAGGCTCTGCATGAGAAATGAAATCTCAAACTATAATTCCACTGGTATTTCATTTGGGCTAAAAGCACAATTCTCATTAATCATGTAATTAAACAATGGCTATAATTTTATGACAATGCATCTTTGTTATATCAATCTATATTGCCATGGAATAGGAACATTAATAATTTCTATGGCTTTCAACTCTTCTTCAAACCATTTGTATGTGTTGTTACCCCTTGTCAAAGTAATTGAAGCAGACAGAATGTGATCCATGAGTCAGGTCTGATATTTAGACTTAATGGCTTTCAGAGAATCTGCATCCGCCGCCACCTGCACCCTCAAAATCATGACTGATGGTCTCCACCTCAGAGGAGAGAGAAGGAGGTTGTGATTGGCCTGATCCTTTGACACTTTTTGCTCCTGAGCAGTTTGGAGGATTACAATTACTTTAATGTGAAATACTGGTCAGAGATATTCAGATTACATCATTCAATTCAGGAAAAAGAGGGACAGGTTTTTGGAGCTGAACATAATAATCTACAACATTTTTAAAAAGCAAATAGAAGCGGAAACTACATCAGTTCAATTCACATGACACATGAAATGCAAATCCCTGCTGTGATAAATGAAATATTCACTCATATGTTGCTAGGCAACAGAGATGTGGGCTGTTTGGTTGCTTGGTCTCCGCCGTTTGACCACTTCTGTCTGGACCGCTTTGAAGGCAAGGGTCTTAGACGAGGGTCTCGTAAGAGAAAGGTGGGCCTAAGACTGTGGAGCTGAGATTGAATGATTTTAGCTTTAATCATTAATCTACTAAAGAACACTGCAGAGGAAACATTTTGCATTAAGGCACGCTGCAGTAGCAGGTATTCTGAGGTTAAAGAAAGGTCTTGGACTGAGGAGTACTGACTGCCACTCGGGAAGGTGTGCAGCATACCAAAGTGCTGAGGCTCTCTGAGGTGAAACATCAATTAAGTCTGCGGCCAGGAGCATGTAGACTGAGGGGAAAGGCTGACATCAGAGTTAAAGATAAGCTGCCAGATTGAAGAAGACACTTAAAGCTAATGTTTGGATTGAAGGGCAAGAACTGAGACAAAGACTGAGTTCTGGGGCAGATAAGTAAAGCAGACAGTGCAGCAGGCTGTGTCTGATATAAAGGAGAAGACTGAAACAGAGGCTGATGCTGCTGTAGCTCTCAGAGCTGCTCTATGGGCAGCTGCTGAAACTCAATCACGTTTTAAAGAAACCTTATTATGGCTCCTCGGATGAATTTTAATTTTGTTTTCTCCATCAAATGCTATATGTTGTTTTACAGCTTTAAAGCCTGTTGGCATTCATGGTTGCTAACCAGTATGGTATGTATGTATATAATCATTCAAGCAAATTGCACTTGTATACTAATGAGTACAGCAGAAAAAAATATTAAACACGAGAGAACATCTTGCGATGGGACCACACCATAAAATATAACTCTTATTTATTAACAATATGATTTTGGAGATTTAATGTAAAATATTATACAGTTCTCATGTGTGTCTAGTGTTTGTGAATCCGTTATTTTATGCAGTTGGGGTTCATTCTGTGTTGAAATATGGCAGGATAGAATAAGGCAACACATTGGGCAATTGTCACGTATTGACCTTTGGGGGCAAAAAAGTGATTGATTACAAACAGTGTAAAACTAATTTAATAATCGCACTATAATATATAATGAATAGAAATCAACACTAGAGACCATCTTGTGATGGGCCACGAGCGTAAAGTCTCTACTTCCTTCTCCCCTGCTCTTTCCCTCTTGCTCAGACCACAACCATCTGCAAACTTTTGATTTATGTACTTGTGAAGTCATTATTCATTGAATGTGCACTGACTGCATCTGACATTATTGTGATAACTGCTGTTATCTATAATATTCATGTTGTGCAAGTAATTCAGTTTGGTTCAGTTCAATGTTTTGATATCTAAGGTTGCAGAGTTTTGTGTAAAATAAAATGATTTGAGCAGAGAGCAAAAGTTGTCATAGACTCATTACTTCTGCATAGAATTTACAGTATGCTAAAACAACATTTTATTTTTATTTTATAACCATTTCCACATCCATGTCTTCCCTTGCTGCTATATATATTTGACATTTCAAGGACAAGCTTTTAAAACGCTCCCTAGAGGAGGAATAGGCATTATTTGAAGGGGATAGTAGGAGATGGTTAAATATGACTCCTCTTCTAATCTATCCTGTGTCACTCAGATCTTTTACTGTACAGGATTTGTATAGTTCAAAGTGACGCATGTTGGCAGCCCAGGCGGGTCCCAACTCCCATTAGCACCTGCTAAAAATGCATGCGTACATGGTGCTAGAAGGCACTTTAACTAAAACATCCGCCTGATTCCATCTGGATGCTTGGCATTTAGCATTTAGTGAAACAATAAAGTAACTTTTGCGTGAGAGTCGGCATAAGATAGTTCAAATAAAAAGCAATGTACCATTATAAAGAGCGCCTGCATGCTTTAGAGGGTAATTACATTATCTGTGCTGGAAGGGAGTTTTTGCTCTTTGGACGCATATACAAAAATGTGAATGCAAAAATCGCAGCTTCTATAGAATTTTTAGCTTTCTTAAATGTAATGTACTACTTTCCTGTGGAGTGACCAAACCCCTTATCTTTTGCCTTGTTAGCCTATAGCTTGTGTAAAGGTTAGCATAATTAGCCGTGTAATGATCCAATCACACACCTGCTACACTCCACTAACTTCTCCAGGGAGGACCCAGAGCATCTTTTCCCACAGGATTGCTTTATTAGACAATTTAAAAAGTGATGGGTATGCTGAGGTCACAATGAGTTCAAACATTTTTTCTGTGATATGTTATTATACAAATGCAGCTTCTTGCTGAATGCAATCAGCTGTATACAGTTGCTGTGTGCCCTTGTGGATCACATCACCATCTGATCCAATGTGTTTGCTTGTGCTTCCACGTTTCAGCGTGCTACACCTGGTTGGCTTACCATGGTGTCTTTAATAATGGATTATATAACAGAGAGGAAACAACCTGATCAGTGTGTCGGACATGCAGCTGAGAAGTACGATGTTCTTGGACACTGCACTATCGTCATTCCTGGGCATCCTCTACTGCACTTAAGCTACACCTTCTGTTGTACAATAAATAAGAAGCATCATGCTAAAGGAGCTGGTTGTATGCCACTGACAGAGCAGGGAATCGCTGACATCACCCTTCTGGTTCCTGTTCCAGATAAAAGAAAACCTCATTGACATTTGTTATATCGCAAAACAAAAACTCCAGCCTTGTAACATAGCCTTACTCAACAGTATGCTGTGTAGATAAGGATCGTATTTAAAAAACAACATTTCAAAATATTTCCTGTAAGTAGTAACCACTGCATGTTAAAACGTCTCGGCTCAACAAAAGAGTCGATTTACAAAGGCGATTACTTACAAAGGCAATGCAAAGACGCGAAGAGACAAAGATTTGCATCATGCAACTCGAATGACTCCTCTTCCTAGTAAACAAGAACAAACTCAGGTGGATGGAGCTTGAAAAATTGTCCAGATATACTGCGAGCAATGTCGCAGCGTGAGGAAGGGAGGAGGTTTTTTGGCTCTGTTGTGATTTCTCCCTCTGAAAATGAGTAAGTGTATTTATTCATGACTAACATCATTTTGTTATATTTTCATCACTTACAGCTACTACATCTACGTTTTCCTCATCCCAGTACAGCTGACTGGAGGGAAAACGGAAACGTCAAGGACGCAAGGGCGTAGGGATTGATTTTGATGATATGAGAACGACTTTAGAAGACAGTGAGGACGAAACCTAGTTACAATGCCATAAGTACCGGCGCAGCCGCAGTGATACATTTTCATGGGAGCTACAGTTTTTTGTATGTTCACAATGAACCTTGTTAATATCATGAAGGCCAACTTCAACTTCTGATAGCAAGGGATACATTTTTTTACTTCAGATTTGGTTGTTGACTCCTCCCAATATCTATTAATCCAATAGCTAAAGCAATCTAATGGCTATCTAAATGCCTGGAATTACTCTACTCTTTATTATATTAAAGAGTACATAACACATTTGAACAGACTCGTGGATCAGCCTACTAACTTCCTACATCTTCTTATGTCTGCTGATGTTTCACGTTGCTTGTACGGAATACAGTCGTACTTGCAAGGCTTTCGATATAGTCTATGATTGTGTGCGTGTGCACAGAGTTACATAATGTTGATATGTTTGTGAGGAATTGTACAGTATATGTGTGTGTGGTGATAGGAAATGGAGGAGAGCAGGTGTCGGCAATCTCTTCATGCGCCCCTACTTATCCCCTATTCACCCGGGCCGTTTCTATGGTAACGAATGAATGGATTGCTACATGGATGATTGGTGCCAATCCACCAGTCATTGGACTCATAATGGACACCCACTCGGGGAAATAATAGTAAATTAAGACTGAGAAAATCCTTGTATGTACGAAATATATCACTGAGGGATTTAAAACTTCTTGGTCTCTAGTTTTCTTAACTTCATTTTCAGAACAATATTAGCCAAAGAAATGATTTAAACTCTAAGAGGTTACTTCGAGTCTTTAGCATATTACCTATTCATTCTGGTAATAATCAATGTAGGGGAAGTTCAATTCTTAGAAATGCATACAAAATGTAAATATTTAAAATGTTTAACATGGAGAAGAAGAACATATGCATATGGACTTCCAAAAGAGCACAAGGGGGAGTGGAAAACAATAGCACATTTGTGTTTTTGCACAATAGTTCCTGAGTTACCTTGTAAAAACCTTATGCTGCATTTCCTACATTGCACAAGACTAGCCTGTGCTTCTCAATATCTTTCTCTTAACTGGTAATAGTTTCACAAGAAATAAGCCATTTTAATATAACTAAATAATAAATAAATAAAATAAGGCACTGACATAAATCTATTTCTAAAATAAAAATTCTTAATTATTGACAGTACAGAATTCAAGCGTCTGCTCGTAAATGGCTTTCAGCACCACAGTGGAGTGGACAGCTCCACCTCAGGATAACCACGTTTTATATTATCCCAGAATACAAAAAATATATATAACAGTCTCCCTCTCAAACAGGTAAAAATAACTCTGGATTATATAAACCCAGTATTAAAATCAGCCATAGGTTAACATTTTGCAGTGTCCTCTTCACAAATGTGGGCTTCACACATCATTAAGCCATCCAAAAAAATCAATGTCCTATATTAAATGCCCAAAATGAAGTAGGCCTTCACTACCGGAGCGGTGGGTCAAATGATTAGCCTGCCAGCACATAAGTGATGGGTTCACATGCAATGCCATTTTAAAATGCAGTAGACACAGTGTGAAAAGTTGAGCTGTGGTGAGTTAAACTGCACTAATCACTAATTCTTAATATCTTGACTAAAGATCAAATTAAATCATTCATTTAAGTTGAGAAAAGAGTGTTTTATCGGCAGACTGAGCACACCTAGCTCTGCTAGATTCTTATTTGGTGTATCTGTGCAGTGTCGTTCACCGGTAGACTTTCTTCTGCGCTGATGAACCAGTTATTGTGCGACACTCTCTGATGAGTGCTTTGCTGATCGATAAAAGTGTTTGTCGGCAGTGTAGAGTCTCTGAGTATGATTTGCTGACAGGTACCAGTACTGTAATTCAGGTCTGATAGAGGTAGCAGGCTTTGGAGAGAAAAGGTTTCACTTTATTAGAAAGTAAAGAAAATACCACCAACATTTGAAAGTCATTCACTGGTATACCCATAGACTCTTTTGATGTTCCCCTGCTGCTACTTTAGCTGACACATTTAGATGCATTTAGATGCACCCCCCCCCCCCCCTTTGAATAACGCTGCAGTAGGGGATCCCTGCTCCACGCTACGGATCTGGCAATTTACCACTGCCTGTAACTTACTGATGAAGCCTTGGATAAAATATACTTATTTTCTCATTGGGATTCCATGTGTCATGTTACCTACAGTGGTTGCATGTGGCTATAATGTCCTTGTACAAAGACGTTTTCTTCTCCCCTGGTTGACTGTGTATCCTTAATTGTTTGTAAATGTGTATTACAAAGGAATGCAAGAGCTGTTTTCAAAGGAATTAAAAATAAAGTAAATTTAAGTCCCGTTTGGCTTGTTAGGGACTCCTAATGTTCATGTACGTATTTCATCAACTTTTCATCTGCCATTGAAAGACATGAAAGAATAGCTTGCCTCTGAATCCACTCTTTTAAGTAAATGACACTTACACACATAAACCTTCACAACATTGCTCAAAAGGACCATTGATTATGGTAAAGAAAGATTCCTTTGTCTTAGAAGATTTTACGAGGATGCAGTGCACCAATTTGTATTTAGGACAGCGGATGGTAGTGGTCTACACAGATTTGCAGGAGAAAATCACTGTCCTTAGTGTGACAGCTTGTCTCTGTCAGCATATGTGACAATTACAGTGTGTAGACTCGAGACAGATGCATGACTGATGAGCATGTGAGGATGTCTATTAAGACAGAAACATACAATCTCCACCATCCACCAGCAGATCAATCCACCCAAAGAAAGAAAGATGGTAACTAAAGAGGGGAAAGATGTCTGTAACAACATGCCTTTGTGTCTCTTGTGACTCTTCTCTCATAAGGTGGTTGGTTTCCAATAAAGAATACACAATGCAACCTGGCCACTTTCCTCTGGTGCGGATGAAGCATTTGCAAAGACATGTCCTATCAACCAGTCCCACTCAATAACAATCAATCCTGCCAATTAGAGCGGTGTTGAACCGAGGGTGTTAAACACCGAGTTGATCTTTTCCAACATGCTAAGTGTTCATTGTCAATTCATAGTAACGTACGAGTAGACACAAGATGCTAACACTGACAACAGTGTTATTGTCTACATAAAGAAACTATACTATGGTAGTTTGCAATCATTGACCATGAAAATAAACAAGTTTTCAAGTAACTGTGGACTTCACGACTAAGTTATGCCATTTATTTTTGTATGAAATTGACGTAGCATATGAAGAAACAGTGAGAGGAAAATGCATATTGCAAAAGATAGCTCCTGGATTCTCGATGTTTTAATCTTATCAGCGCTTTAACAACTCTGTGATCAAATATGATCATGTATAATAGGCTGATGGCAGAGAGAGATCACACACAGATAAAGGATAATTGGCGTGACACTTATTTCTTTGAACATCGTCTGCCCTATTTCAGTCTTTACGATATGGATGTATTAAAATCCATTTATACTTTCAGAGCCCAGGCACAAGACATATTCTTTCTTACAGAACGTGTATTCTTAGATTTATCCATTTAAAATAGGAAATTGAAATTGAATGATAAAACAAATTAAACCATAAAGAAATTGAGTTTCAGTTTTCATTAGGTCCCACACAGATTTCTATTTAGGAGCACCCATCTGGTATCCACATTTTCTATTGTAAATGGACGATTAATGGACTTATATAGCGCCTTTCTAGTCTTTTAAACCACTCAAACAGCTTTTACACTATATACCATAATTTACTCAGTCACACACACATTCATGCACTGATGGCAGAGCTGCCACAAAAGGTGCCAAACACCTCATCATCTAATCAAATTCACACACACCAATGGCTAGGCCTTCGGGAGCAATTTGGGGAAGGACACTTCGACATGTGGACTGGAGGAGCCGGGGATCCGACCACTGATCATCCGATCAACGGACGACCCACTCTACCTCCTGAGCACCAGCCGCAATTGAACAAATGCTAATGCTAACCATTACCAGCCACGACATCTTAAAAACAGTTGAAGGGCCAATGATCTTCCCTGAATGATGACAGGGTGCAATAAGGCACATCGTAACCCTATGGCAAACATGTGTGCCACTTTCTTACCATCAATTCCAAAAAATAATCGCAAGATCTTTGTCAACACCGGTGAAATCCGTTCCCCTCTGCTGCTGTATCTTTTGGCTGTCTTGACAAAAAGACAGGCATTTCTTCACATGGGTGCTTCTAAATAGACATTTAGTATGAGGAGCAGATGTGTTGTGACATGGCTCTCTGAAAGGTTGTCTGTTTGGCTAACTTGTGATGTAGACTGACAATGACAAGTGAAAAGGTTCCAGCGGGTGTTTTGTGGCTGAACCACCTGCTGAAGCAAAACACACATGGGGACCGAGCTAACCTTGCCTGAAGAACCTACAGGCTCATGAAGAGGGCACTGCCAGATTAAGTGTAATATATTGTGACATATTACAACACTGACCCTTAAATTAATCCGAAACTAAGCAACTATTTTAAGCCAAAGTTAAATACATAGTGACTCAAGCATCAACTTGTTTTGAGATTCTCCACTTATTAGGGTTTTTATTTGAGCACCAAAAATTCTGACACGAGTACGCTGGGGGAACAAACATAAATCCTTGTGTCCTATGCTGCTTCCTATTCCCTTTTTAGTGCAATATATTCCTTATCTGCAATTTTATAAGTGTCTGAATTCTTATCACAACATTTGTGAAATATTTAGTGCCCTCAAAAATACTTGTGTAAACTAGCATGTAATGCTTTGTCTTTGGAGGACAATAAACAACCAAGCTAGTTTTGATACAAGCTGATTCACTCAGCAGTTTCCCACATGTTAGCACCGACAAATGTGTTTGTTGGACCTATGTGTGATCGTTAATAACAATTATTATGATATATATTATATTATCCATCCATTATCTCTTCCCGCTGTTGCCTTTTCCAGCTGACATTGGGCAAGTAGACCCTGGACATGTTGCCAGTCCATCACAAGGTTGACTCATATTGACAACCAATCACACTCACATTCAGAAAGGCACCCGGCCTGCAGGTGCTTTTAAACGCAGAAACTATTTAGCGTGTTAACCAATGCACCACCGCTTCCCCATATATTATATTATTGTTATTAGTAGTAATAGTAATACTAGTTTTTGAGTTAATGGTCCTTTTCTTAAAATGTCAAATAAACTAAAGTATAAATGAAATGAAATTATGTTTTATTTTAGAATAATTTAATTTTTAGTTTCTTTTGTATTTATTTCACTGCAAATAACTATACCATTGTAGTTTCCGTACTATTAAAATATAAGCCTATTTTCCAAAGGCTCATTGCCATGCCATTGGCCATGCCAGTCGCTTGGAAAATAGTCTGTATTACGCATTTCTTGTTTGAGCACAGCTACAAGGCATGTCTTCTTCAGGTCCATCTGTAAAAGGTAGGGGTGATTGAGGAGAATAATTATCAGGGGTCTTGTTCCTTTTTACTGGTTCATTACATGCTCCACATGCATGACACTACATGGTTTCTGCTCTGACCTAGTGAAGGGGATGATTTCAGCAGCACATTTTCAAAAAGATGTCTGATGTGTTCCTGAGTACAGACATGCAATGGATGGTCAAGGAGAGACCGAAAATCAGGACGATATGAAGAGTATGGGGAGTGTTGCAAAAGAGAATTTCTGGACGAAAAAGAATGGGACGTGACGGACAAAGTAAAACAGAAATTGGATTGTTAAGACATATAGGAATAAAGATGAAAAAATGGGAAAGAGAATAGGAGGAAGGGTTGGAGGGGGATCTGCCAGTTGAGAATTAACAACAGTGAGGCGCTGCTGCTGGCTTAACTATTGCATGTCTTCATCACTGAAAGGTTACCATGACCAGTACTGACAGTTCTGCCTACCAGGCTCTGACTGGCATGCTTTACTCATAGCATAGGGAGGATGAGGAGGAGAGAGGAAGAGGAAATAAGGAAGTAAAAAGAAAAAGAAAAAGAAAAAGAAAGGAAACAAACAGAAGAGGCCAGAAAAGAGAAATAAATATAAGTGAGGAGGTGGAAAGATGGTGGGAGAGTGAAATGAGTAAGGACTGGGGAGGGAAAATGAGAAGAGAGAGAAATCGGTCAAAGGGAGTGAGGGGAGGGTAACATGGAGACCTTAAATGAACACAGATGATTGCGTGACGCTGAATCATTAGTCCTGGAGAAACAGCTCTCGTCATAGTGTCATTAGAAAGGTTTAAAAGAGGACAGTCGACCCCGCTGATTACTGCAGTAGACTATTACTGTACACAGGAATAAAGTTTTCATACAGGGAGTTTGACATAAAAAAGTGTGTTGACCTTCATGGTTGATAACGGAATAAATGCAAAAACTATTAGCATCAACTAATCAGCTATAGCATGGTATCTGTGTCTATAAAACATCCTCAGGCAATTTGTTATTATTTTCTTAAGCAGTATTTATTTTCCTCTTTGGCATATTTCTGTCTTCCACGTTACAGAATGCCCCACTTGGGTTTCAGTCTATGAGCAGTAAAAAAATGTTGGTTCTAAAATTACAAATGCTATTGATGCCATTGCAAGAAAAAAAAAGCAAGAAAAAAGCTGGTAAAAAAACATCTGAACGCAGGTGGTGAAAAACAAATCTCCAGGTGTATTATGAAATCTATAAACAGAGACTTTGAATTTCATGATTCGAAACAGACAACTTTTAAACCTTTTGCGTTTTAAGTGGTATTATTGTTGGTGGTGCTGTCGCAGCGGAGACGTTGATAACATATTATATTGCAACACTTGCAGTATATACAAAAGCACAACTTTATTGTAAGACCAACGTGTGACCAACGGCTTGTGGCCTTCATTAGGGTCATCCGTTGATTTACATATGAACGAGTATCTCGATCTAATAAAAATCCCAAAGAACTAAAGAAAAGCCCGATGTCAGTGCAGAATAAAACACCTGGTAGTTTTAATAAGTAGCCAGGTTTTGTTACACACTGATCTACGGTAACTTAGTAGAAAGAACAGTTTTTATCACTCTCCCTCTTTGCGTTCTTTGCCTCCTCCTTCAACAGGGCTCTTGTGTCGGGTAGAGTTTCTGTCATAAAACCATCTTTTAAGACAGTGTGATGTATGGTTAACCCTTTTTATGACTGTTGCATGTTATATATATTGTTGGGATTTTAATGTTGTTGTGCGCTATCATGGCGATGAACTCTTGTTGTGTATAAATATTTGCATGCTTCCTTTAACCTTTTCCACAAACTGTCATAACAAAGACACACAAACGCGTTGCTAATTGACACACCTGAACCCAGCATTGCTAATTGACACACCAGAACCCAGCTAAAATCAGCGATCTCATTCGCCAGTTGCCGACTCCACTTCCCTATAAATACGCCAGATTACCTGCTGAACCCCACCTGGAAGGATGTAGACCCTTACATAGTGATGTGTCCTGCCGTGTCGAGGCTGCGAAGCGTGTGTCAAGTAATCGCGGAAGATTTTTGTGAAGCGCGTATCGAGGCTTGTGTTGATGACATATGTGATGACATATGTGATGACGTTCGAAGCGACGTTCGAAGCGACGTTCGAAGCCTCGCGAACCTGCCGTACCACGTGACTGATTCAGGAACAGGTTTGGCGTGTGCTTCGAAATATAAGGGGGAGCGAACCACAATTGAGCCCCCTCATAATCAACATATAACTGTGAATTTGTGGGTTGTTGTCGTAGTATGCATTGTTGTTGGTATTGTGTTTGTATTGGATCATTATGGAGCCAGCCAACTAGTGAATATTTTTGTGAAGCGCTTATCTATGCTTTTTTTGATGACTGTTACGTGCTGTGGTGTGTGTGTCTCTCTCTCCCTCTGCTTGGCTCTCCTCAGGTGCAGCTCCCTCAGGTGTCGGCAATTCATAATCAGTGCCTGCACAAAAGGCTGGGACCAATACCACTCTCGCGCTCTTCTCCTCCTGCTCAGTGTGTGAGCTTGGTGTCGGACCTCTACTGTGGTGGAGTGGTAAAGGAGCTGTGGAGCTTTGTGAAGATACTTTGTTACCATCTCTGGTGTGTTGCTTTCTGTTACAAAAGTTGTTTTGAGTTGTGCCTTTGTGTATTGATTGGGGAGCTTTTTCCTTGTATATTCTTTAAATGCTCTTTTCTTTTACAAATCTGTTACGTCATTCTCCCTTTTTTTGCCCGTTTTATTTCATTTCTTGTTTCTTCCCCCACCAGCCCTAGACTAGTAGGGAACGTAACAATGACGTATGTGATGACGTTCGAAGCCTCGCGAACCTGCCGTACCACGTGACTGATTCAGGATTTGGGTTTGGCGTGTGCTTCGAAATATAAGGGCGAGCGAACCGCAATTGAGCCCCCCTCATAATTTGTTGGTATTCCTTTTGTATTGGATCATTATGGAGCCAGCTAATGAGCAAAACAATTATGCACGCCAGCATCATCTTCCCTGTGAGCAAGTAACGGTCCGGGGTTTGACCAGTGGCTATTTGCTGCATGTCATTCCCCTTCATCCAATCTTAAACTGTATCATTTAAGGCGTAAAAAGCCCACATTTATTTTCCCAGCACTCTCTTCATCAATCTTTATTTTTAAATGGAACATGATATTCAGTCTTAGATGTGTGCATCAGAGTTTAAGGCTAATATACTTTAAATCCACTGCAGCAAGAAGCTTTGAGTAATGAACTCATTTTCAAAACAAATGGCTGAAGTGGTTCAGTGCATCACAAAAGCTTCATTTGGCCATCACTACTTCACAATCCTAAACCATGCAGGATGTTTCCCAGGACAGATGCTGCCTTGCCTCCCCGCAGATCGGACCGGATCGGATCCCTCTTGCTCCTCGCCGCACTCTATCGACAGTCCTGCTGGAGCACGCCCTTTCCCTGGCACAAGGGAAAACGTGTAGCGGTTGTTCCATATTAACTGGACTGGACTTTTGGTATTTTTAAACAATTTGCCTGAACTATTGCTTGACACATTGAACATTATTTTAACTATTTATTAACAAGGTGTTTTTAAAGTAATGTTGTTGAAGTTTCCTCTCAGGAGTGTAGCTGTCAACAATGTGGGAGCAATAAAGTTTGCCGTCTTGGTTCAGACTACGGAGCCTCATGTGTTATTGTATGACCTTTGTAAATATAGGTGCAACACTATTCTTTTCCCGATTTGTGTCGTAAATCGAGCCTTCACTTTCCCGGGAGATCATATCCGGTGACAGACAAAATTGCATAGTAAAAGTGAGGCTTATGGGACATCAATCTAAACGCTGATTAGATTGTACAAGAACCATTTACTTCATGATGGCTATTACCACTTTAAAAGACAAAGTGTCGGCCCGCAAAAGCTGTTTTTAAATACATTTCAGTTGGTAGACAAATATTTTTCAAAAAATCTCTGTACAAACACTCAATCTTGCAAAGAATTCTTGAACTTAATGGATTTGTGAGACAAAAACCATATGCAAGTTCTTTCTACGATTTAAAAGCTAAACTGCAGCCTTGTAACCATATTTACAATTGGAACTACAGCGTAATGTAATTTATTCTTGTTTGTTGGCCTATAGCTTCTAATATTTCCTCTGATACAATGAAAGGCCACGATCACTTCAAATGTTCCCCATTTTGACAGGATCAATTCCTTAATGCTAATTTCCACTAAGTGATTGACAGTGAATTGCTGCAATCCTTTAAAGTAGCTGTAATAAAACCACTTCTTAAAAAGCCTAGTCTTGATCCAAAGGTTTTAGCCAACTATAGGCCGATATCTAACCTTCCCTTTCTCGCTAAGATCCTTGAGAAAGCAGTTGAAAAACAGTTGTGATTTTTTTTTTTTTTTACATTTATTTGAGGTTTTTCAATCTGGATTTAGAGTTCATCATAGCACAGAGACGGCACTGGTGAAAGTTACCAATGACCTTCTATTGGCATCAGACAAAGGTCTCTGTTGTCTTGTTAGACCTCAGTGCTGCTTTCGACACTGTTGATCATGACATTCTACTACAGAGACTGGAACATTGTGTTGGCATAAAAGGAACCGCACTAAACTGGTTCAAGTCCTATTTATCTGAGCGATCTCAATTTGTATGTGTTAACGATAAATCCTCCATGACAGCCAAAGTCAGTCTTGGAGTTCCGCAGGGTTGTGTACTTGGACCGATTCTATTCACCTTATAGATGCTTCCTTTGGGCAATATTATAAGGAACCGCTCTATAAACTTTCATTGCTATGCGGATGATACCCAATTATATCAATTAAACAATCAATTGGCTAAACTTCAAGAATGCCTTAAGGACATACAAATTTGGATGTCTAGCAACTTTTTGATGTTAAACACAGACAAAACTGAAGTTATTATACTTGGCCCGAAACGCCTCCGAAACGCATTTTAATGACATAGAAGCTCTGGATGGCATTAATTTGGCCTCCAGCACCACTATAAGGAATCTTGGTGTCATCTTTGATCAGGATCTGTCTTTTAACTCCCACATAAAACAAATCTCAAGGACTGCCTTCTTTCATCTACGTGACATTGCAAAAATAAGACGCATCCTGTCTCAAAATGATGCAGAAAAACTAGTCCATGCATTTGTTACTTCAAGGCTGGATTACTGCAACTCATTGTTATCAGGTTGTCCCAAAAAGTCGCTTAAGACTCTTCAGTTGATGCAGCGGCACGTGTATTGACAAGAACAAGGAAACGGGATCATATTACTCCTGTATTAGCTGCTCTGCACTGGCTCCCGGTAAAATTACAGAATAGAATTCAAAATCCTTCTCCTGACTTGCAAAGCAATTAATGGTCAGGCTCCAGCATATCTTAAAGATCTCATAGTACCTTATAAACCAACTAGAGCATTGCGCTCCTAGACTGCAGTGTTACTTGTAGTTCCTAGAGTCTCTAAGAGTACAATTGGAGCCAGAGCCTTCAGCTATCAAGCTCCTCTCCAGTGGAACCAGCTTCCAGTTTGTGTTCGGGAGGCAGACACCCTCTCCACATTTAAGAGCAGGCTAAAGACTTTCCTTTTTGATAAAGCTTATAGTTAGGGCTGGCTCAGGTTTGCCTTGGATCAGCCCCTAGTTATGTTGCTATAGGCTTAGACTGCCGGGGGACACCTCCCTGCTCTCTTCCTTCTCTTCCTCTCTCCTCCCCTCCCTCTCTTCTTCTCCCTCTCTATCTGTATGCATTTATGTAAATGTATGTTACTAACTCATCATCCGGGGTATCATCCCCGGAGTTTCTGTGTCTCATATGGCAGGTTGCCACTGATAAAGTTTACGTCAGGATCAGGAATCGTGGCTGCGCCTGCTTCCCTGGTCCTGCTGGACACCGGGAAGCCTTTTTGACATTTTCCTGGATTCATCCAAACTTTCTCTTTTTCAACACAAAATAATTTTCTGTCAAATGTTGTATTTTTACTATGTTGTTTATCCTGTGGAGAGCGGGCGTTAGGCGTTCGATTGACACTTGATCTGAGCCAATCGGAGCTTCTATTCGATTCCTAAAGCCATCAAAGCCAATCAGTGCCAACCTGATAAGGAAGTGCCAGCCCTCTTCTTTCGTTGACAGGCTGAGCCTGCAGCAGCTCAGCCTCCCGAGGACTATTTTAATGTGTAGCCAATGAACTGCTCAATCTTTAGACATTGGACACTCATGCTTTTATTTTGACAAATGTTGTAATTTAGGTCATAATTGTATTTATTAATTACAAAATACAAATAAAACACATAAATATTACAAGAAATGTATTTGTACTTCCCTTACTTTGTGTCATTACTACTGGCAGGGATAATTGGGTATATAAGAGTTATTTATAGTAAAGGCCAATAGTGATTTATGGCCTTTTTATTAATAAATATTATAATATCTCCAAATGCACAGCTTGTGAATGCCTGGTGTTATTCTTAGAAAAACCTGTGAGGTTTTGTTAAGTTTTTATCCCTTTTATCTGAAATTGGAAGTTGTACTTCATAACACTTGGTTCTATGTTTTTATTGTGTTTTCCAATCCATACCTACCAGCTATACCCATCTTCAGGCATCTTTTTCAACAACAAACTTTAGACGGAGTGCATTTTCTTAAAATTCAGTATATTCAGAACACTATTACTCAGTGCCAGAAGCACTTGGAGTGATTAATCAATGTTTTGCAAGAACAATAAGAGAGTTATCTTTTGAATGAGACCAAAATTATGCATCTGGTGCAAATGGTTGAAGAGCAGCTTATAATATACTTTGGGTATTTCGTTTGTAGGTATTTTTCGTATTTTCGAGTAAAGTCCCCCACCCCTTAAAGAGGTTAAAAATCAATGGTTCATGCAATGGATGCTGTGATTGAAAATTAATATTGAAGGATGACATCTACATTGTCAAATGGATTTTTACAATGAAACAAAGGTTATCTACCGCATGACTGCTTGTTGAACAAATGCAGGCACCTTTATGTTTTAATGACTGGACCTCACTTGCATTTTGTAAGTGTTCAGAAGCTCGAATATGACTGAATCACTTTGAAATTGTGGGTTTATTAGTCACATTGTCGAAGCTCAGAAAACACAGACAGGCTTGAACCCAGAATCAGACAGACCGGCAAAATGGTGGATAATCTGACAGAGAAACAATAGATCTCTGGGATGGTATTCATGTATATAGTGAGTGGCTGATGAAGGAAAAAGGTGCAAGTTGCGAAATGTGGAATTATTAATGGATTATTGGCAATCCATCCAATAGTGTTCTCTAGATATTTTACTCAAAACCCTAAATGTCAACTTGGCGGTGGCACTGGGGGAAAACTCACAAGATCACCAAAGTCAGTAGGCTTCATCCTCTGGGAACCATGAATAATTTCATGACAACCCATCAAATAACGTTTAATGGCAATCCATGGTATCGTTGTTGAGAGCTTCCAGTGTGGGGTCGTCGCCTGATGATTGATGAAACAATACCTTGATAACCTCACCTCAATTTGGTTAAAGGGCAAGCCGTCACAGTCGAGTACCCATTTGTCCATGCAGCGAGGACATTTCGAGCCGCCTGGACATACAGTTGCGGGGGGATGTAGTCAGCAGTATTTGCATCTTTTCATTTTTGTGCACCGTCGCTTCTCTACAGATGCGACAAATATGGAATTGCCTCAGGGAGAACGATTACAACAATAGCTGTCTTTAACTCTGACGCAGTGTGTAAAGTCATTCTAGCATATTACTGTAAAATGAAATCAGAGATACCCATAATTCTGCCATCTTCTGCCAGGTCAGGTTTTAGGAATATTGTGGCCTGCAGTTATTTTATCTTCAACAAACATTGGCTTTATGTCAGAGGTGAAATATTTTGTACGACAATCGTACGCTATCACCCAAAGACTAACATGTTTCAAAATCATTGCAGTTCACTTTTAAAAATAGAAAAGATGCAAACACCAACACACTAGCCGTGCTAGGCTCGTAATTTGCTCCGACAGGTACACCGGTACAGTCACTACTGACAGACTCTGGCTCTAAAATCTCAAGATGGCAGCTCCTGTATCCAGGATAATTTGGCTTCACTTTTTGCATCATCACTTTTTGCGTCATCCCTCGAAATATACAGTCTATGTGTCAGACCGACGCGTGATGCATACTTAATGCCACATACCATTACTTTTATATTAAAATTACTTTTAAATATTGTTATTTTTGGTTTATTATTCCATGACTTTTTGTCTATTAAGAACCCTGAAAGACTAATCTTTAAAAAAGTTATTTGATTCTTGAGGTAGCACACATTCAATTGCAATTAACCTAGGAGTCACATGAATGAACGATACTGCATAATTTCACTTTGATCACATGGGATACACATGAATGCACCATACAGTATAATACAACATTACATGCTCAAAAGAATAAAGGAAGTGACTTGCTCATAGTGTGGAGCAAAATTAAGCTGAAAGAATATCCTGTCCACTGTCTACACTGTGTGCTGAGGAAATTCGAAAGGATGTGAAGCTTGCACTGCATCCACAGGGTCTAAAATAGCTTTTCACCATATTGCACTCACAGGAGAGGAGAGGCACTTCATACATGCAAGAACAAAACAGATAAAATGGCCCCAGGCATCGAATTAGGACCGAATTAGCCTCCTCTCTTCTCCCCCCCGTGTTATTTCCGTGCAGCCGCTCATGGCATAGTAAAGCAAATAATCCACTCGTTATCACAAAGCACATCATTATACGGTAATAGCCTATCCATGTTGACACCCCATTAGGCATAGGAAATTTGGGTAATGTTCTATACCACCATATATTCCTCTCCATCTCAGGGGACGTATGTGAAAGCAATGAAGAAGTGAACTGTACACGTAATGCTATTTTTTAATGGAAGCATGTTGTTAAGGCATTGTTAAAAAAAACACTTCATTATACCTTCATTATTCTGATTTGATAATGGTAGGTGAGTTGTGATATGACAGGACTCTAATAATGGAGCAAAACTTTACCGTGTGATTCACCATCGGACGAGAGGAAAAGTGGAAGAAACGGAGAGAAACAAAGTGAAAAACAGGGAGGTAGGGAGAGAGTTTTAGACAGAAAGAAAGAGGCAATGGAGTAAAGGAAATACAGAGAACAAATGGGGGAAAGAGAAATGGATTAAGTGTAAAATGAACCTCTAGCTTTGATGCAGCCATTCAGGTCTGCTTCCTCCGACCTGGCAGGCACACTCCAGTTCACTACACTAAGACCGGAGGCACCTTTGGCCGGCTCCTTTTTGAATTGCATAACTGAGGTTAAACTGATTTTCGGGGAGGTGGAAAATAATTCTGAATTGAAATTTGAATCCGGTGGAAAAAGTTTAGTCCCCTTTGATAAAGAGAGGAAGGTGGTTGGGAATGATATTTCACTTTGGCATGACTTTCTTTTGACACCCTATCTTTTTGAAGCAGTCAGTCGCCAAAATTAGCTTTTCTCTTTTAATGTGGAATTAGTTATTTCCCCCCTGCTCTACAATCTTTGTTGCTGGTTGGAAAAAAAGGAAAGAAACAGGAATGTTTCACAGTCCCTGAAAATGTCCTTGAAAAGCTCAGCTCTCACCAGTCTACTACAAACTGTGAGTGATCTTCAGAGTGTTTTACATATAAATACGATGACGCAAACACTCTACTGTAGTTGTACTGTATGCATAATGATCGTATGGCTGCTGAGGACAACTGTGGGAGGCACTCTATCTTCAGGCTATCAATTCTCTCTCTTTCGCTCTCATGCAAACACACTCGCTTTCTTTTTTTCAGATAATAGTTGGATTATACACAGACACTGTGGGTGGACAGAAAGCTTCCATCTCCAACTAGTTAAATTCTTTGTAATGTTTCATCCTTCAAAAGACAATATTAATGCCTTTTAAAGAGCTTCTTAAAAGTTTCACATACAAGGAGAAGTTTTTAATTTGTTTGACATAATAAGCAATAAATAAGTTCATTTACAGTGTTGGCATGCCAATCCAAAAATGGTAGGCATTAGAGTGCTAAAAGTATTTTCGATCATGTGTCTATAGAAGAGCACTTCCCAACATGTTACAATATATCAGATATGAATATGTTTCCTAAAATCCTAAAATTAGAGCAGTTTCTTATCAGATTGCCAAATGCTTCAGGGACTTATTCTTCTTGATATTAATTTGATTTCACACTTCATTCAGAGAGGGACAGTAAGATATAAATAGAGGGAAACAGAGAGGAAGAAAATAGATTAAAATAGGATGGGATGGAGCAAGAGAGAGGTACAGAAAGGTACGGAAAGGTAAAAAGAGGGGAAGAAAGGGGAAAGTAAAATGGGAGAGAAGAATGACAGTAGAAGAGAGACTCCGGTTGTAAAGTTGGCAGTTCAGGCCAGAGGCCACCATGAAGAGGTTCACTCATATTGATAATAGACCTCATAAATCTGAGTCCTCAGTAAAGTAGCATCTCAACAGCTTCGGCAATGTTTCATAAAAATGACTGTGACTGTGTTTTTTAATATCAAATAAAGCAAGGACATACAAAGCAACTTTAAATTGATCTTAGTGTTTCCATCAATATGACTTTGCATCTGATTTGGCACAGATGTTACTTTGTATATAGAACTCCCCACCATAAACTTTAGCAGGACATGTTTACTATACAATACATTGCTAATTAGCATGAAACACAAAGTATCATTTAAAAATGATACAAGATGAAAAGCCACAGGTTTACTGAAATTGTTGCAAAACATCCCATGATGAACATGAATGTCTTTGCCACATTTTATGTTATTTCTATCTAATAGTTGTTGAGGCATTGTACTCAAAGCTAAACAGGTCAACCTCATGATGGCACTAGATGAAAAGTCAGGGCATCAACAAAGACCAAGAATGCCTGGATAAAATGTTGTTGTAGATATTGAGAAGTTATGCTAGATGAAAAGTCAGCAATCATCAAAGTCATTGACATTTATTTTCTCAGGGACTTAAATATCTTTACCGAATCTTTTGGCAATCCATCAAACAGTCGTTGAATTATTTTACTCCAAAGCAAACATGTCAATCTCTTGATATCACTAGAAAAGTCAGAGGATCACCAAAGTGAGTAAGATACATCCTCTGCTGATCATGAAGGTCAGTACAGAGCTTCAAGGCCTTCCATCGAATATTTGCTGAGATATTTCAGTCTGGACTCAAGTGGTGGCCCATTCACCCGACCTACTGACCAAACCATCATTGCCTTCGCTGCAGCAACACTACAACAAACTATTATAAAGTATGAATGTAGGATGAAGGGTTAATTAAGGAGGTTGCTGTATTATGCTGGAAATGATTATTATTTTTAGCCAGCTAAGTTATAATGGGGTTTCTGGGGGGGCTCTCACACAGAAATATAATTAGATATCGAGTTTAAATTAGATAGTTTACTGGCTCAAAATGTTCAACAGAATCATAAGTCGACGTTATCACACTTCATTACCTACAAATATAAGTAAAATATGTCAAAGTTCACCTTCATCCTGGCGTGTAATATAAGTCTGTGGCACGTTTACAATAAACAGAATATAATAACATCGTCTCATGTCAAGCAAACCTGTAGTCTTGGCTGGCAGGCTCATACATTACAATAAGTGTGTTTCCATCCACCTGTTTACTGAGCATGTTATGAGAATTTGGGCATAAAAGTGGGAGTGAATATCATTTTTCTTTCCGAAAAACACCAGATTTGTGTCGAGTGATGAGGAGACTGTAACTTTTCTCAAATTATTATATAAAACAAACAGAAATGTCATATTTCCATCATGTTTTGTACATTGTTTTCCACCTTTTAAAGTTTGACTGGGGCTCTTTTAATGATGTTGTCTCTTTGTTTAATGACACCCGACTGGAGGATTAGCGCCACCTACTGTTAATCTAGATGAACCGACTCCTAATATTCGCATAACAGATGTGGTAGAAACCCGCATTCATTTGCATTTTCTTTTGACGATTTTCTGGATAGTCTGTTATAATTTCTGCAATATTGCACTGGAAATCTGGCACACTCCCCAAACCACAATACATAGCCACATCTCATGACAGATGCTACCCCGAGGAACAACCTTTCGCCTCTGGCTTTACATGATGACCTTTCTAAGCAGTAGGTGTGGAGCGATGGGACAGAGTGGCAGGAGCAGTGCCTCACTGGGAGGTGTCTCTGCCTGCAGCCAAACTCATCAGTTTCAGGTCCCTGGACTCGAGGGTGCCTGTGTGTGTATGTGTTTCTTTGTGTGTGCCAGTGTGCATATGTGTACTTGAGGATGTTTCTATGGGGTTTTTCTTTTTTCTTTGTAGTTTTTTTTTTTTTGGGGGGGGGGGGGGTTATTTGGGTGTCAACAGTCCTTGTGAGTGTACTGGTGTGTGTCTGAAGTGTTGTGGTGCTCCAGGCTCCTGTACCTATTCTCCAGAGAATCTGAAATGTGGATGTAAAGAGTACTTCATTATGTGCTCTTGGAAGAGAGAAAGAAATAGGGAGGGAGGCAAATGCGCATGGGGTAGGCTCACAAAACATGACGCATTGGATGATATGGATTATTGCAATGAGAAACTCATTGTAACACTAAACACTCATTTTATGTGAGGGCGAAAGAGGGAGGGCAGAATGATAACACTCTCAGTTTAGAGTCCATTTTATTTTTCTAAAAACATTTGACCTACCCTCCATGTGATGTTTGCTCTCTGTGGCGTGGATTTAATCCCTGCTTCACGATACAGTCATTCTGGAGCTGTAGATAGGAATATTCAAAAGATATATATATATATATATTTCCACAGTTTAGCAGCAAACGTTCGAACAGAAGCCAAACAGAAGCTTCAAAGGGTCAAATTACACTGTTAACCTCAATTACCCCGTGCTTTACAACAGGGGCTAGAGGTCACAGACATGATGAGGAGATTAATTTTAGTATAACCAGAGGTGTTTACGGACAGATAGCATCATCATCTCTCTCTCTCTTTCTCTCTCTCTCTCTGTCTAATTCTACCCTGTCTTGTTTCTTTACCCATCACCACCTCCACTGCCAACAACACAATCAATCCTTCAGCTGTTGTGTGTGTTGTGTTTACAAAGGGCCCAAAGCTCAGATGCCTCTCAGAAACAACAAATGAAACAACCTCAATTTGTCTCAACTTGTCTTCTTGTTGCCAGTCATACCAAAATAGGCTTCCTTTGTGTTGCCATTGGTCTTGTTAGGTCATCTGATGATGATGTGTTTGAGATTAGGAGGTTAGCAAGGGTCGTAAATTAACTGGGGCTGAATATTAGCTTTAGCTACTCACCCTGTGTACATTATGTCTGTTGTATTTCTGTTCTTAATGTGACAATGTGTATGCACTGTACTTGTATTTATATCAATAATTTAAGGTGAAAAATAGTTTCACTTTCACAAATTTGAATTTGTTGTAAGTTAAGTTACTCAAGACACTGTGTGGAGGTACTCAAGGATATAGTCTTCATCCAGTTTTGTTTTATATTTATGCTAATCCTGGGGAACAATCGTGCTAACCTCTTAAAACTTGTTGTCACAAATGTTTCAGCTGTGAGAAATACATATGAGTGATCTTGACAATATGTAACACAATGCAACCTAAGAAAATACAAGCTAATAGACAAAACACAAGCAACAATATATATTCACCCCCCTGACATACAGCATACTGAAACAAACTGCAAATACAGAAAACTCAAGAAAAACTGAAATGCATGATGTACACAACCCAGATTGTGTCCGATGCTGGAGCGCATGATTAACGCTTGGGGCTAAAGAGTCGATATCCAATGGACACTTAGAGTTCCTTAATGCTCCTATAGAACATGAGCAGCGACATAAAAAGAACATTAGATTAGTAAAGACTGGCGAGAGGGGAATTTGCCACATTTATGACTTTATTGATGAATGTTAGAGTTGTAAAAACACATACAGGCGCATCATAGAAAATGAATCGTGCACATTTATACAACACAAATCAGTTTGGCACAGTAAAGCCATCACAATAGCTGGAATTTGTGAAATCTAAAATTCTGTAATTCATGTATTTTGTTATTAGCTTAGTATTGTCATAAGTTAGTTTGTGTTTGTGTGTATCTTATTTTGAGTGCCTGTTAATATCTAAATAAAAAAGTTAAAGGGGAAATAGCTTGTTTACCGCAACAAGCAAGAGTCATATTTTGCGAGGCCCCACAACTTCTGTCTCTACCAAAATAACAAGCTTGTGTACAAAGATGTGTTTACTCCTCTCCTGCCTTCAACTGTTACCATTGATCAGGTCTCCCTGACACACACAGATGCAATTTAAGCAGTGAGTGGTGGGATAATGGTGGTGCCACAAGTAAGAGGGTATTGACTGTTTTGGTGATCAATGACAGAAAGGTGTGTGAGTGGAAAGAAGGATAGCAAGATTCAATATTAAGAGAGTGGGTGAAAAGCCAGGGGAGCTGTACAATCAGCTCTTATGAACTAATCTATACTATTCATTTTAACATTAACATTTTAGCACTTTGCATACATTTATACTATCATAAGACTATCAAATGAAGATGTAAAATCATTTTGGTGTATGATGTTGAATGTGAAAGTTCTAACATTACTTTGTCTGTAGAGGTTACTGTATATTTAGTAATCAAGAGACATTAAATCAAATACTAATGCTGTAGGCTACTGTCTTCTTCCCTAACATAACGATAAGGGTCTAGCTGCAGACCACAAAGCTCTGGCACACCTCCTCCATACGACCCTTTCCTGTCCCGAAGCAGGGGAAGCAGAAGAAGCAGGTGAAGTAGAAGAAGCAGGAAGAAGCAGGTGAAGCAGGAGAAGCAGAAGAAGCAGGTGAAGTAGAAGAAGCAGGAGAAGCAGGAGAAGCAGGAGAAGCAGAAGAAGCAGGATAAGTAGAAGAAGCAGAAGAAGCAGGTGAAGTAGAAGAAGCAGGAGAAGTAGGTGAAGCAGGAGAAGTAGAAGAAGCAGGAGAAGCAGGAGAAGCAGGAGAAGCAGAAGAAGCAGGATAAGTAGAAGAAGCAGAAGGAAATGGGGTCACCAGAGGAATGAAAGAAACAAGAACGACGCTGTTTAATAACAACCGCACACCACAGTGTGTGACAATAGCATGCGTTCATTATTTTGAATAAGCCCCGACACCTCTACCAATAACACCATGGTAAACAATACAACCTTAATATTTTCATATAAATGTAACTTATGAAGTAAGGTAACGTTAGGCAGCAAACACCAACCTTATGAGTTTACTGACATCAGCTAGCTGTGCTAATGTATTTGCAAACTAACGTTAACGTTAACACAACAACAGAGGGAAACAGGCTCCCTAACTACAGTGTCAGTGCCAAGAGACCAGGCCAAGAGTGCTAAACAATGTTCTCCTGAGCCTTCTCTGAAATACCACAGAGCTGGTGTTCCATCTAACCAGTGACCCGTTCAACCAGTCAACATTACTTGACAGTGAAATTGTAAACGTAGTCATTGGCCGGTGACCTATTAACACCAAGTGTGTGTGTGTGTGTGTGTGTGTGTGTGTGTGTGTGTGTGTGTGTGTGTGTGTGTGTGTGTGTGTGTGTGTTTGTGTGTGTGAATGTGGGTATATGGAGGGTGGTGGGGGCTGATGTATGAATGTGAGCTGGTGAGTATGAATATGTGTGGTGTGTTGCTGTGTACATGCAATTGTATTGTTTCCCCCGTTTGCTTGTTTGGCTCTTGTGTGTACTGTGTGTACTGTGTGTGCTGTGTTTACTGTGTGTGCGCGCGTGTGCGCGTGCGCGTGTCATACAAATGACACCTCCACTGCAGAAGAAGAGTTTTCCAAGGTCAGGGATAAATCAACAGAAATTACACAGCTGCCAAAACCTATTACTGCAGGACCGTGCAAAACAGGCCCTACCCAATGGGCATGGACCACTCATTGAGTGTACTAAGCAAACACACATGCATCTGGGCACACACACATACTGTATAAGTGTATGTGTGTGTGTGTGTGTGTGTGTGTGTGTGTGTGTGTGTGTGTGTGTGTGTGTGTGTGTGTGTGTGTGTGTGTCTGTAAGACACAAAGAAAATGTATAATCACACACTATAACACATTTCATGCCTGTGCTCATCATCTGTAATATATTTTCTCCATGCCGCACAGTATTTATTGTGTAAATCTGTTTTTTTAACCCAGTCAGATAGTGCTCTCGTCATTCATTTGCATGATTCAAACCAAAAACAGAAACATAAAATTGAAAAATGATTATCACAGTGATGGAAAACCTTCAGCAAATAACATCAGATTTACTGTAAGCAGATCTCAACCAGGCATGAACAAAACAAAGCTTTCTAAAGGATGCTCAGCCCACGAGTCACGCTTCCTCTGACCCACCTCAATTCTCACCCTCCGATATTCACACAGGGCTGAGTTTGACCTTTCACAGCAGTCACTTAGCCATTTCACGGTTATTAATCCATGCTAGCTGCACACAGGTAGAACATCAAGGCCCTGCTTTTGTAACAGTAATTCATGTTGAACTATGAAATTGTGAGGACGACGACAAAGCAGCTAATACTTGGTGACGAGATAAGATAATAATGAAACATAAGGTACTCGAGGCTTGCAGAAAAAGTATTGTTTCCACAAATGTATACATGAAGATGAGAAGGAGATGAGGCTATGGTTCAAAACTAAAAATCATCTCACACTGTCAACGTTTATGGGGATTTTTTTCAGTAGCTACATTTCGGTCCAACGACCTTCATCAGGCATTTCATACAAAACATGATAATAAGCCTAGAGATATATACACACATTTGAAAACAAGTATCAGTGGGTAATAGGTAAAAGTAGGACAAACAATAAGCAATAAAACGATAAGTCCACAAAAAAAGAGATTAATGATATATGACTGAACAACTGTAGAATAAAGAAACATATCATCAAAAGTACAAATCAGTGAAATATTACACTGAAACCCACAACATTTAAACAAGAACATTAATTCTCAAAAATGACAATGAATAGGGGAAAAATACAGCACACAATACGATCTCAGAGCAACTTGCCAGAACAGAACATTTTGCAAGGAAGATGGAACAATTTCTAATGTTCTCATAATCCGACTCAAATTAAATATAAATATAAATGTAAATAAATATATTTTCAGCAATGCCAATTGTACAAAAAGTCTACTGGTGACAGGAGCAATCCAAACTGCTGAAACACTCACTGGATTTGCCCTTTTGGTTGGTTAATAATCACTTCCTGATTGCATTATAGATGCTGGTAATCATGATGTTTATAGATGGTGGTAACGCTTAGTTTTTCAGACAACTCTTCATTTGTTGCCTACTGAAGAGGAGAGGGAAGCACGATGGAGGAAGGAAAGACGCCCGGAGTGTCCTGAGGCATCTTCTCCTTTGACCCATGAACTAATAACTCATAGAAGGTGCCGAGTTGGGTCCCATTTGAAATCCTTAGCCTTGCGAAACAGTCTTTCTCACTCTCTTTCACCCTCTCTCTCTCCCACACACATAGTTCTAATGTGTGCTGTCTGTCGTTATACAGAGAAAATGTTGATGTGTGGGTTCACCATGCAGTGTAATAGTCTTTCATTGACTGTTTATAATGTCAAGTCACTTCAATGAATTCTGAGAACTAATATAGGCAGCACAGGACAAGTAAATCGACGAGAGAAAAGTGTAATTATTGTCACAGTATTTTAAATTGTTACACAGTCTGGATGTGCATTCAATGTTTCAAGACATCTCACTATAAAGCAAGGAAGCTCTGTCATGTGCTTTGCTCGGTTCCCAAGGAGGTGCAGTGTTGAATTTGGTGCAATTACAACACGCAACACATTCAATAATAAACTTTGAATAAAAAAGCGACCAGCCCTCTGTGCAGCAGCGGGGCGGGGCATTTGTTTTGTCATAGTTTAGTATGCCATAAATACATACACTGTATAGTATTTCATAAAATAATGAATAAAACAAGTCATAGTTCTGCATGTCATACTTTACTGTGGACTTCATCCATCATCCCAGACATCCTTTACACCAAACTCACCCAGCTCACTGTCCCAGCCTCCACCTGACAGTGGATCACAAACTTCCTGTGCAGTGAGGTTGGGGAAAATCACATCCAGTACCCGGTCCATCAGCACTGGCACTGGAATCGTGTTCTTCCAACTGCTCTCTAATGACTGCACCTCAGGAGGAAAGAAAAGTCAAATTTAAGTGTCATTACAAAATGTAATTGAAAAGTCATAGTAAAGTTGTCATATAGTATAGTATGCTAAAAAGAAAAGTCATTACATTTTTTACACGTGTACAGTTGTCATGAATGAGGAAATTAGCGTTAGAGACCAAAACCGTTTTTTGCACCAGGCTGTCATTTCTTTTTTTTTCTGCTGCAAAGTTGGGCATTTTAACATGGGGATCCATGGAGATTGACTTCCTTTTGGACCCAGTCTCAAGTGACCATTGGAGGAACTGCAGTTTTTGGCACTTTGAATAAACACGCAACCAGCCCTCTGTGCAGCAGCAGGGCAGGGCTTCAGGGCTCGAGCCTCTCGTCTGCAGCAGGCCTTTAGAGGCCGCAGCTCATTGACTGCAGTTAACTTTTGCTACCACTAATTAAATCCTTGATATACTTTATAACCGCAATGGTTATGTCAAAGCACGCATCTAATACACCCGATTAATACATCCGACCTAGGTGTGTGACACAACTCATGGCAGGTGTATTGCTCACGACCCGAAGAAGCGCAGTTTTGAGTGTGAAGTTGCTTGTATGAGTGGTTCTTGAGAAATTCCACAGTCCAAGCATTCGGCTCGTTCCCAACAGGTATGTTTAGCACAGGTCCTGCACCAGTTGTCTTTAGATTATGCGTTATATCGTCTCTCACTGTTTAGAGACCTCAAGATGCTATTTCATGTCAATAAGTGAGGGTTTGGTTGATTTATTGATTGATTGATTGGTTGATTGGTTGATTGGTTGATTGATTGATTGGTTGAATAAATGGTTGATTGATTTGCTTATGTCTTTGTGAAATGGACTGACTGATGTCCCACGTTTTATATACCTGGGCTAAACGTGGAGCAACATTGGATTTTTCTCTTTTTCTTTCTTTCCAGTGTGATAAATATGAGTTTCTCTTTACAGTAACAAAGACACAAAGAAGCAGAGAACTAAAACTACAACAAATATAATTAAACTCAACCAATTCATAGGGCAGATACACACACGCATTATTATCACTTATGGAAACGTCGTGGCGGAGATCTGGCTCTCCGAGTGCCCTTCTGGTTCAGACTGTTTTTTGTTGCAGACATGATGAAAAGGCTCTGGTAACATAATATAATCGCTCTCTTTTAAAGTCAGGTTTTCCAGAAGTACTTGGGGTCTGATTTTAATTCTCCCATGGCCCACTTTCATGTTCGGGTGCGAGTATAGAGATAAACTGTTATGTTCCACTGTGAACCTCTTCATTGTTTGATGATTTTTCTTTTTTCCAAAAAAAGATATCCATAACACTCGGCAGAACACAGAAGAATTTACGGATTAAAGGCTTGAAAATACAAATAATACATTATTTACAGACATTATCCTCAAAATAGATATTATATATATATATATATATTTGATATTCTTTGTCTGAAAACAACAACAATGGAAGCCAGGTATTCTCATCAACAGTTTTTTTTAGCATTGTCTGGCGATTGAATAGAAAGGACGATGAAGAATTTTACCTCTTTTGACCTCCGAGTTTTCTGTCCAACCTCTCTGCTCCCTCTTTCACCAGGTACAGAAACCATTTTCTCTGTGTTGCCTGCTTTCATTACACACCAGATTACTCTCACTCATGCCCCTTCCCTCTCCATTTCCTTTTCGCATCCTTCTCTTTCCTCTCGTTTAATTCAACCGTATATTTCCCACTATTCGTCATTCACTTTCCATCTATATCACTATATCTCTCTCTTTTTTTTGACAAGGATGTGTGCCTGTGAAACCCTGGGAGGTCATGATAAGCACAATTTCAGCTCTCAATGAAGGAGATACATGCACAAAATGCCTCATGTGCATTCACACATTCAAGACACGCATGTGCAAAGACATGCTAACAATGACACTGAGCTCTGTGTATTTCATTTCCTTCTTAGGGGGAGAAGGTTGTCAGCGTCAAGCGTGCATTAATGATAAAGGATGAAATGTGCCTGGTATTACATGATGCCGTGTCAGGCACTGCGAGCTTGCAAACTATTAATTTAATGATAATGATGCAGAGATACACACATTATGCTCGAGCACACAACTATATTATCTTAAGCAGAATATACATTTGCATCACAAGCAGAAATACACACACTAATAAAAACGTATGCAGCCATATGCAGAAGCATTAGCACACGCACATGCACAAGAAACGCACTCTTCATTTTCACCTGGTGTTGAAGCTTGTTCAGTCACGGTAGTTTGGAATTTGCTGCCCCCTGCTGAAATTAAAAGAATAACTCCAGCCTCATGTCACACCAGCGGGGGATCAGACGGGAACAAAACGTGATTCAATTTAGTGTGGAAGTTGACTCTTTTTAAACCAATAACCCGACCTGTAGATGATTATAGGCTCCAAACCATAGTTTAATAAAAGCAATATGCAGTATATTTGATGTTCTATGTGCTCCTTTTTTACTGCACATTTTAGGCTATTCTTAACCATATTGTCCCACTTTTTTTAATTCAGCTTTTACACAAAGATGGCTCCCGATAGCGTTATTGTGGTCTCACTCATTCATTGACCCTGTATAAGAATTTGCTGCCGCATTGGAAAGCCTCAAAAAGGATTTTTCAATGACTTCCCTTTGGATAAAAAAAAAGCAAAGCAGAAGAGTCATTTAAAATGGGATTTGGCTATGTCTTCATCAAATTCAATGTGATCATTAAGATATTCTCACTACAGTAGATGCACAAGATATTACGAACTTACAAAGGATAGAATAACCTGCATTAATTTAAGTAAATATGTGTCACAATTCCTGAGCAGTTAATTATTCCCAAAAGATGATAATCAAATAAAAACAGTGGCAGTAACACTACTCTAGTGTAATGAATGAAAGGGTAACAGGATTTGGTGTAATATTAACTGTGTCATATGCATTCACTGTAAAGGGATTTTCCTGCACATTTATCATCCTTTCTCGCTCCCTATCAAAAGATCGGGATAAAAATCTAGGTTGCTTTAATCTTTAGGCAAGGCTGACTTTTGGCCCTGGTGCGTTGCGTTTCTATCTTGGCTCTGTCCTGAAGCGCTGCCCCAGAACACTGTGCGTGAGTCAACTAATCTGTTATGCCTTCTCCATAATCGCAGGGAAGAATGCTGCTTCCCTCTTTTCTCTTTTTCTGACTGCTCTTCTAGCTACTGTCTCATGTTTCCTCATCTGTCTTATGGCATCTGCATCACTCTGTCTCTCCATCACTTCTGTAAATGTGTGTCTATGTTAGGCTTCCTGTTTGTGCAGTATGCACCATGTAATTGTTACTGTAATGTGATACAATGGCATGTGTTTGTTTGCTTGTTATTCATCCTGATTGCCTCCCTGTCAGCCGGCATGCCTACCTGTCCTGCTCTCACTGCACCTGATTGTTTTCTTATTGCCACTGGCTGAATTGCTGTGATTATCTATCTACCTCTGTTGTCTCTTTGTACGATCATGATTTGAAACCTCATGTATCAATATGTTTAATATCAACATTAAAACAAATGTGGAAAGGTCCTTCATAGTACCAAAATCATTACACATTATCTTTCATTTCTTATATATTTATTTCTGTTTTTAGAAAAGGTTAATGTTTTTAAAACACGCTTCTTCATTTTAAATACATAAAATGCAGGAAAGATTTCCCAGATATATTTCTTTCTTTCTTTTTAAGTTTAAGTCTTAGGCACAAATTAAAATTATATTTACTTTATTGTCATACATCAAGACAAAATATTTAGAGGTCAACAGTGTCGAATTCACTAAGTATGACACTGAAATTGTGGTCTTCCTTGTCAGCTTTTAGGACACATAAGACGTTTCTTATTGCATCTTGAAGCTGATGGCAACATGCTTCTGTAGGTTGTACATATGAACTCTTAGGTTTCTTTTTCTGTTTTCTTTCTTTTCTTGTATTACTCTTTATGTGTACCTTGTGTTTTGTGTATAAAGGTATTATTTGTGTTCTACAGTTTGTGTTCTTTGTTTGTTTGTTTTGTTTTGTCTTTGATTAGTAACAATGTCATTTTTTAATCTGCTGAAATAGGGGAGGACCTAATTAAGCCTTTCAGGCTTCCTTCCTCCTCTGCACTGTAATGACTGTTTTCCCTATTGTGTTTATTTTATTTCTTTATTATTTTGCAAATTAATTGAACTAAACTTCAGATGGCTATAATCAAGACTGAATGCTGAAGAATGAATGCTAATGTGGCTTTATCGATGTCTGCTGTTTGTGTAGGTAGCACATAAGATGCATAAAACATAATACGATCGATATAAACAAAAAATACAAAAACAAAATTAATTTGGTGGGTGTGGAACTGCAAGCTAGTTTTCTGCACCCTAGTAGACAAAAATTGATGAATGTATTTTAAAGATAAAAATGTAATGGTTTCCCTAATCTGTTTATCTTTCTGCCGAGTCGACTATCGATCTGTGGATTCCAAAACTTCCATTTAACATTGACTATGGATCCCTCACCTGTCTTCTTTCCCAACAATCACCAGAAGCAGTGGAATAAAACAACCATGCCTATTGGGACATTTTATTCATAATGTATGTGCCTGTCAGCCAACAGCAGTGTTCAAGATCAAGATTTTAGATAAAAGCTTATCTCCAAAAAGAAAAACTGAGAACAGCAAGATGACATTTTACAGCATTTGAGAGAGCCCAATTTTCCCAGCTGACAGCCATTTACCCTTCACATTACTCTCTGAATGAGTTTTGCTTGGCTGAAGCGTCCAGAAACTTGTTTCAGCTCATAAAGTGTTCTCAGAAGTGTTGGTGCAGCGGCAACGTCACACAACAACAAAAGAAGATTTACTTCTCATCATCTACCGGATCAAGTGAAGTAGTCTCCTCCGAGTCAAAGAAAGTAAAGCTAATTTCTGAAGTGTGACAGTTGGATGTATGCGCATGACTGCGCACGCACACACAGAAACACAAAGCATGCTCAATACACACACGGAAACACACACCCACTGGGAAAGGATTTCATCAAATCAGGACTACAGTCATGTGGAGGTCATACAATCATAAAATAGAAAGAACAGATGTTGTTTCTTAGACAGTTACCTTATATTATATTTATATTATTGTATTAATAGATATAGCCTGCCCTGCCTGGAGGCTGTAATCAAGATGTCAGAGGCCTCTGTAGCAGCTTATGAAACAGTGAAAACGATAAAGAACAACAAACACAGTGGTGGCAAACAGATACAGAAATGCAGGAGAAAGAAAAACAGAGAAAAAGGGTTCATGACATGCAACAAAGTTCACAAGGTTTACCAAACGGAGACACCAGACTCCATGTGGATTATTTTTTGAGGTTGCATATTCCTGTCTCTACTTAGCTACATGTGTGCGTTTTCAACAGATCTTTTTCACAGCACAGGACAGGTGTTATTAATAACATTAGAAATGGCTGTTTTATTCAAGGGTCCCAGTAAACCATGAAAGTGGGACAGCATGCACAACACTGGACCCTGAACCAAAGCAAATCTAAATTGAATCCAGGCGTCCTTAATTTGATTATCACACCTGGGTTTACTACTGTGACTGTGGCTGATTAGATCTCTAGTCAGGTGGAAGTAGAGTGGAGCTATGATGGGAATTTTGTAATGTCCCAAAACTCTTTGTGCTAATAACAAGGAAAAAGGTCCTGCCTTCACAGGTGCAACAAAGTCAACGTGAGAGTGAGGGTGATGTCAATGAAGCCCAGTTTGTACACACCCACACAGTCCTGAGATATAAGTGATTAAGTGAAAACCCCTGTGTGGGTGGATTATAGCTGTGTTGGGTTTTTAATGTTTTTAATTTAAACATTGCCTTTGCAGTGACAATATGTCCTTGAGACCATTAGGCCTTTTAGTCATCGATTTCTTATTCTCATATTACATTTATAATAAATTGAATATGTAAATTGACAAAAACAGACGTTTCATATTGAATCATTATTTTTCAAATATTTAATTTAGTCCTTGACATGGTTATGCAAATTTTGATTAGAAATATGCAAATAAATTGTTTCTTATATTTTTCTGCTCCATAATTACTGTATGTGTCTGTCAATGATCCAGTCACTGTATTGGATTTGGTAAAATGCCATCTTATCTTATCCTCATTTTATCTGAAAAGCCACATGACAAATAGAGGCATTGAAACTCTTTCAAAGCACTGTAAGAAGGAAATGTCAATATCTAATCCTTATCCTTTTAAAGGCTAACTGCGATACTGAACTGTGAGATTACATGACATAGAAATACCAGAGCCTTTACACTCCCTTTTCCTTTATAATATTTATTCTTAAAAATGAGTAAGCAGACAGTTCATGTGTCCTGTGAATACCAAAATGTGTGTTGAACAGTACAGAACAGTAAAACACCCTTCATTATATTTCTATAACAAGATAATTTGAGCGACATATCAAAAGTCAAAACAAAAGTCATACTCTTTTTAATATAGCAATTCTTTTAAAACATCTTTCATGTCAAGAAATAGACCACACATTTCTAGAAAGAGATGTAAAAATATGCATCAACATGATCAGTGTTAAACAGCAGGCTACAATTTCCGATGCATACAACTATTAACTTGCACAAACATCAGTGAGGAGGTGATACTGTGATAATGCAACCACACCAGCGGGACCAATCACATGTTTAAGAGGATGTCACAGCTTAGACAGGAGGGGCTTCAGTCTCCTAACACTTCCTCAATTTCCCTAGTTACTTACTCAATCACACACTTCCTCAGCTCATCAATTCCTAATTTCTTGCCCTGCTTTCTTTGCCTCCTCCTGAAAAACTGTAAAGAGAGAAATGTGAGTTCCATCCCCTCAGATGCTCTCCTCTGATTGCATTTTCATCAGGAAACAAAGGACAGAGGGAAGAGAGGACGGGAGGTGAGAAAGTCGGACAAAGCAAGGAAGGGAAGTAGGACAACTCGGAGTCATTCGAGTGCTGGCTGGATGAGGCTGTAATGGACTGAGATTGATCCGAACAATGAGACCAGCTCATTGACTCTCAACGCAATTAAATGGATGACAGGAGCAGACTGTGTGTTCACGCCTGCAGTGGCTCAGACAGCAACATTAAAAGATGTATTTTTTTTTGAAGAAAGAAAGGTCACAGAAACCTCAATTGATAGCAATACAATCGCCGATGCATACGTCTAAGACGAAATACAAAGCAATCAGCAGCATCACAGTTTCATACAAGGCCCGAGTCATTGCTCAAGCCCTCCACGTGATGAAGAGAAGCCAAAGAAGTGGGAAAACATTGAAAGGGGCTGAGGATGAGGATGAGAACGGACAGCGGGAGAAAAGAGAAAAGGGGACAAGGGGAAAGAATAAAAAGAGGGGGAGATAAGAAGACAGATGGGTTTTGAAATGCTCATCTGATGGCCTTCATCTTCTCTTTTACAGGCGGAAGAGGAAATAAAAATGCAGGGGTGGAAACACGTCTGTCACTCTGTGTTAGGCTCAGCATAATTGCTGTGAAATGAAGACTTATAAGAGGGCAGCTAGAGGGGAGAGAGGTGTGTTTTTAGACTCAGCCTGCGAGTCACTCACTATTTGTAGCCATGGGAAGATTTGTAACTCAAAACAAGAGATGTGAAGCCCTCAAGGACATAATAAATCCTAACGTGATGATCAATAGCCTAATAATATTATTCAATAACATCCAGTAAGCAGATTTGTTATCTTATGTTGCTTAGCAACAGCATTGATTCAAGAAAATAAGAATCACCGAAGGCCTGAAAACCCTCACGGTCGCAGCTGGTTCGGATAACGTCCAATATTTCAAAAGCAAAATTCCTTAAAGAACTCAAAGTTACTTGCAGGGGTTATTATGGTATTACCGTCCTATAGTCTCACAACCAACACACACTGCAATCCTCTGAACACACAAAACTATGTAGAATGGTCCCCAAGCTGCTACTCACATTTGGGTACCTCGTACCTAATAAAGAGGCACAGCACGTTGTCAATAAATGCACAGTGTAAGTATTTTACAACACAGCACATTGGTATTGTTCTACAGGCCCAGACACGAGTGTGACCAGTGCCGACAAGGTACCAGGACAAGTTTTAACCATAAATTGTCATCAAAATGATTTTTAATATTAATGGTTAGAAAAGAAAGAAACAGCTTCTTTAGTCACAATGTTAACTGAAAAAACAAAAACAAATGTGTTATCAAAGTTTGTGCGAAACAGAAGCAGACTACGAATCATGTGATAGCTTTTCCTTTTTTTTTTCTTTTTTTTTTACAAAACAAAAATAACACTCCGAGTCATTTGTTTCATTTCCTGTTTTGTTTAGTGATGGATGATGTTGTTGTTGTTTTCGGTAGTTTTCATTTGTTGTACTTATTGTGTAGAAGGCAGGCAGCTTGGTCCGTCAGTCATGCGGTCGGTTAGAAATGCGTCTCTTTCTCTGAGATGGTGGATATTTTCCCATCAACCTTAAGTTTGGCATCATTGGCAGCGTAAGGACTGAGGGCGTTGAGCTTCCCTCTCATTTTCAGGTCCGGGCTGGGAGTCGTCAACTTTTTCATTCTCTGCAGAAAGCATCGAGAGAGACAAAAGATCATCTTTCATTCTCCCGCCACAATGCTATTTCTAATAGCAGCATTAAGTACATACAACGTATGCATATTATCATACTCATTGAAGCAACTAAAAAAGCATCATCAAAAGAAACTATCCAAATATAAAATTGAAATGTCTGTGCATAACCTATTCAGACATGGGACTGAAAGGTTATTTATTTTAGTTTCAGTCTTTGTTATCCAGTCAAGATGTATTACGGGGATGACTAAGTGAATAGAAAAGCATTGAGACACTAGTGTTATCATAAAATACTGTACAGTTTATATCATATCAAATAACAAAGTATGTCTTTATTTATACTAACTAACCAGTTAACTTGCTAACTAACTGAATAGCCACTGTGATATCAATTTACTGCATATGAAATATATGTAGCCGTCACAATATATTAGTAATAAAAGCATACAGATATTACTACCAAAATAAAGTAATGCATATTTTTTTGGTAGATTTCTACACTACCCAGGTCCACGGTTTGTAGGCCGTGTGGATTTCATCCAAGACATGACCAACACATCACTGATATCATTCTGCATACTGCATCATGCCTCAGGTCTGCCAAAAGCCAGAGGCTTCTACTGATAATCTCACGTCAGAAATCTGGAATTTGTTTATTTGATCCTTCCTCGAGCCACGATGGGAGATCATCCATTTGTGTCACAATCCCTCTGAGAAAGTCATGTGGGAGAGGATACAAGAGCTGGGTTTTCTTTTGAGTATTGATATCGATACTTTTTCATCCTTTGAATAACAGTCACTATAGTGTTCTGAGTTGATGACCTTTAAGACTGTAAATGAAAGTCTTATCAACATTAATTGTCTTACAACATGTGGTCACATTGCTGTTTTGCACAAGGAAAGACCTGCTAAAAGAGGCGCGGCTTTGCATTGTCTTCCTAGTATTTTGCTGGGAGGCACACCCATTAATGATGTCAGTCATGGGTGCAAAGCTGTGTAATCCACACTGTGTTTTGACAATGTTTGCTACAGGGTAAGATTTTGGGGGAATTATCTGACAATTACCACATAGATAAAGCTACATGGAATAAGACGTGAGCATTTTTTTTTTCTTTACAAAAAGAAAATCTTGTAAATGTTGTCCATGTGTATATTTGTACCTCAGAGAAAGTGCCAGGTGTCTTCCAGATCTTCCAGACCATTCCCAGAGGGATGCAGACCATCGAAGACATGGCCATGAACCAGCCGATACCATAGCCCCAGTCAGGATAGGTGTACACGTTGTTGTACTTCAGTGGTTTGTATTTAATCAGGAAGAACAAGAAAATTGCCTGCAGAAGACAAAAAAGACATCCTATATTTAAATGCTGTTTTTTACATTGTGAGAAAGAAATGCATCTGCTGGGAATAAGGTCACATCTAACTATAAAGCAAGGAATATGTGTGTGTGTGTGTGTGTGTGTGTGTGTGTGTGTGTGTGTGTGTGTGTGTGTGTGTGTGTGTGTGTGTGTTGTGTGTGTTTGTGTGTGTGTGTGTGTGTGTGTGTGTGTGTGTGTGTGTGTGTGTGTGTGTGTGTGTCTGTGTGTGGGCATTTTATTTGCATATCTCAAGAACCATTCATCCGATCTTCTTCACATTTGTTGGGTCAATTGCTGGGGACCCAAGTGAGAGCAGTGTCACATTTGGTGCAATTTGGACACGAGAAACTTTCAATATTATTTAAGTTCAAATAAACAAGTGAACGGCGCTCTGCAGACTAAGTCGAGCATGTCGTCCGCAGCGGTCCTTTACAGGCCGTGGCTCATTGACTGCAGTTCACTTTCTGCTGCTGGATGCTGGATATACTACAACTGAACTCCCTTGAGTCAACAAGCAATGAGCGGTTCTTGAGAACACTGCAAACAGCAATACCGGAGCCAATTGGCCAGTCCCGAACGGGCACGTGCTCCGAACGGCCACGTCCCAAGCGGGCACTGCACTATTACTTTGAATTCAGAGTCAGTGTGGTGCCGTAGTAAATACTGGTCTAGCCACACACAACAGAGCCTTCATGTATAGTTCCTATGAAAACAATCCAAACCATGTGTGTAAAATGTTAATACTTTCTCCTAAATTAAAGCTGCATATGTCACACAACATTTTTCCAGTGTTTTTGATTGCATTAAGAAATGTTTAAAACATAGATCCAATAGAAACAGGTGGAGGATAAAGCTTAGTATACACACAAAGTGAACCAAAACATAATTCAACTATTTCATTTCATTACTAACTATTGCTATCCATTTGAAACCCAGAATCCCCTCTCAATGTATCAGTCCTTCACCACTACTGGGCTCATCTAATTGATGTTACCGCTGATGTTTGAGTTTGAGTCTGCAGCCGTACTCACAGTACAGATGCCCGGGGTCAGGATCATCCAGCACCACTTGATGAAAAAGACAGGTTTGTAGCCAATCATATCCTCAATATTTTGGTAGAATCTGTCACTACCTGAAATGCAAATAAATGTCACTCAGAGTTTCTGTAGCATCGGAAAATAATGATGTGATTGATGTCTTTTGACAGTTTAAAAGATATATGTCCATCTAAACAGAGCTGCTAACAAGATGTGGATAGAATGTGGTCTGAAATGTTCTTTGAGGAGAGAGAGAGAGAGAGAGAGAGAGAGAGACCGGCATTCTGCATTACTGCATGTAAGATATTCTTTATATAACTAATATAGTTGGGTTTGTTTTCAAATGGTCTGCTTAAATTAGACAATAAATGTAAATGTGATGATATTTAAATTAAATTCCTCACATGCCCATTGCAGGAGAGCATATTAAATAGTAAAAAGGGCACTACACGACTATTTTTGCTTGATAAAAATACAGAATGGCAACCTTTCACACTGCTATAATACCAAAATATAATATATAATAATATCTCAGTAAAAAGATTTGTATCCCTTGAATAACACTGAGAGAGTGATGCTTGTGTTTGAGCTGATTCTCCAGCAGAGGGCAGAGAAGAAATAGTATTGCAGCAAAGAGTGTAAAAGCATCATACATGTTTGTGCAAAGTTCTTTTCTGTACTGAAATGTGTGAGAGTTGACAAAAAAATTGACTATTGTTAGGGTGAAGGAATAAACAGTGAGAAATGTAAGAATTCTCTGAGATCTCTAGTTACGCTTTAAATTGAGAGCATTATCTTACCAGTACACCCAGCCGATACATATGGACTCAAATATGGCCACAAACAGCAAACACATCCCGCTGGCAGCGTACGAGTCAAACAGCTGGAAGACGTACATTCCTCCCTGATAGGACGAGACAGGTGTCAGTTTTCTGTCACAGCCTCTGTATGAGCATTCAGACTTGGTTAGATCACATCAAATATGAATCAGGTATCCGATATCATAGTAACACATAGTAAACCAATGTAAACAGCGACTTCACACTGATATTTTTCATTTGTCCAGAAATGGCCGTGGTTCATTTCCTCAAGAGGTTCCCAGTACTAAATCCTTACCACCAAATGTGGTGTTAATAAAACGTCTTTGCAGTAATCAGTGTTGTGTCTTCAGAAGGCCGTTCTTTAGACATTAAAAAGTGATGTGCTGTAGAAGAGCAGTTGATTTAGTGAATGTGACAGCGCAAGAGATTTTGCGGAGTATGGTGAGGAGAGTTTTAAATAATGTGTTTTTTAAGTGTTTGGCCACCTCTTATTTTGAACCAATCCGTCTTACTTTACAACTGTCTAACAATCTCATGTATTGATGTCCCCCAAGACTAAGTATATTTACAAGTCTATTTGCCTTTAAATTCATATACTTCAGAGACAGTTAAACACTTAACAGCATTAACTTTGTTATCTGTGATGTTCATGCTCATCACTGTGACCCATTCCAGGATATTAAAGGAGTCATTTTTGGGAAATACACTTTCTAACATATCAACAGCTTAATATGAAACTGAAGCAAACCGCTGGTTAGCTTGATACAGTGTCAATCAGTGGTGCTGGAATTTTATCATATCCACTCAACCTACCCTAACTCCACTCAAGACAACTCATCTGTTCTTTCTGCTTCCACTAAAAGGATCATAAATAAAATATCACATGAATCTGAGAGTAGAGTTACATCACTTTGAGTAAACAGTTAAGAATAGCACCAACATATCCCAGTGACTGTCTTTAGCCCCATTCAGCCAGGTAATGAACTACGCTCCCAGAGGACCTTTTGAACTCTGATTTAATCCTAGTCCAGGCCTCTTGGGAAATGTTATTCATGATGGCTCTTTGGCGGCAGAAAGGAATTAAGTGTCTAGAGTGCAGGTAGTGCCCAAGGTGAGTAGAGGGAAAAAAGTAAAGGATTTTTTTATGTAGTGGTGACAATGAAATAGAGGTCATGTTATGAGACATTGCAGGAGTCTATAAAAGCAAAAATACAGAGAAAGCGCTGTGCTTAAATATTGCATTGAATTATTTCCCCCTGCTTCATGGCCATTATGGACGACTAGAGTACAGCACGGTTACACTGGGGACGAATGGAGAGCACTGCAGATGCACATGTGAAAAGCTTCTAGTTAATGAAAGACCTTCTTGATAGTTTGAGAAACAAGATTATCTTCCATTATTATGACATAAAGATGAGAGGTCTTAAAAGCAGAGCTGGAGGCAGATCTACACGATAAACACTGTGGAACAGATCTCTCATTTCATGAACCTGAATCAAAGAAGGCTTTTATCTCAGACTTGTAAATTGATGACAATGATGGTGATGATGATGATGGTGATGGTGATGGTGATGGTGATGATGATGGTGGTGATGATGATGGTGATGATGATGATGATGATGGTGATGGTGATGGTGATGGTGATGGTGATGGTGATGGTAATGATGATGGTGATGGTGGTAATGATGATGATGGTAATGATGATGGTAATGATGATGATGGTGATGGTGATGGTGATGGTGATGATGATGATGGTGATGGTGATGGTGATGGTGATGGTGATGATGATGATGATGGTGAAGATGGTGATGATGGTGATGATGATGATGATGATGATGATGGTGGTAATGATGATGATGATGATGGTGATGGTGGTGATGGTAATGATGGTGATGGTGATGGTGGTGATGGTGATGGATGATGATGATGATGATGATGTAATGATGATGATGGTGATGATGATGATGGTGATGGTGATGGTGGTGATAGTGATGGTGATGATGATGATGATGATGATGATGTAATGATGATGATGGTATGATGATGATGGTGATGATGTGATGGTGATGGTGATGGTGATGGTGATGGTGGTGATGGTGTTGGTGATGGTGATGGTGATGATGATGACAATGATGATGGTAATGATGGTGATGGTAATGATGGTGATGGTGATGATGGTGATGATGGTGATGATGATGATGGTGATGATGGTGATGATGGTGATGATGATGGTAATGATGATGATGGTACATGAATGAATACACAATTGAACTCATTGAACTACAGCGGAGACTTACTTCTGTACACATGATGAGTCCTATGAAGAAGGAGACTATAGACATGCCCAGAATCAGCAGCTCTCTGCGGTAGCCTCTCCTGAAGGTCTCTGGGTACATGTCCACCACAGCTGTCACTAAACTCTCCACACACACAAACTGCAAAATAAAAAGGATAAGATATTTGTCTCAATGGAAACAGCCTTATTTATTTATAAAATAGATGAGAAGACAATACTATGTGACATTAAAGACAACAAACAGTAGTTATTCTGTAGTGGCTACACATTTAAATCATTGTTATGAGCTCATATCATACATACAAATACACACAAAGAGTCAGTCATCAGTATTGACAACATTTGACCTCCCTACCGTTTGTTTCATCAAACACTACATGACTCAAAGCATCATTTAGGGTTCACAAAATGAAAATAACTTCAAAGTGTAAGGCAATATCAACACAATCATAGTATAAACACAGTAATTTGAGACAAAACATCAAGTCAGTCTTCCCCTGACGTTTTACTTGCACATCTTTATCAACCTTTACATTTCTTTATGTGACTGAACACTCTCTATAATCTCCCACCAGTGGTCCTCACCTGACTGTCCAGACCGAGGAAGATGAGCATCATGAAGAAGAGACCGGCCCAGAGTGGAGACAGAGGCATCATAGTTACAGCCTTGGGGTATGCAATGAATGCAAGACCAGGACCTGCATTACAAAAAGAAGAAAATCACAAACAGGTGTCTTGTTAGAGCAGGTGAACGTTGTTCAAACAATTCAAGACTAGATGAAGGTATAATAGCAATAACCATCATGTAGCATAGTCCATGAATCTCACACATTTCAGTCACACGCTTGTTAAGCTTCTCTCACATTTAATGTTGGAAATCTGTTGATCGCAGGATTTATAACCATCTCTTTGACAACATTTTCCTCTCAGGCCACATAAGCAGAGGTTTGTACTTTGAGATCTGCCTTGTTGTTATTGTAACTTTTACATAGTATTTTATCTTTAATATATATCTCTGATCTGCTTTTTTGTGGTCCTTCCTAATGTTTATTTTTTATTTCTGTTATATGTATCGGCTGGTTTATTTATTTATTTCCTTTTTCCTTTTTTGCTTAATGGGGGATTTCCTTAATGATTAAGGCCTGATTATTGCTTTGTATTATTATTTGTTATATTCTTTTTATCATTGGCAAATGACTGTGGTATAAACATGATTATTCCATTTATCAACACAAAACAAGTAAACCTCCACAAGGCAAAATGCAACAGTTTTACGGAGTGTTTAAAAGTCCTCCTCAAAAACCACTGTATATGAACTAAAGGCAAATAGACGTATAAACATACTGTAAGTGCAGGAAAGCAAAAGTGGCTCAATGTCTGGGGCTGAGATGAGCTACAGTTGTAAACTAAAACTGATACATTTAAAATAAAAGGTTGCATGTTGTTGCTTAATCCAAAACCTACATTTAGTGAGAAACACATTATTTAAAACAGGGGTCTTCAATGTTTTTCAGGCCAAGGACCCCCAAACTGGTGTAGCGTGGTGCTGGGACCCCCTACTGTATATATTGTAAAGAAGAGGCTTGAAGAGGTCCGTGCGATGGATGGGGGGATGCGTGGTGGAAATGTATTTTAGTTCACCCCTCTCCTTTCCTCCACTCTGTCTCTGACTGTAGGTGTGTGTCGTCGCCCTTCGCGAAGTACAGCGGAGGAGGGAATGCGAATGGCAAAGCAAAAAAAATGTTTGTAAAATAATAAAAATTTACAGTATTTTATTAATTAATTGATTGCTTTATCTACAAACAACTGTGCGACCCCCCTGCAGTACCAGACCCCCAGTTGAAGACCTATGATTTAAAACATTAAACTATGTCCTCACCGTGCTCTGAGACAAACATGTCAAATCTCTCGCTCTGTCACATTCACTAAATCATTCATACTGACTTGAATAAATCATATTGCGGTGGTCTAAGAGCCTAGGTGAAGAGTGTGGAGTTATATAAATAGATATGTTTATTCATTTTAGCACAATACGATGGATGAGGGGCACAAAGACTCAGACAGGCTTTTCTCTACTCAACAGTATGCGTTCGCTATAGTATATGGCTACATGACAGTTTTGGGAGTTGGTACTTAAGAAAGATGATTGTTATTCTCTCACCAGATTCTGCCACAGCCTCAATGGGAACATTTTGTTCGTAAGCCATGAAGCCCAATACAGAGAAGATGGCAAAACCTGCTACAAAGCTGGTGCCGCTGTTCAGACAACACAGCATGAGGCAGTCCCTAAGGAGCAAGACAGGCAGAAAGAGAAGGAGATCACACTTCCTGTTGGAGCTGTCACCAGACCTTACACTGGAGGCAACACTGACATTATGCCTCATGCACACACTGTTGTGTGATGAACGGACACTGAAATTATACAGTATGTGACAATCCATCCATTCTTATCAATCACCTTTTACCTATAGGACGTTACCTGTATTCTTATAGTCTATGTTGGCAAGTATTACTCTATACAGAGATACAGAAGACACCATTTTAACTTATTCTTCTAATGGCTTTCACTATCATCCATTCATCAATCTACGAGTATTCACACTCTTATCTTACCTGTAGCAGTTATTGTTGTAGGAATTGTAACTTCCCAGAGCAGTGAGACAACCCAAGCAGATGGCATAGGAGAAGAAGATTTGGGTTCCAGCATCTACCCATACCTGAAGGAAAAGTGGGCATAAATAAATATACAGTACATAAACAGATCTGTGACCAACTAAAGTAAAAAAAACAACCAACAAAAAGCGTCTTAGTAAACTTAGTTGTCCAGCAGCCAGAACAGCTCCTGGATGGCATAATGTCTCTCACTGGAAGGATGAACATCATTCTTTGAAGATATATTTATACACAGTTACAAGTTTCAGAAGCTTTTGAGGCATCTTATAATATGTCATGCTCTTGATCCAGTTTACAGTTTAATTACCACTTCATCGATGCTTCTCAGCCTATTGTCACTGACCATGTGCGTTCTTTGTGAGATTGTTTTAGTAAATTAAATGACAGAATTACAATGAGTAGAATAGGCTTTCCCATTTGAAGTAGATTACCATGAAATGTCAAGAGATGACTCTTTATCTGCTCTAATGAAACCTCACATTTCTTTTGTTACCGCTCATCTACCTGATATTCATCATTGCAGTGTCTTGTAATGAAATTATGGCTCAACGCAACCGTTTTCTTTCCCCTCTGAGAGGCACACGGCGTGAATCATGGATTTACATCCTAAAAGTGGATTCAAATATTCATATTTTGCTATTCTGTTTGGTAGAGATTAACGGAGGACAGCTAGTACAAATTAAGGTTTGATTGAACATTCAATATTTTGTACCTTTCTAACTTAAATAATTATTGGCAGTAGAGTGGTATAGTGAGTGTGGGGTTAACAGAAACATGATTGTTTTGGCTAAAGCATTTAATATTGACAAATTACTTAAATAAATGTTAAACTGGTGTGTACTTTGTGTTTAGTGATAATAAGCTAATCTTAGCATGCTAAAATGCAAAACTAAGATGGTGAAAACGGTAAACATAATGCGCACGTAATTTAGCAATTCTCATTTGAGACACTTTATAAACTTTTTGTAGAGGGAGTATCCAAATATGACAACTCATGACATGCCTATATACTTGAATTTGAACTTAACCTGCTCATTGTATAGCATAGGTATGAGTGAGCATTTCAAGTAGCTATATGTAGGTATGTTGATGCCACATATAATCTATAGATAATCTGTTAAACATATACCGCCAAAGATAGTTAAATCGTTAATATCAACTAATAAAATGTTAAAATGTTACAAATACTATATAAACTACTTTATTTTTCCAAATTAAGCTTTATGTTTTCATTGTGAGCGTGTTAACATGCTGGGGTTAGCATTTAGCTCAAAGCAGCGCTGTGACTAATTACAGCTTCACAGAGCTTCTTTCAGCCCATGTGTCTAATATGCTAGATAGAAAAGCAACATAAGTGGTTGTTCATGTTGTCCTGATGGGCACATTGTTGGGGTTATGTAAATAAGGGCTGTCCTTTCTAAGCAGTAAAGGTGGAAGGAGCTTGACAATGTTCTACCTCACAAAATGCAAATGCATTGTAACTTTGACACTGACAAACAACCTAATTTGTCATTTAGGTATGAAGTATTCAGTCCGTAATCAGATGCTGAAATGAAATGAAATGCAATGGGCGTCATTACATATCATCGTTCTTAACTTCTCTAGCAGTTTAATCCTCTTTCGGGTCGCGGCTTTTCCCAGTATACACTGGGAAAAAGGGAGACATTCTGGATAGGTCCCTGTTTTAATGCAAAACAAATCAGTATCACATTGTCAGTAAATGTTTGGTGATAAGTAAAGGTGAAGCATAATGCAAGAGCTTAATCACCTTCTTTATTGCAGCCAGTTATATATTTAGATACAATGTGGACATTGTACTTTGATTAATGGGCTACATGTGGATTTACACACGTTCACTGAGGAGGTGAAGCAATAAAATGTGAATTATGAAACTAGTTTGTAGTTCAGCGCGGGACCCTGGAACCCAAAGGGTAGCCTGGTGTGCTAGCAAATTCAAACCTAATGCAGCATGGCTCTTTGAAAACTCTCTCACATCACCATTCAGCAACTAATCTCATTTCCCTACCGAGAAACAATTAACAAACGCACGGTCTTCGCTCCCTCCCGGGAGTAACCACGGTTACTTCTGTGACCTCACAAACACAAGACTGTTCCTGTGGAAGAACAGGCCTTTCTCTCCTAATGTTCATTAATGTTCCCTTTAGTTCACCCTCGGCTGATGGCCGCACAGCGCAGGGAAACCTTAAAGGCCCAGGCTCAGAGAGAATCACTTGTTGATGTTGTGCCTAATTTGGCCGGCTTGTGTTTGGTTATGTTGAGACTGTGGCTCCAGGAAACGTTTCTACTGTGTGAGAGCTGGATGACATTGTCTGTAAGATAGCGTTCTTGTAATGTAAATGTACCACTCTTGGTGCTGCTCACGTCCCACTCTTAGTGTAAATGAGATCCATAGGTGTTAGATATTTCCATGTGAAGTGCAGCAGGATATTTGGCTGAAATGAATCAGTTAGATTTCCCTCGCCACTTTAACTTGGACCCAAACAATAAATGTAATTTTATCTGTACTGAATAACTATCACGTTATATCACATTGTACAGATGGTGCAGGCTTTTAGCAGATGAATGTGACGACAGCCTTGTAGTGTCAAACTCTGCACATACATCACTCTGCACAGTTACATCCAAGTGAAGGAAGAAAGAAGCACAACACAACAGTTTTCTACACGTTACAGAATCAATGAGAGAGATTAAATGAAGCTGCCTACCTTAGTGGTAATTTTACAAATGTGCATTTTGCTGCTGGCATGTAACAATCTTGTCTTTTAAGTTTTTAGGATTTATTGGTCGTCTATTTACTGTAAAGTGTTCTACAACTATTGTGTTGATGAAACACGCAATTCCCATAATAGGCAAAACAATCTGTTGCAGGTTTCTGTTTTGATCATGTGAGCTTCAAATCTATTAAGTAGGCTTTTTCTTTTGAGATATAAGGGTACCACACACAACTACATCCAGGGCCTTGCTATTGTATATTAATGGAAAGGTAAAGGGAAGAAGAGAATAGGGGAGCCATGATGAAGTTTAGGGGTGTAAAAAGAGCGGGTGACACACAGCCAC